>NW_006408535.1:31984609-32002097 GCF_000296735.1 Chrysochloris asiatica | reverse complement strand
TCTTTGTATAAGTCCTTTGTTTCTCTGGTTACATTTATTCCTAGATATTTCATCCTTTGGGTGGCTATTGTAAATGGTATTGCTTTCCTAATGTTTCAAGATCTATTTTGAAGAACAGTGCTGTCTGTTTGGGCTCATGGCTGCTGCCACTGTGCCAATCCATCTGGTTGGGATTCTTCCTCTTTTTTTCCAGCCCTCCACTTTACCAAATGTGATGTCCTTCTCCAGGGACTGGACCCTCCTGATAATATGCTTGAAGTAAGAGAGACAAAGCCTGGCCATCTTAGTTTATAAGGAGCGTTCTGGTTGTACTTCTTCCAACACAAGGTTGTTTGTTCTTCTGGCAATCCATGGTTTTAATATTCTTATTTAATACCATAACCCAAATGCATCAATTTTTCTACATCCTATTTTATTCATTGTCCAACTTTCATATATATATATGGTTATTGAAAGTACCATGGCTTGGGTAAATTGCACTTTAGCCATCAAACTGACATCTTTGCTCTGAATACTTTAAAGAGGTCTTGTGCAGCAGATTTGTCTAATGCAATTCATCGTTTGATTTCTTGACTGCTGCTTCCATTGTTTCTCCATTTTATGGATGTTATTTATTGTTCCAGCAGTGAGGATTTTTGTTTACTTTACATTGAGGTGCAACCCATACCAAGGGCTGTAATGTTTTTGATATTTATAAGTAAATATTTTAAGTTCTCTTCATTTTCAGCAAGCAAGGTTGTATCATCTGTCTATCACAGGTTGTTAATGAGCCTTTCTCCAATCCTGACACCATATTCATCTTCATATAATCCAGCTTCTCAGATTATTTGCTCAGCATACAGATACAACTGTTGTTAAGTGTTGTTGAGTTGGTTCCCACTCATAGCTATCCAGTGTAGGGCTTCCAAGGAGTAGTCGGTGAGTTAGAAACGACCTTAGGGTTCAAATTGACCTTGAAGTCTAGTGCATTATCCTGCAGGGGCTACATCAGGACTCCCAAAAGGGTTCCCCCTTTTTAAAAAAAAAAAAAAAAAAATTCTTATTGTGAATTGAGTGAAAGTTTACAGGGCAGATCATCAGTGTTACATTCAACAAGTCATATACTTTGTTTCATTACAGTGATTATAATCCCCCCATGTGCCATCAGTTAACAGTATTTCTCTCTATTTATTTTAGCTCTTTTTTTTTTAACACTCAGGCATATATAATAATTTACATCACCAAAGGGTACATTCTGCAAGTCTGCCTCCTGGCCGCCAGCTCCCAGTCCCTCTTTTTCCATAAATCTACAGTCCTCAGCTTCTCCTTCTCTCCATGTCCCCATCTCTGCCTACATCTCTGGTGTTGCTGCTTCTCTGGATAAGGTCCAACATTCCGCTTGTGCTCATCTCCCTTGATGGTCCTAGGGTCTTCTGTCTCTGAACTAAAAGGGTTCCCTTTTATCCCCACCGAAGGAAATAACATCCAATCCCCAAAGCACAAACTCTGTGAGCAGGATTTGAGCCTGCATAGGGAGACTCCATTGTATTTTGAGTCCGGCACCCTAACCACTCAACCATCACATAAGCACTGGATCAAAAAGTCAGTTTGAACCCCAAGGTTAGCAGTTTGAACTCACCAGTCACTCCTCAGAGATCCTATATAGGGTTGCTATGAGTCAGGAACTGACTCGATGTCACGTAACAACAGCAACAACAACAACAGATACAGTAAGTATGGTGAAAGATTACAACCCTAGTGCACCCCTTTTCTGATTTTAAACCATCCAATGTCCCCTTGTTCTGTTCGAACGACTGCCTCTTTGTCTATGTATGGTTCCTCAACAGCACAATGAAGTGTTCCAGAATACTCATTCTCCAGTGTTGTCCATAGCTTGTCATGATCCACACAATTGAAAGCCTTTGCATAGTCAATAAAGCACAGATAAACATCTTTCTGGTATTCTCTGCTTTCAGCCAAGATCTATCTGACATCAGGAATGATATCCCTTATTCCACGACCTCTTCTGAATCCGGTTTGAACCTCTAGCAGTTTCCTGTCAATGTACTGTCGCATTCATTTTTTAATTTTAACAAAAATTTACTTGCATGTGATATTAATGTTCTATGATTTCTGCATTCCACTGGATTATCTCTCTTTGGAATGGACACAAATATAGATCTCTTCCAATCAGTTGGCCACGTAGCTCTCTTCCAAATTTCTTGGAATAGATAAGTGAGTGCCTCGGGTGCTGCACAGTTAAAGATCTCAGTTTGTATTCCATCACTTTCCGGAGTCTTGCTCTCTGTCAATGCCTTCCTTCAGTGCGCATTCGACTTCTTCCTTCAGTACCATTGACTATTGATCATATGCTTCCTCTTAAAATGGTTAAACATCGACCATTTCTTTTTGGTACAGTGACCCTGTGTATCCCTTCCATTCTTTTAATGCTTTCTACATTATTCAACATTTTGCCCATAGAATCCTTCAATATTTCAAGTTGAGGCTTGAATTTTTCCTCAGTTATTTCAATTTGAGAAATGTTGAGCATGTTCTTCCTTTTTGGTTTTCTAATTCCAGATCTTTGCATATTTTGTTATAATATTTGTTTTCTTGAGCTGCCCTTTGAAATTTTCTTTTCACCTCTTTTACTTCCTCATTTCTTCTTTTGCTTTAGCATCTCTAAACTGGAAAGCAAGTTTCAGATCCCCTTCTGACCTCCATATTGATCTTTTCCTTCTTTCTTGTCTTCTTAATGACTTTTTGCTTTCTACCTGTATGATATTCTTGATGTCCTTGATGTCATCCCACAACTCTTCTGGTTTTTGGTCATTAGTGTACAATGAAACAAATCTGTTGTTGAGATTCAGGTGTGATATATTCAAAGTCATATTTTGGCTCTTGTGGACTTGTTTTAATTTTTCTTTAGTTTCAGACTGAACTCGCATATGAGAAATTGATGGTCTGTTCCACAGTCTGCCCCTGTCCTTGTTTGGACTTATGATATGGAGCTTTTTCACCATCTTTCCATGTATGTAGCCAATTTGAAATCTTTGTAATCCATCTGATAAAATCCTTGTGTATAATCATCTTTCATGTGTTTTTTTAAAAAAGGTATTTGCAGTGAAAAAGTCATTAATCTTGCAAAGTTCTATCATGCAGTCTCCAGCATCATTTCTATCACCAAGGCCATATTTTCCAGCTAGTAGATCCTTCTTTGTTTCCAACCTTTGCATTCCACTCACCAGCAATTATTAATACATCTTGATTGCCGTATTTGATCAATTTTATTATACTGATGAAGTTGTAAAATTGTTCAGTTTTATCATCACTAGCTTTAGTTGTTGGTTAGTAAATTTGAATAATAGTGGTATTAACTGATCTTCCTTGTCTGCATATATATATTATCCTATCACAGACAGTATTGTACTTCAAGATGTTATGTTGTTATTAAGTACCATGGAGTCAGTTCTGACTCATAGTGACCCTGTACAGACTTTCTGAGGTTGTAAATCTTTACGGGAGCAGAACGCCTCATCTTTCTCCCATGGAACGTCTGGTAGTTTCAAATTGCCAACCTTGAGGTTAGCAGCCCGATTCATAACCACTACACTACCAGAGTTCCTTGTACTTCAAGATAGATCCAGAAATTTTCTTTTTTTTTTTTTGGGGGGGGGGGATGTTCCTTATGATGATGAATGAGATGCCATTCCTCATCAATTTGTCATTCCTGATACAGTCTGCCTGTCCTTCTTCCAAGTCTGCCTTCATCTGAAAACCGAGCTGAAACCTGAAATCTGTGCATCATGGGTAACCCTGCTGGCATTCCAAATACTGTGGCATAGCTTCCAGCATCACAGCAACAAGCAAGCCATCACAGTGCAACAAACTGATAGGCAAGTGGTCTGAAGCCACTGGTACTTGCAAAATGAGAACATCTAACCTAAGATCACTTTCCAGTAAAAGAAACATCTTATGAGTATCATATTTCAAAATAAATGATACTGACTTTAAGTTACTTTGCTAGCAGGTAGGTTAAAAAAAAATTTTATTTGATTTTGCAGTTTGCTTTTCCTGTATTGAAGCTAATGTATTTTTTCAAGCTCAAATATTTAAGCAAACCTCCCAATTCATAAACACTAAGCCTTAATGAATAAAATGGTCGTAAGACAGTAGCAGTTGTGAAGACTCATGATGAACAGCGAAGATTAAAAAAGCACAATCCGATCATCTTCTTCCCTAGGCCTCCCTGAGTGAGATGCTGCAGGGCCAGCATTTACTTGAGGGAAAGTATATTTGCAACGTAACTGGATTCTGAGCCTGTAAAGACTGTGCTCTGTCATCTTGAGCAGTAGGAAATGTTTAAGACAGCCCTCAGCTCCTGCTGCCATTCCCATCTTCTCGCTCCAAAGCCAAAGTCTTGCATCTATAACTGTTAATGAATAATTACAGGAAAATTCTTCCATTCCAGTGGGAGAAGTTCAGCTGTGCCTGCAAAAGAGAAATGATTTCCTGGGGTGAGGGAATAAAAAGGATTTGCTCCATAAGGCGCAATCAACTACTTGCTGGGCAATGTTCTCCTGGACTCGAAATCAATATTCTGTTCGCTTTGTAGGGAGGAGTGCATGGAAAAGTTCCCATTGTGGAAAGGGTGAGTTCTGTTGGTGAACTGGGCTCCATCTTGGAGGTGAAAGGACAAATATCTCATAAGTGTCCCATTTAGCACTGTGTATTCTAGGAGTATCTGATTTTTGCCACTTCAAGAAGCATTTTATCTTAAAGGCAGAGAAGTCATACAAATCCCAGAGGGAGAGATGCTGGGTGGGGTCTTAAACACGAACACAAATCTGAAAAATTATATTGCAGTACAAAGTTCTCCCCCAACTTCAGTCATTTGCTTTCTCCTTTGACTTTTTTTATTACAATATCTGCTTACCACTAATTTCATAATTTACTAAATGTTGGTTTATTCACTTAATTCAAGTAGCTCTTTGAAAAACAAACTGCATAACACAGATTTTTGACAAATGCTAGTGTCGCTTAATAAATAGAAGTAAAAATAAATGTAATTAGTGCAAAGCAATTTCATCAAACTCTATCTAGTTCTTATTTTCCACTGAACTCTTAGCCTGAGGCTATTGTCTTTATTGAAAAAAGAGAGAAAATCAAATGTCAGGGAGCATAAAATAGCTCACCTTCGTGCTTTTTCTTGAATGTTATCAGAAAGACTAGAGAGGAATTATTTGAAACAAAGTTCACACACCTAAAATTCTACACAGACACACTCACAATTCTCAACCTTCTGCTCATACACACAGGAAACTTTCACCTGTACTAGATCAGGTGACAGGTTAATAGTCCACCTGTTTATGAGTGCCTGACCCAAGCTCTGCCACTTATTCTGTGGCCTCGGGAAGCACATGTGCCCTTTTAGGAGAAGGAGATGATCTATAAAGTCTCTTCCAGTTCACATCCTCTCTCATCTCAAGACACTCTCCAACATGGGAAAAACCCAACTCATCAAGCTGTTTTGCTAGCTGGAGCAGTAATTTCCTTGTTGGGAGTAACCATTTTTCTTGCTTCAGTAAAAAACTGGACCACAGAACAGTAAGAAATGAACCAGACTCCACAACTTTAATAAAGACTTTCAGGAATGCCTAAGCTATCTTGGGAGTCCTGGTGTGGTGCTGTGGGTTAATGCGCCAGACTGTATAACCATTTGAACTGTAAGGCCAGTGGTTCAAAGCTCACAGCTGCTCTTCAGAAACCCAATACAGGGTTGCTTTGGATCAGAACCAACACAACGGCACTGAACAACAAGCTATCTTGGGGGAGGGGATTATGGATCTTTGTCCTGTTTTCTGTCAAAATTAGCTTATCTTCAGGGTCTAATTTCTCAGATTTTTTAAATGAAGCATATTAGAGTGAAAAGAATATGGGCTTGGAACTATGTGACAGGACTTCAAAAAACTCATGGGAAATGGAGCTAAAAGATAATGGAATTAGTCCATGAACTTTTTGAAGTTTCCTGATAAAAACCAGACCTTGAGAAATGTTGAAAATGAAAGATTACCTTTTTTTTTTATTTTATTATTGTGAATTGAGTGATGGTTTACATGGGAGAACATCAGTTTTACACTCATCCTATCGTATTTCATTTCATTGCGATGATTACAATCCCCTCCATGCATTATCATTCAATGGTTTTTGCTTTTATTCCCTCTGGTTTTGGTTTTGTTTTTGGATGTACACCAAAATACTCAAGAATATATAATTATTCAAACAACCAAAGGGAATACCCTGCAAGCTTGCCCCCTGGACACCAGCACACAGCCCCTCTCCCTTCATGAGTCTAGAGTCCCCAGCCACTCCATTTCTCCTCGTCATCATCTCTGCCTCCATCTCTGGCATCGCTGCTTCTCTGAATAGGGTTCCACACTCTGCTCCCGTTCTTCTCCCTTTATGGTCCCAGGGTCCTCTGCTCCTGGTCTTAATTAAGATCAACCACTCCCTTCTTTTTGTTACAAAACATCTACCTTTACATTTGCAACTATCGCAATCAGTCCTGATAACAATTGCACACTATTGAACCACAAGAGGCAGTCTTGGTGCAACTGGGAGATGGACCTGTTGTCAATGGACTTCATATTCTTGGGCCAGTAATCAGAAGTGCCTCAGGTGTGCCAGAAGACACTCAATGCTAAAGTGAGACAGGAACACAGCTTGTGAAAATTAGCCTGGAATCTGGACTCAGACAGAGTTGATGGTTTATTTGTGTTGTTCTTCCTTCTGCTAGTCTTTAAGGTTCAGTAAGTAATTTTTAAACAAATTTTTTGAAAAAAAAATTTAATTTAATGGATTAAAATTTTTTTTTGAAAAAAGAATCTGGCCTCTGTAAGCAGAGAGACTGTGATTCAATTTCTGCATACTCTACCTATGTGATGATGGGTAATTCCCTCAGTCTTTCTGTGCTTCAATTTGTTTATATATAAAAAGGATAAACTCATGCTCACCATAAAACTGTTGTGATAGCTATACAATGGAAGTATATATTGGGGTTTATCTTAGTTATCTTGTTATGCTATAGGAGAAAAACCACAAGTGAATGGCTTTAACAAATATAAATTTATTCTCTTAGTTTAGGAGACTAGAAATTGGAATTCAGGACGCCAGCTCAAGGAGAGGCTTTCTCTCTCTGTTGACTCTGGGAGAAAGTCTTTTCCCTTCTCAACATCTGTGGGCCCAGCATTCTTTGGCAATCACAAAATGGAAGACAACCACACAATACTGGGAATCATGGCCTAGCAAAATTGACACATATCTTGGGGGACACTATTCAACTCATGATAGTGTCATAGTCAGGTACAAAGTCTATGGAGACTGAACAACACAATATCGGTTGTTGTTATTGTTTAGTGCTGTCTAGTAGGCTCTGACCCATAATGACCCTGTATAGGGTTTCCAAGAAGCAGCTGGTGAGCTTGAACTGCCGACCTTGCAGTTCAAATGGCTTTGCAGTCTGGCGCATTAACCCACAGCGCCACACCAGGACTCCATATCAGTAATGTCCTTAAATATCTGGGATTGTAGGTTGAATCCTGATATGATATCACTCCTAGGAAACTCTATACAGGATCACTATGAGTTGGAGCCAACTCCATAGCACTTAACAACAATGGTAACAACAGTTTGTAAGAATGCTGCAATTACTGACTTAGGGTCTGATATTCTTAGCTGGACTAGCAGGGTTCACCCATGATGACCTACTACACATCCCTTCTGTTCCTTTGTCCCCCTCATAGAGATGACACAATCCAAGTCACAGCTTCAGGCCCCTGCTGCTGCTCCTGCTGCTGAGGTTGTGGCTGAGGTCCCAGTCAGTGCCAAGCCCAATAACATGACCTGAGCTCAGTGGTTTGAAACTCAGCACACACAGCCTAGCCCTCAAAGATGCAACACTATTATAAACAACATCAACAAGTATACAAAACACTGCAAAAACTTTATCACCTTCCTGCAAGACTCACCCTCCAGTGTGGCCACCACCTGCCAGACCCCCTTCATAGCCAGTAAGAATGGCCATGAAAACTGCCACAAGAGCCAAGAGCCTATGTTCCTGACTATGTGTAAGCATGTCTCAGTGAGGTACCCAGACTGCAAGTAACTAAGAGACTGGACACATTCTTCATTGTGTCCTGTGCCCCTCCACAACAAAAGGATTATGGAGGTATAAGCTGGTTCCTGTGCACTTGGACAATGTCTTCTAAGGTCAGATCCTCCACCGCCGAAGTTCTGCACACTCCAGATGCTACTGTTGCATTTCCTCCCTTGAGTTCTTTACTAATCTTTACCACCACCTTCCCAAATCCCCCCTCCCTGTAAATACCATTTCCTCCCATGCATCCAGTTTCACATACTCATGAGTCCTTAGGGGCTTTTATGGACACTTCAAATGATGATGGAAGAGGGGGTCATTCTCTTCAGACCTTCAATGCTGCTTACTTTGCCTTCTAAGTGTCTGGCATTTCATAGTCCTTTCATAGTCCAACACTCAGGATCTCAGCAAGGGTGGATCAAAGCTTTGTGGGAACCAAGAGTGGCACAAATGAGTAAGGCCTCAGCTACAAGCCAAAGGTTGGTGGTTTAAATCTACCCAGAGGTACTTCAGAAGAAAGTCCTGGAAATTTACTTTCAAAAGCTCACAGTCATTGAAAATCCTACTGAGGATTCGCCATGGGATCACCATGATTCAGGATCCATTCAGTGGCAATTGGTTTGGTTTCTGGTTTATAGAATTTTGAAAACTCTTAAAGAAAAAGGATACAAAATTACAAACACAAAAGTAAGGTCAGTAATTGCAACTGTCACAATTGTAAAGGCAGAAGTTTTGTATCTAAAATGGGAGAGTGGTTAATCTTACAGTCCAGAAACAAAGGATCCTAGGACCATCAAGGGAGAAGAGCACAAGTGGAATGCGAGACTGTCCAGAGAAGCAGTGACACCAGAGATGGAGGTAGAGATGGGGACATGGAGAGAGGGAGCATCTGAGGACTCTAGATTCATGGAAAGAGAGGGGCTGAGAGCTGGTGGCCAGGAGGCAGACTTACAGAACGTGCCCTTTGGTAGTTTAAATTATTATATATGCCTGAGTGTTTTTGTTTTGTTATGTTTTTAAAGGGAGCTCATGGAGGGGATTATAATCATTGTAATGAAACAAAGTGTATGATTTGTTGAATGTAAAACTGATGATCTGCCCTGTAAACTTTCACTCAATTCACAATAAAAACTTAAAAAATAATACTAATGTCAGGTCCTTAGAAGGACCTGTGGTTAGGCAGTTCAGAGGGGCTCCTAGCAGAGGTGATTGTTTAAGGAAGAAGGGTAGGAGAATCTGATTTTACTGCAATAAAATATGTTGCTGTGCTGATGGAATGTCTAGTGTATTGCTGCCTTGGGGGGAACATATGAAGGTCTGGAGCACTCTGTTGTTGTTGTTGTTGTTAAGTGCCGTTGAGTCGGTTCTGACCCACAGCGACCCTGTATAGAGTTTCCAAGGAGCAGCTGGTGAGCTTGAAGCATCTACCTTATGGTTCAAACCATATTTTCAGTCCAGCACATTAGCTCACAGTGCCATACCAGCTTCTTTAAACGTATCCTTGGTTACACAATGGTTAAAGTATTCTGCTGCTACCAAAAGGTCAGTAGCTTGAATCTACCAAACTGCTCCAGATCTGACAATCTGTTCCCTTAAAGATTTCAGTTTTGGAAACCATATGAGGCAGTTCTACTCTATCCTATAGGGTTGCTATGATTCTGGATCAACCCAATGTCAAACAACAACCTTCTCCTATGTGTCTGGGAAAACTCCACTTTCTTTGTCTGTATGGCATTTCTCAGGGTCCCACTCTTGGTTCTTTTTGCTTCTCACTCTGCACTCTTCCTGAATGACTTGATATATACATCCATGACTTCAGCTACCACTTACTTGCTCCCCAAAGCGTATCTCCAGCCCAGACCTCCCAAATTCTAGTCACATATATCGTTCAGGCTACTGTTGCCAGCCTCTACCCACAGACTTTTCAACCTAAATATGCTCAAAACTGAGCTTGCAATCGGCCCAGCTTCCAAACTTGCTCCTCTTCTTGTAGTCTATCTCAGTCTTCATTAGTGGAAACATCATATCCAATCATTCAAGGTCCTATCTAAGAGACACTTGTGCCACTTCATTCTCTTTTTCATTGTTTTGTTTCTCCAGTAATCCCCTATCTATCCCAAGTACTGCCTCTAGAGGACATAAAAGCTTGGGGGTTCCCCTTTATTTTTTTTCCAAATTTCATTAGGTTCCTAACATGTACCCAAAACATGCTATGGCCTTGGGAGGGGCTGTGATTTGGAGTTAGGAAAACATATCCAAGCTGTTGCAATAAAAAATTCATTGTCCAGTTTCAGAGTCAAGACTCAATAATGTGCATGAAACACCATGGAACAAGACAGAAGGAAATAATGAGTCATAAGGATTCTGTAATATTTTTCTCTCACCTTTCCCCCTGGGTTTTATTAATTCTGAGCTAAAGTTCCTTTTCTCTTTAATGTTAATTTTCCTGCTGCAAGTCTCTGGCCTGACTTTAGATCTGTAACTAGAGTCCAGAACACCAAGATAAATTCAACCATTCATTATCTGTTAAGAATTATGGCCCCAGACACTGGGAAGAGTGGAAAGAGTCCTTAAATAGATGAGTCGTATCAAAACACGTGGTGTTAACAACCTGGGTCTGTTTTTGACTTCCCTGTGTAGGTTGGAGGATTAGATGGAGTGTAACTTGAATCTGGGGGCCAGGAGCTGTGAAAATGGCCCATTTGGAGAGTAATGACACCGCACCCATACAACAGGGCTCAGCCGGCAGTTGGGAGCCTGAGCCTAGCTGTCCTGGAAGCCATAGGGTGAAGTCTCTACTAGTTACGCACTCTGAGCCGATGAGAACGTGTTTCCAAAAATTCACTCCCCAATGGTTTGGAATGGCATAATGGCAAGTTTGTTGTTGTTTTTAACTTTTTATTGTGACTTGAGTAAAGGTTAACAGGCAAGATCTTCAGCTTTACATTCAACAAATTATACACTTTGTTTCATCTCAATGACTCAATGATTACAATCCCCTCCTTACAACAACAGTTATCCCACTTCCTCCCTGTGCCTTCCCTTTTATTTCTTATATTTCACAAATGAACAAAGCAAAACTATTTGATGTATACATATAAAACAAAAAATATAAATTCATTGAAATGTCCTAAAGCATATTCTGAAAGCCAGCTCCTATCCACCGACACAGCTTTATTCAGTTCATGGGTCTAGAGCTTGAAGCTAGCTGCTCTGTCTCTCCTTGCCATTGTGTCTGTCACTGTCTTTGCTGACAATGGCAAGAATGTCTTAAGGAGCCCATGGAAACCTTATACAGGCTTGCTATGGGTCGGAACCAACTTGATGGCACAACAACGGTGGCACAGTAGGAGTCCTGGTGTGACACTGCACAATAAGCACTGGACTGCAAGGTCGGTTTGAACTGCAAGGTCGGTTTGAACTGCAAGGTTTCTAATTCACCACCGCTCCTTGGAAACCCTATACTGGTCCCTATGAGTCAGAACTGACTTGATGATATTTGACAACAAGTGGTACAGTGGTTAAAGTGTTCAGCTGCTAACCAAAAAGTTGACAGCTCACATCCACCAGCTACTCCACAGAAGAAAGATGTGCCTATCTGTTTCAGTAAAGATTTACAGCCTTGGAAACGCTATGGGAGAGTTTGACTCTCTCCTCTACCCCAAACACCATCTAGTCAATTCTGACTCATACTGATCTTATACAGGGTTTCAAAGACTAAATCTTTATGAAGGCAGACAGTCTCCTTAGTCTCCTGTGGAGCAGGCTGATGGGTTTGAACTGCCAACCTCCTGGTTAGCAGTCCAATGCTTATCCCACAGTACCACCACAGCTCCTTACTCTGCTTTACTGGATCTCTGTAGTCAAACTGACTCAATGGCAATGAATTTGGTTTATAGTTTGAAGCATGCTTTACTATCCAAAAGTTTTAGAACTATGAATAGAAAATATTTAAGAGAATACAACATGTATCATTAATATGTTTGCATTAAGAAATGTTTGCATATTTGGGGTTTTAGGTATTTGTAGTGCTTTATGTTCATTGTTAGGAGGGACCAGTCTCTGGAGAAGGATATCATGTTTGGTAAGGTGGAGGGTCAGAGAAAAAGAGGAAGACCCCCCAATGAGATGGATTGGCCAATTGGCAGCATCGATGGACTCAAGCGTGGCAACAGCGGTGAGGTTGGCCCAGGATCGGGCAGTGTTTCATTCTGTTGTGCATAGGGTCGCTATGAGTCAGTACTGACTCGATGGTACCTAATAACAACAACAACAAGTATTGAAAAAATTTCAGGACCTTCATTTGCACTTAACAACAAAAAAACAATGGGAAAAATATTCAATGACACAGGAAGCATCAAAAGAAGATAGAAGGAATACACAGAGTCACAGTATCAAAAAGAATTGGTCAAGGTTCAACCATATCAAGAGGTAGCATATGATCAAGAACCGATGGTATTGAAGGCTGCACTGAAGACATTGGAGAAAAACAAGCCTCCAGGAACTGATGGAACACAGATGAAACATTTCAACAAACTGATGCAGCACTGGTGGACCTCGCTTGTCTATGCCAGGAAATTTGGAAGACAGCTACCTAGCTGATTGGAAGAGATCCATATTTGTACCTATTCCAAAAAAGATGATGAAAGGAATGCAAAAATCATTGAACAATATCATCAGTATCACATGCAAGAAAAGATTGTTAAAGATCATTCAAAAATAGTTGCAGCAGTACATTAACAGGGAGCTGCCAAAATTCAAGCCAAATTCAAAAGACTTAGAACAATTCCTTGAGGGGAAATTTACTACCTGTGAAAACAGTTTTATGTAGACAAACTCCTTTACATAGAACCAAATCTACTTTTCTATAACTGCAGCAGTTCTCTGATACAAATCCTACCATTTGGAGCTATTCAGAATAAGTCCAATTCCGCTTCATAATCAACTTTTAAAATATTTTAAGAGTGTTTCATTATCACAGACCACTGACCTTCAAATGTTCTCATCTGGCAATGAAAAGATCTATAAAGGGGTCTTAATGTTTGGCTCAATAATTCTACCTTGTAAAACACATCAACTGGAAATAATTGAAGTGGAGAGGAGTAAATTTATGCAAATTTATTTATATATTTTATTTGTGTAAAAGAGAAATGTTGGAATTCACAA
Source organism: Chrysochloris asiatica (assembly GCF_000296735.1). NCBI lineage: Eukaryota > Metazoa > Chordata > Mammalia > Afrosoricida > Chrysochloridae > Chrysochloris > Chrysochloris asiatica. Next base: position 31,988,797 of record NW_006408535.1, on the reverse strand, counting down.
ACTCCCCCAAATTAAGAGTGAGTGGTGGAATCCTGGTATGGCGCTGTGAGTTAATGCACTGGACTGCAAGGTCAGTTTGAGTCACAACATCAGCAATTCAAGCTCACCAGCTGCTCCTCAGAAACCCTATACAGGGTTGCTATGGGTTAGAACCAACTCAGTGGCAAACAGGATGAATGATGGAACAACTATTTATTGTTTTAACCTAGAAGCAGCTGATGACCTTCTTCAAACTAACTTTATAGTCCAGTGCATTAGCCTGCAGCACCACACTGAAGACAATAGGTACGCAAATTAAATTGATGCATGGAAATGTGTATAGGCAATACTACATAAAAAAACGAACACAGAACTGTAGTTTTCAAATGAGTTGTTGTTAGTTACTGTCAAGTCAGTTCTAAATCATAGAGACTTCATATGTTACAGATAGAACTGTTCCATAGGGCTTCTTAGCTGTCATCTTAACAGAAATAGAGAGCCAGGCCTCTTCTTCCATGGTACTACTGGATGGGTCTGAACCACCAACCTTTAAGTTAACAGTCCTGTACAAGTCGTTTGTGCTACCAGTGAATTACAACAGTATCAAAGAGTATCTGAGCCCCCTCCAAGACTGAACCCAAAGGGAGCACATGCACAAGCATGTAAGATTGCTGGTGACCACATTGGTCTACTGGTGCGTGGAAGAGGAGGAAAGGCAGCAATGAAGATATGGGCTGAGTTCGACCACATTCCATAAACTCCCATCAACCTGGAGATAAGAGAGAGAAGAGGAAGGGATGGTTAGTCCGAAGTGTGGTGAGACCTGGGGACTCCTAAGCCCATGGACAAGGACATAGCATGGAGGGTTAGAGCTGAGAGTGAAGTGTCCAACTGTTATGAAGTGAGGAAAGACATGCAAGAATGCCCAGACTTTTAGACAGTACCCATTTGGCCTAGCCTCGAAGGCTTGATGATCAGAACTCAACTAGAGGAAGATGAAAAAACAATATTTGATAAAGGAAACAAGTGTAAATTGCTACAATTTGATGAACTTGGCCTATACTTATGGATGTAGTAGCTCGAAACACCAACTGAGAGGGAAGCAGTCTTCACATCAAGTATCAATCCTATCCCCTCTGTATATAGGGTTGATAGGGACAGATAACTTAGACTACCTAAACTTTGCTACCTAAAATGAAAGGAGCTCTGGTACCGAATAGTGGTTACAAATTGGGCTGCTAACCTCACAGTCAACAGTTCAAAACTACCAACTATTCAGCGGGAGAAAGATGAGGCTTTCTGTTCCTGTAAAGATTTACAGCCTCAGTAACCCTATGCAGGGTGGCTATGAGTCAGAACTGACTCCACGGCACATAACAACAACAACCTAAAATGAGGTAGTTATAAAGGCACAAAGTGGCTTACAAGTTTTCAAGAGGGAGTTTAGTTTCAGAGGATGCAGTGGAAGGTAGAATCCCCACTGAATAGTTTTTATCTTGTCTAGATGGGTCTGGTGAAAAGTGATAGGGATCAGATTCTTATGATTCAATAGTCAATAACTGTTATCATGCAACTGTCACAACTATAAAGGTAGAAGTTTTGTAACAAAAATGGGGGAGCAGTTAATCTTACAGTTCAGGAACAGAGGACCCTAGGACCAGCCAGGGAGAATGGCAGGAGCAGAATGTGTGGTACTAGATAGAGATGGAGGCAGACATGAGGACATGGAGAGAGAAAGCCACTGAGGACTCTAGACTCGTGGAAAGAGAAAGGCTGTGTGCTGGCAGCCAGGAGGCAGGCTTGCAGAATGTACCCTTTGGTTGTTTAAATTATTATATATTCCTGCTTGTTTTTGTGTTCCTCGCCCCCAAAAAAGAGAGAATAGAAGCAAATACTGTTAAATGATGATGCACAGAGGGGGTTGTAATCATTGCAATGAAATGATGAGTGTAAAACCAATGTTCTCCCATGTAAACTATCACTCAATTCACACACACACACACAAAAAAAAAAACTTAAATAAAAAAAGAGTATCTGGGTTTGTACATCAATAAAGTCCATAAGTGAAATTGAGTCCCCTCTCCAAACCATGCTCCCTCCCTCACCCAGCAAACCTACATCTAAACCAGAAGACTTCCCACATTTGCTCTTTAAGTCTGTCCCGTGTATCTTCCATTTGCAAATATCCTCCAACTGGCAAAGAAGAACTTGTGAAACCTGAGTCCGGGGAGAGAAATCTACTGAGACAGGAAATAAACAAATAAATGCATAACCAAGTAGAGATAAATATACTGAAGAAAATGAAAGAGAGACAATAGGTGAAAGACCATGTTAGGCCAGGTAGTAAGAGAAGACCTCTGAAAATAAGACACTTGAGTTAAGACCTGAAGGATGAAAGTCAACCACTGGAATTGTGAAAAGAATGCTCTAAGCAAAAAGAAAGGAGAGAGGGAGAGGAAAGGTTGCCAAATCAGGAACAAGCAAGCCATGTTTGAAGAATTGTGGCTGGCGGGTCACTAGTGGCTTACACCATCAGGAAGTGGTAAGAGATGAGGCTAGAGAGGCAGAGAAAAGTCACATGTAAATAGAAAGTGATTAGAAGAGCTGACATGATCTGATTGGGATTTTTAGATGATCATTTGCTACCTACCTTGTGGAGAATGGCTTCTCTGGAGGTGAGAATGAGAATGACAACGGCCAATGGAGATGAATATGGAAAGCATTGCAGTAGCACAGACGAGATGTTGGAATTGTAGTCTTCCATGATATTTAATTCAGAGAAGAAACTTACCAAAACTTTGTATTATGACTTGAGTGAAAGTTTACAGAGAAGGTCTACATTCAACAATCATACACTTTATCTCAGTGATTTGGCCTCTAATATCCCTGGGTAGTACAGCTTACAAGGACACATTCTCTCAAGGCTGCCCTTTTCTCAACCATAAAATTTGCCCTTGTGATCCTTCCTTAATTCTCCCTTCATTTGAGGCATGGCACTAAAGCAAAGTGTTAATCACTGCTATTCTCTAGGTGGACAAATAGCTAACAACCTAAAGTTACAGTTCCATGTAGAATGGCAGTTACAGCTTTTGGTTCACAAAAGGCTAGTAAACATTATTGATACAAATGTTTTCTCCATCTTCCCCCAATGCTGAGAGAACACTACTTCCCCATAGAACCATATAAAAAACTTCTTGGGGACTGTTTTAACTATTATTTAGTCTAGAAAAAGTCTAGAACAAAGTGGGTTTTATTCCCTGACCCATGGGGACATAGTTGTCACTTTTAGAAATTCTTTCAGCACTGACTATTACAGAAATGAAGTTCATCTTTTTTAACATGGTAGTTAAACTGAAAACATGATATAGAGTTCAAATCTCTTGGTTTATGCATTTTGATAGTTTATATGAATTTATCAAGTAATGTCAGTTGAGGACTAAGGTACGTCTGACCCAAGTCATGGTATTTTCAATAACCTCGTATGCATGTGAACATTGGACAATGAATTAAGAAGACCATAGAAGAATTGATGCATTTGAATTATGGTGTTGGAGGAGAATATTGAAAGTACCATGAACTGCCAAAAGAACAAACACATCTGTGTTGGAAGAAGTAGATGCTTCTTAGAAGCCAGGATGGCCAGACTTCATCTCTCATACTTTAGACATATCAGGAGGGACCAGTACCTGAAGAAGGACAGCATACTTGGTAAAGTGGAGGGTCAGCAAAAAAGAGGAAGCGCCCCTCAAGATGGATTAGCACAGTGGCAGCAATGGGCTCAAGTGCAGCAACAATTGTGAGGTTGGTGCATGACCCGGCAGTGTTTCGTTCTCTTTTGCATAAGGTCACTGAGTCAACACTGACTAGATGGCACCTAACAACAATCAAATAATTGTGGATAATCGTAAAGGATTTAGGGTCAATCTTCTTGGGTTCATTTAAATCCTGGTTTCATACCTGCTGTGTAGCTTACGGGAAGTTACTACACTTCAGTAAGCCTGAATTTCATCTATAAATTAGAAATCTGAAATTGGTGAAATACACTAAAAACTATGAATGACAGAGAACACTTCTAAACCTCATCTACTCCCAGCCTTTAACTCCCCTACATACAACTCACCACAAACACAAACATATACCAACACATACTTTCTTGCATACACAAACACACACTTCTAGGTAAGAGCCTGCATTCTTGGGGGGAAAAAA
>NW_006408535.1:31982384-31983934 GCF_000296735.1 Chrysochloris asiatica | reverse complement strand
TCAGGAGGGAATAGTTGCTGGAGAAGGATATCATATTTGGTAAGACGGAGGGTCAGAGAAAAAGAGGAAGACCCCCAACGAGATGGATTGGCCAGGTGGCAGCATCGATGGACTCAAGTGTGGCAACAGTAGTGAGGTTGGCCCAGGATGGGACACTGTTTCGTTCTGCTGTGCATAAGGTCGCTATGAGTCAGTGCCGACTCAATGACACCTAACTACAACAACAACATAAGCATGTGTCACCTTACTTAATAACATTCATTGTTGCTGCCACTGAGTAGATTCCAACTAATGGTGACCTTATGTACAATTGAGTGAAACACTGTGCAGTTCTGTGTCGTCCTCACAATTGTCTGCATGTTCAAGTCTGTTGCTGCAGACTTTGTGCTAATCCATCTCACCAAGTCTCCCACGTCCTTGTTGGCCTTCTACTTCACCCAGCCTGATGTTCTCCTCTAGTGATCCCTCCTGATGACATGTCCAAAACAAGGGAGTCAGACAATGTTTGTTGTGATCCATAAAGTATTCATTGGCTATTTTTTGGAAATTGATCACCAGGCCTTTCTTCCTGGTCTGTTTTAGTCTGGATGTGTCTTTGAAACCTGGGTGAGCCTGCTAGTATTTGAATTGCCAATGACACCAGTTTAAGTATCATAGGAACATGCACCTCCACAGTAGGGCAAACTGGAAGATGAGTGGTGAAATTAATAAAATAAAACCTTCTAATTTAGAGTAGAATAAACACTCCTGGAAAGAAGGGGTAACTATATTCCACACTCTACATTTAGTCTCCTTTCCTACACCTAGCTCAAAACGTTCCGTAGCTCCCCTTTTTCCATGGAAAAAATAATCAACTTCGTTTCTAGGAATTCATGGACCTTCATAGTCATTAATTCCCACCCGTTTGCTTGGTACCCAAACAATTTGCTTGCGTATAAGAAACATAAGCTCTGGTAAGGGAAGGTTTCGCCTGGCAACACTGAGAATGGGTGAACTGAGTTTAAGATAAGTGAGGAAGGTGGTAAAATTTCCTGTAAGAAATTTTCCTGAGTGCTGACATCCATCGGTGACAGGCTACTGAGCAGCATTCAAGGAGTGGACACCAGGGGGTAGTAAAATCTCACTCTCCCAGCTATCAGGCATTAATTATAAGGTAGCTGGTGAGTCCCAGTGACTCAAGGACCCCTTAACCCCTTGTTGGAAAAGAATTCCAACTCTGGCTCTAACAAGCTGTATAGACAGACGATCACTTGGCTTTGCTGACCTAGATCTCTATTTATTTATTTTAGTAGTATGGAACAGAGGGCTCTTCTCTTCTCAAAGAAGGATGAACGTTTTCTCTCTACTCTTCCAGACTCAGCCGAGTGAGGAAAGGGCGGACTTAGGCGTGCTGCAGAGGTAAGAAAGAAAGAGATGAATTGGTTACCTTGGCAACGCCCTCGCCTTCCCTCCAGCTGCTCCAGCGACTGCCCAGAGGCCAGGCCTCCAGGCCTCCAAAGAACTGCATCCACTGTTAGAATATTTTCTAATTTTCTAAACGTCATCGTCCC
>NW_006408535.1:31950870-31982284 GCF_000296735.1 Chrysochloris asiatica | reverse complement strand
TTCGGCTTTCCGATCGTCTCCTCAAGGGGTTGGACATTTTGGAAGAGCCCACCCCTCTGTACAGCTTCCTAATGCCTAAGAAGTGGGGCTTGCCATCTTTCTGCTGTGCCTATGTCTTCCCCAGCCTTTCTGGGAGACCCCCATCTGACCCATATTTCCATCCTGACGCGGTAGAGGATGCCCGGGGCTTGTGAGGTAGCGAGAATGAGACTAGAACTTCTCAACTACTCCATTCCCCTTTGTATGCTGCGCCAGATGCCCATTTCCACCACCCTGAGTCCTAGAGACCCACAAGGAGGAAGGGCCTGGCGTCCAATATGGAATCATAGGATCTGACTGGGAGCCTGGTGTTTCCCCTCCACTAGCGGAAGAGGGAGAACTGGGCGATGCGGAGGACCTGGAGCTGCGAAGAGAACTCAGGCAAACTCTGCGGGTGCGCAAACCCCCCACAAAGGGATCCTAATCCGGAGACCCTGCGCCCTCAACTACTATATTCAGCCCCCACCCAAGCCTTCACAGCTCCCTAATTCCCCCTCGCCCACGCCCTCTTCAGGCCGCACACAAGATCCCATTGTAGAGCCCAGAGGCTAGCGGCCCGAGGCGAAGGGAGTGGAAGGAGGAGGGAAGGCGAGCCCCTGGAGGGGCTGGGGGAATCCCCGATCTCCCTGCCCTCAGTTCCACACTATGTTGGACGGGTGTTGTGAGCCCCAGGTTCTACCGAAGTCTGGCAACTGAAGAGTGACGTGTCCCCATGAGGGTCTTAAGCGAGTTAGAGACGGGACCCCCAGGAAATTCACCCACTCCCCAGCCTCTCTAAAGCGTTGGGTGCGGAGGCTAAACGCATCCCCCCGCGAATTAGGCGGTGGCGGGAAAAGAAGGGTATCTTCGGCGGGGCGGGCCTCGGAGGGTCAAGATTCGGGCTACACTGTAGGGACCCGCGGAGGAGGAAGGGGCGAGCAAGAGTCCGGAGTGGACTGGCTGGGGACGTCAGGGGAGTCGAGGACCGAGCGGAGGCCGGGAGCCGGAAAGGGAGTCCCCGCACGGGGTCCGGCGCAGAGGCGGGGGCGGGCGCTGGAGGGCGGGGCGGGGAGGGGCGGCCGTCTCGGCCCTCCCTGGCGGGGCCCCGCGGCCTGGGAGCCCGAGCGGGCCGTGCAGCCACCGCGGCCCGAGCTGTCCCCTAGCCAGACCCTGCAAGACGCGAGCGGCGGGAGGGAGGCGGCGGCGCGCCCGGCCCCGCCCGCCCGCCCGAGCCCCGGACGCGGCCCCGCGTGGAGCCATGGTGAGTCCCGCGCCGCAACCTGGTGTCCCTTCGGTCTTTACGCAACTCGTTTCGGGTCCCCAGCCCCTAGTCCGATGCCTCTTATGCCCGCCTTTAGACTGCTGATCTGTCCAGGGACTCTCTGTCCGCCACATCTCTTCTTGTCTTTAGTCTGTCTGCCTAGCGCTGTCCCCACCGAGTACTGCCCTCACCCTTTCTTTCTTCCTCCTCTTCAGCGCCCATCCCCCATCCTCCCTTTGGTCTCTACTAACTAACCCACACACCTCCCCCGCCCTCCATCCTGACCTGTGCCTTCCTTTGCAGGATCTTCTCTGACCCCCCACCCCCACCCCCATCCCCTTCCCGGTCCCGTTTCTTACCCGCAAGACAGCCCTACGGGCTGGTCTTGCAGCGACTCTGGAAGGAACCTGGCCTCGGGTCATGAGAACTGACCTGCCTGGAACCACCATTTTCCATCTCTGTCCCTAGTCCGGTGTGGCGGGCCCACCCATCCGGCCCTGGGGGACCGGCCACAGCTGTGACTGGGCTGGAGCCAGCGAAATGGTCAAAAGGGAAATTTTTCGTCGAGAAGTAATGACAGAGTAGGGAGAGGGGCTCACAATGCCAGGGGGCGTGACGCTACTGGAACAGACATGAGATGAGGGGGTCCCTGAGCTCAGGCCACGCAGAACAGAAGCACAGCCTCAGAGAACTCCCGCTGCACGGAGGGGACCAGGGGACTTCCCTGTAAGGTGTAGGACACCCAGGCTACGCCTGTTTAGGACACAGGAAACAGGAGGGCACTATTAAGAGAACACCCACGCCAACCAGAGTGGACAGTGTCCTGGGAAATTCACTCCAGGAGTACTCTCTGAAGAGCTATTGCAGGGAGGTGTATTAGCTAGCACTGCCAGGAAGAGTAACCCGTGGAAGGGGTACATGGCCAAGGGGACGCTCACTGCATAGATTGACCGAGGGGGAGAGGCCCTGCCAGGGGACATTCACTGCAGAGTGAAGGAGCGAGAAGAGCACTACCGGATCGTTCTCTAACAGAGGAAGGCACCCCTGGCAAGGAGGCTGGAGCAAAAAGAAAGAGGAACTGGGCCAAGGAGAGCTGACTCAGTCTCTCTGGTCCCCCCTTTGGTCCCAGCCTGCAGAAGGCCCCATCTCGGTGCTAGCACTGCCTCCCGCTCCAGACCCCTCCTCCCCTCCTGCCGCTGCAGCTTCCTGTGGCTGAGACTCTTCTCAGCCATGAGCTCACCGCCCCTAATGGGTTGCAGCTGCCTCTCTGCTCAAGCTCTGCACCCCCCTCTCCAGGCCACTAAGCTGACGACTGCCCACTCTGCTTCACCCCCGCCCATCTCTCTCCTCTCCCCCGTCCCACCCACGCTCACAGCACTGGCCCTTCCCCAGAACACTGGGGGTCTGTCTGCTCGCCCACATACCTTGGAGCCTGGTCTCTGTGCTGACGCACTGAATGTCCCTCTCTGGAGTGGCTTGCCCCAGCTTCTCAGACAGTCCGGACAAGCAGGCAACTCTGGCTAGAGAGATTCAGCATATGTGTTTTCAGGGTAATGGCAGGACTTGTAGGAGGGTGTTGGGGGGAGGGAATAAAGAACTAGGTAAACACTGCAGTGAACATCCACCCCCCTCCCAATTTACAACAAAGAAAGCTTGTCAAAGGAACTTCAAAGCCATTTGAAAGAGAAATAAGTTTATAAAGGAATAGCCCAAGGTGGCAGTTTAGAATTTGGGATGAGAAAAGCTGTCGTATGGATTCAGTCAGGGAGGTGGGTCTGGATATAAGGGGGGGGGGGTTGAGCTTTGTGAGAGGCTGGCTCCAGGTAGAAGTTGGCAGAGAGAGGTGCTTTGGAATCAGAAAATATTTCAACTTGAATGCATACCATCCAGGCCTCCTCTTTCCTTCCATGCATATTTCTTTTGTGACTTTTTCCTCCTTCAGCTGCCTCCACCCAGTTCTTTATAACACATTCCCACATGTTCCAGAGAATGGGTGATTACTTTAGAGCCATTCTGGAAGAGGGGTGATAGACCCAGAAAGTCACAGACAGCACTCTCTCCCCCTTCTCCTTTTCCCACCCACCCACTCTCTAGAATATGATTGTTTGTTGTCGGTGGTATTTCCATTTAGGATGGGGGACTCTGGGTGGTGGGCACTTTGAGGAAAGACTTGTAGGATGGCTGTGTAAAAACCTCCCCCTACCCCCACAGTTTTTAGCCATCAGTTCAATCCCCCAGTGGCCCAAGAGCCCCCCTCTTCCCTCCCAAGGAGTAACTATACAGCTGCTCTGATTCACAAGAACCTGGAAGAGCTGTTGTCGTCGGAGACATTCACAACCAATCCTTCTGGATCTCCCAAAGCCAAGGCCTCAGAGATGGGTGTGGAGTGTCCAGCTAGACCCGTGCACTCTGAGTGGCCAGCCCCACAGCCCCTTCACTGACTCTTCCAGTCAGCATTTCCTGAGTGCCCACTTTGTGCAGACACTACACAGCAAGGCTGCTGTGGGCACAGTCACATCCACTTTAGTGAAGCCTGCAAGAAGCCATGTCTGGGTGGTCAGTAGGGGTCTGTAGCCTGGTCCTGTCTCTCCTAGGAGCCTGAGCCAGTGGAGGATTGTGTGCAGAGCACACTCGCCGCCCTGTACCCACCCTTCGAGGCAACAGCTCCCACTCTGTTGGGCCAGGTGTTCCAGGTGGTTGAGAGGACTTATCGGGAGGATGCACTGAGGTACACTCTGGACTTCCTGGTACCCGCCAAGCACCTGCTTGCCAAGGTCCAGCAGGAAGCCTGTGTGAGTGGTCACGCATCCTTGAGATTCACTGCCTTGCTTTAAAGACTAGCCAGGCTGACTAACTTCCCCTCTTCCTGAGATACAACCTCTCCCTCAGAGGCACTTAAACCTCATTCACTGACCTCCCCCAGACCGTGACCCTCAGAAGCGCTGATCACTTGGATGCTAGCATGCATACCCAGAAATATCCATCTTTCCCAAGTGTTAATGCCTAAGAACATTAGATCTAGACAAGACACAATCCTAGACCTTTCTCTCATATCAACTTCTCAAGATAGTAACTCCCCAGATGTAACTCAGCAGAGAACCTTCATTTCTGCAGATACAAAGACTGCCTTGGCATCTTTGACTCCTCCAAGACAACAGCATCTGCTGACCATATCTTTGCAATGACTCAGTTCTTGCCCTCCCCTATATGGACTGACTTTCACTAGATTCCTACCCCCAGAAGGCTAACCAACCCCACGCCCTTCCTCTAAGCCACATGAACGCACACACACACACCCAAGACAACCTGCTCCCCTAGGATTTTTACACATCACAGTGCCTGATGTGGTGCTATAGGATTGTCAGTTCAAACCCACCAGCTGCTCTCTGGAAACCCTATCCAGAGTTGAGATGAGTCCGAACTGATTTGATAGCACTTAACAACAATAATGACAAGTCACAAGGCCAATGCTGCCCGGGGTGGGTCTATTCTAACTGCCCTTTCCTGCTGGCTTTGTCAGCAGAGGCCTGATTACAGCCTCCCACTCTCTCCCCAGGCCCAGTACAGTGGTTTCCTCTTCTTCCATGAGGGCTGGCCTCTCTGCCTGCACGAGCAGGTGGTGGTACAGCTAGCATCTCTGCCCTGGCAGCTGTTGCGCCCAGGAGACTTCTACTTGCAAGTCGTGCCCTCAGCAGCCCAAGCACCCCGCCTGGCACTCAAGTGCCTGGCCCCAGGGGGTGGGCGGGTACAGGAGCTGCCTGTGCCCAATGAGGCCTGTGGCTACCTATTCACACCTGAGTGGCTACAAGGCATCAACAAGGACCGGCCAGCAGGTCGCCTCAGTACCTGCCTCCTGTCTGCACCCTCTGGGATTCAGCGGCTTCCCTGGGCTGAACTCATCTGTCCACGATTTGTGCACAAAGAAGGTGCCATGGTTGGACATAGGCCAAACACACTGCCCCCAGAGCTACCCTCTGGACCCCCAGGACTCCCTAGCCCTCCACTACCTGAGGAGGCCTTGGGAACCCGGAGTCCCGGCGATGGGCACAATGCCCCTGCTGAAGGACCCGAGGGCGAGTACGTGGAGCTGTTGGAAGTGACGCTACCCATGAGGGGGAACCCTACAGATGCTGAGGGATCCTCTGGCCTCTCCAGAACTCGGACAGTACCCACCCGCAAGGGGGCTGGAGGGAAAGGCCGGCACCGGAGACACCGGGCATGGATGCACCAGAAGGGCCTAGGGCTTCAGGACCAGGATGGGGCACGCCCACCCGGGGAGGGGAGCAGCACTGGAGCCACCCCTGGGTCTCCCCTAGGAGCTGAAGCTCTCCCAGAGGCAGCACTCCTGGAGGGGCCTGAGCCCCCAGCACGACCCCTAGGGGAGGCTTCTGAGTCTTGCCTCTTAAGGCCAGGGGAAGTTGGAGCAGGGGCAGGCCAGGGGGCTGAGGGACCACCTGGCACCCCTCGGAGAACAGGCAAAGGAAATAGGAGAAAAAAGAGAGCTGCAGGCAAAGGAGCACTTAGTCGAGGAGGAGACAGTGTTCCACTGAGCCCTGGGGACAAGGAAGAGAACAGCTACCAGGAAGCCCTGGTCAATCTGCCACCACCAAACGAGCAAGAGCTTCCAGAAAGCAGCCTTGTTAAGGAGGAGCATGAAGACTCAGGAAAGCCCAAATCTGAGCCAACAGAGGAGCTGAAATCAGCAGAGGAGAAAGAGCCCTGGCCCTCAGAGGTCTGCACACCTCCAGAAGAGGGAGCCCAGGAGACAGAGCAGGAAGGACCAAGCCTAGTATGTATGGCAGGTGAGCTAACACCAAGTCCAGTGGGGTAAGGGCCAGAGCAGGTGGGCCCTATGAAAGGGGGCTGGAGGAGGAGCAGGGCAGAACTGTCAGACCCATCCTCACTTCAAGCCCACCGTTCTACCTATGTCTGTGCAGGTCCCGCATCCCTGGAGACTGGGCAGGATGGGAAAGGCATCCCAAAAGAGGCCCCTCCCGTCTCCATCTCTGATGACCTGGACATACCTTGGGACTTGATGGCATCTGGATTCCTTATTCTAACTGGTCAGTGGTCATCAGTGGGTAAATGGGAAAGACAGCCAATTGAGGAAGACTTGGAAGGGAGGCAGGCTGGATGGGAGGTAGCCAAGGACTGCCCCCAACCAGGACAGCCTGGCCGTTTTGTGTCCTCAGGAGGTGTAGACCACAGTGGGCGAGCTCTGCTGACCATGACCCCACCATGCCCTCCTGAGGAGCCCCTACCCTCTGGAGCCATGCTGAGCACTGCCCTTCATTACCTTCACTCACTGCTCAGGTAACTGAGGCCCAGCACTAGCACCCTGAACAGTAACCTCCCGACTCATAAGTTAGGACACTGACCTTTTAGGACACTGACCACCTGACTCTTGGACACCTATTGCTTTAACTCTCAGGTTGTCAAGATCTTGACCTCTGATCTTACTGACTCCTGACCTCCAGGATAATATCTTCATCAATCCTCAGAATGAACCGCCCTGATTTTCAATATCCTAAGTAGCGTAGTGGTTACGAATCGGGCTGTGAACCTTAAGGTCTGCAGTTCGAAACTACCAGCTGCTCCATGGGAGAAAGATGAGGCTTTCTGCTCCTGTAAAGATTTACAGCCTCGGAAACCCTGTTCAGGGTCGCTATGGGTCGGAACCGACTCGACGGCACTTAACAACAACTGCCTATTGTGTGCCATACTAAGTGTTGACATTTAATCCACACCTTTCCAGAACATGTTGTTGTTGTGAAGTGCCGTTGAGTCAGTTCCGACCCATAGCGACCCTGTATAGGGTTTCCGAGGAGCAGCTGGTGAGCTTGAACTGCCGACCTTGCAGTTCAAACAGCTTTGCAGTCTGGCGCATTAACCCACAGCGCCACACCAGGACTCCAGAACATAGAGTTCCTTAACTTTCCAGATCCTGATCCCTTGACCCAGTAGCTGTGTGAATATAACAAAGTCACCACCAGACACATATCCCAGATTTTAGCCTTTTAACTACCATATGAGGAACTAACTTCCAGTGACTATTACCACTAAAGGTAGATCCTGTGCCTCTGTACTGCCCTGTCCACATCCTACCTCTCCCAACCCACATGGTAGCCTCCTTAGCTCTTCCTGCCCCCACAGACCTGATCTACAGATGTTGGGGCTATCCGTGCTACTGGACCTTCGTAAGGCTCCCCCACTGCCTCCAGAACTCATTCCTGCCCTGAGTCTACTTCAGGTAAACACTCCCTTGCAACCGATAAATTCCCTTCATCTTAACTCTTTCCTGGGGACCATTTTAAGCCACCTAATTGCCCACAGTTGAGAGTAATTCCCATCTGCCCATAGGACTCAGGAGACCCTCTCATCATTCAGCGACTACTGTTTCTCATTCATGATGACCCTCCAACTGATCTCTGTCGATTTCAGGTTTGATCCCTTCATTCCCCTCCTAGTTCCCCATCTGTAGTAAAGAGTGAAGGGGCTAGTTGGAGCCCCAGGCCAGAAATCCCCTGCCTTCATATGTCTACAGCGTGCTGAGTTGTTATCAGAGAATGACCTGAAAAGAGTGGCCAAGCCAGAGGAACTTCCGTGGAACTTGGGGGGCCACAGGAAGCCCTCTCCCAACTACTGGGTAGAGATACATCAGGTAAGCATCACCTGGACACGGGGAGTCAAGAATGATCCAACTAACAATATTCTAGACAAGAGAACAGATCTGAGATATGGCCAGGGAGTTGGGAAAAAGTGTTTTCCTTTCCATTCAATTTAATAAGTATTTACTGAGCATTTACTATTGGTAAACTATTGTGCTTTGTACCATGGCTACTGTGGGAGATGGGAGAAGTAGGTTAAATAAATTCTTAATATGACATTAAGTAGCATATGATTTGGGGTGGGACATAAATCATAAAACAATAGGGAAAGAGTGGAAAATAGTGTCATTGTGGTTCTGGGAAGAGCTGAGAGTCGGGAAGACTGGTTATGTATAGTTCTGTGTGACCCTAGACATGTTCCGCATGTCCTGAGATGGTGCCCTTTCCCTTTCCCTGTACCAACACCCAGACCTCAGGATTCTCATACACAAAGTACAGTAATTACGTGACCTCTCAGGTCCTTCCAGCACTTACCTTTCATGATTCTGTGAATCAAAGTGCTGTGAGTAGTCTAGAAGAAAGGAAAGATGAGAGCTGAGTATTAAGGGGGATCTGTAACATGATCGCTAAGATATGTAGCTATGACTGGGCAGAAAGATTTTCCATAGCGAAAATCCTGTGCAGAAGGAAAGAGCGCTCCAATGTATTGAGTTGCGTAGTGTGCCCATGCTAGATGCTGAACTGGCATCATCTCTTTAAACCTCCAAAAAACCTGTGTGTCTCATCCAGAGTTAACAGTTGAGCAAACTGAGATTCAGGAAATATTCCTGGACCTGCCCAAAGTCATAGAACCAATAAGAGGCCAAATCAGGAACTGAACCCAACTTTATCTCCATAAAAGAGCCTAAACCCACACCTAACCTCTGTCCCTTGATCCCATTTCAGGAAGTGGCAAGGCTGTGCCACCTGTGCCAAGGGGTGCTGGGCTCTGTGCGGAAGGCCATTGAGGAGCTGGAGGGAGCAGCCAAGCCAGAGGGAGAGGTAGGAAATGAGATGAGGCAGCAGGGGATGGGATGGGCCTGGGATTGGGCTGGTGTGGAGAGTGGGTAGAGGAAACCTGTCAATTTCCTCCTGCCCCTAGGAGGCGGTGGGAATGCCCGAGCCCCTGCAGAAGGTGCTGGCAGATCCCCGGCTGACAGCGCTGCAGAGGGATGGGGGAGCAATCCTGATGAGGCTGCGCTCCACCCATAGCAGCAAGTATGGGGGAACGGGTGTGTGGAGGCAGGTGGAATTGGGAGGTGGAGTACCCAACAGGGCTGCCACTAATTCTTAGCTGCCAAGTGATTCTTATTGAGCATGTATCTGGTCACGATATCGTGCTTTGACACATAGCCCTGACACCGTCCTTGTGTGGTGGTTAGGATTGGCAAATGGAGACTTGTAGGAGCAAAACTGTTAAGTGTCTTGGCCACAGCCACTCAGTAAATGGAAGAATCAGGATTCAAATTCAGGCAGTCTGAGCCTGATCTATACACTCATCCTTGATGCTATACCACCTCTCATGCTTGCATCCTCATATTGAAGGAATATCAGGATGGAATTCGGACTCTCTACAAGGGCTAAAGTTTTCTGCTCCCGTCCTTTCCCCAGGCTGGAGGGCCCAGGCCCAGCCACATTGTATCAGGAGGTAGATGAAGCTATTCACCAGCTTGTGCGCCTCTCCAACCTACGTGTTCAGCAGCAAGAACAGCGGCAACGCCTCCAGCGACTCCAGCAGGTGAGCCAGGACCCCCATGCTTCTCCCACTCAGCCTATTAGCGAGGCCTCCTGCACCACTGTTTCCAGTGACATTAGCAGTTGATGGTGTTCTAGCTTAGCTCCGCGTGGCTGAACACCCCCTCCCTCTCTCCTCACCTGCCCTCAAGTTTGGTCATGGTCAGTGTGCGATTCAATAAGAGGGTGGGGATATCTCTGCCACCAGAAAGAAGAGAAGCCAGTTTGCTCCTCCTCACTGTTTATGTTTGATCTTACAAATTGTGAGAGATGCTCTGATGTTCTAGGAGATTCTGAAAAGAGTTGTCTCTGAAGTTCCTATCCCCCTAGCTAAAAAATAATACATATCTCTTTAGCTATATGACATTACACAATGTCCTCCTCTAAACCGATTCTAGAGAGGTCCCACCTGCCTCCACCTTGGAAGGAGAGGGCATTGAAAGTCAGTAGATGTCTTGGGAACTATAGACACCTAAGTGAGGAAGATGCAGGACTAGCAGCTAGCCTCTTTGTACCTTGGTTCTTCTATCCTATCTTTAAGAACACTTTAGAGATTTGCTCTTCACCTTACCATGTGGGATAGAATAGGGATTGAAATCTGGTGAGTGAAGACTTCATAGAACTTGAACAAGTGCAGCAAGAAAAGGGCTTTCTGTTTCCTGTGATTTCTTCATATTGGTTTCTTTTATCCCAACATAAATTTGAACCACAAGGTAGGCAGTTCAAACTCACCAATCCCTCCTTGGAAACCCTATGCTGGGTCACTATGAGTCGAAACAGACTTGATGGTACTTAACAACAAATCCCAACATCCAAAGGGTTGCATCTCCTATTGTCTGTTTGCTTGTTTGCTTTTTATCTGCTGTTTCAAAACTTTGTTCAAAAAATGTTAGCATACAGGATTTGGATTCTGAAGTACTGTTTGAGTTCTAGGTGTGAGAAGTTAGGCTAGTCTTGAAGCTTTTCTAAGTCTCCAAGTCCTCATCCATACAATAGCGGTGATATTAACACTTCACTCAAAAGGATGTCAGTCAGTGGATTCAGACTATACATTGTTGACACTGGTTATAACGAACAGTCTCAGACTTCTCTTCCTCAGACTATCCCACCCCAGCTTCCAGCCTTTCTCCAAAGGAAAAAAAAAAAAATAGCCATCTCTTTTTGGCCAAATATTCCAGCATCAGTGTTGCTATATTTCCCAGAACAGGCAAAGCTAGCTGAACAGGCAAGCACGCATACACGCGCACATACACACGCGGCCACCCTCAGTGTCATCTCTCCAAACCTGGTCCTAGGACTCTTGTCCACCATTTGCTACAGGTTCACTTGGCACCAAAGAAAATCGATGAAATGAAATTTCTCCTGGCCCTTGGATATCCAAACAACCCTCATCCTGCCTCTTGTCACTTTACTCTTTTATCCAGTTTATTCTTCAGGCATAGCCTGGGAACTCTAATGCAGCTCAGCTTCCCCATCACCTGGTGCTTTATAAAAGACTTCTTACTCACTCTCTCACTTCACCTCTGTGGCAACTATCACCATTCCTATGATTATTCCTACTTTTCAGATGAAATGAAATGGGCCACCCAAGATTCTGGATTGGGGTGATGGGGTTGGAACTGGATATCGGCCTGCTCTTTCCTGTCCACTATATGGCCTTCGTCCCCCTCATGGCCCTGCTCTCCCACCCCATCTGCCACAGGTGCTTCAGTGGCTCTCGGGCCCTGGAGAGGAGCAACTGGCAAGCTTTGCAATGCCTGGGGACTCCCTGTCTGCTCTGCAAGAGACAGAACTTCGATTCCGGGCTTTCAGTGCTGAAGTTCAGGTGAGGAAGGAATAGGAGCAGGGATAGGAGCAGGGAGGGAGGATGAGAGATTAACTGAAAGTGATGACCAGATCTGAACACAGTCTCCCTTTTCCAGGAGCGTCTGACCCAGGCACGGGAGGCCCTATCTGTGGAGGAGGACCTGGCCTCCCAGAAGATTCTGGATATCTTTGAACAGCGGCTGGAGCAGATGGAGAGTGGCCTCCATCGGACCCTGCGGCTTCAGCGTTTCTTCCAGCAGGTATGTGCAGAGCCTTTTCTTTCTGTACCTACTACTGCCCTTCCTTTGCCTGGAGTGGTCAGACAGCATAGACTCAGGAGCCCATGTCCTTGACTTTGAACCCTAGCTTTGCAGCCTACTGTCTGAAGGACTTGGAGCAAAGTACTAACCCGGAAGGTGCCTCAGTAAGTCAGTGTGAGGACTGCATGAAGCAATAGTTAAAAAGCTCTCAGTACAGAGGCTGCTACTCTGTAATAAGTATTAGGATTGGCTAGTCTTTCATCTGTAGTCCTGGTGTGGTGCTGTGGGCTAATGTGCGGGACTGCAATGTCAGTTTGAACCACAAGGTCAGCGGTTCAAGCCCACCAGTTCCTCCTAGGAAACCCTATACTGTAGGTCAAAACTGACTGGATTGCATTTAACAATGACAACATTCTTTTATCAAGGTTCCTCTGTCTCCATAACAAATCAAACCAGTTGCCACTGAGTTGATTCAGATTCAAGTAGATATAGTCCCTGGATGGTGCAAATCACTAAGACATTTGGCTGCTAACTGAAAGGTTGATGGTCCAAGTCTCCTCAGAGGTGACTTAGAAGAAAGCCCTGGCAATCTACTGCTGTAAACTCAGCGACAGAAAACCCTATAGAGCATGGGATCTCCATGAGTTAGAATTGGCTCAAACCCTATAGAGCATGGGATCTCCATGAGTTAGAATTGGCTCAAACCCTATAGAGCACGGGATCTCCATGAGTTAGAATTGGCTCAATGGCAACTTTTTTTTTATTTTCCTGTCTCCATATGAACTCAAGAGAGAGAGTGATTCAGGGATATTGAGAAGTGGTGTTCTGAGGTGATGGGAAGGGGAATGGACAGTAGGAGGTCATCCACAAAAGAGGTCAAGAGCTATTGTTGGGTGTGTGGGAGCAGCACAGGACCTCACACCGTTCTCTCCCCATTTCTAACCCTTCTGACCTTATAGGCACATGAGTGGGTAGATGAGGGTTCTGCCCGGCTGGCTGGGGCTGGGCCAGGTCGGGAGGCTGTGCTGGCAGCCTTGGCCCTGCGTCGAGCTCCGGAGCCCAGCGCTGGCACCTTCCAAGAGATGAGGGCCCTGGCCCTGGACCTGGGCAGCCCAGCAGCATTACGAGAGTGGGGCCGATGCCGGGCTCGCTGCCAAGAGCTGGAGAGGAAGATTCAGCAACAACTGGGAGAGGAGGCAAGTCCAAGGGGCCACCGGCGAAGACGGGCAGACAGCACCAGCAGTGGAGGGACCCAGCGGAGCTCCCATAGTCCCTCACCCAGCCTCAGCTCCCTGCTGCTCCCCAGCAGCCCAGGACCAAGGACAGTCCCATCCCATTGCTCTCTGACCCCCTGTGGGGAGGACTGTGAGGAGGAGGGCCCTGAGCTGTCTCCAGAAGCAGAGGTCAGGCCCCCACGGGCTGTGCTAATCCGAGGCTTGGAGGTCACCAGTACCGAAGTGGTAGATAGGACATGCTCACCACGGGAACACGTGCTGCTGGGCCGAGCCGGGGGGCCAGATGGACCCTGGGGAGTAAGCACCCCCCGGATGGAGCGCAAGCGAAGTATCAGGTGAGAGTCCAGCCCAGTTGGTCCCAAGAGGGGAAATAATATGGCATTGTTGGAGGTGGCAAGTCTCTGTTGAGCCCCAGGTAACACCTCTGCTACTTCCTGCTGTTGCTACAGTGCCCAGCAGCGTCTGGTGTCTGAGCTGATTGCCTGCGAGCACGAGTACCTGGCTATTCTGAGTGAGACAGTGCCACCCCCTGGACCTGAGCTGACCCCTGAACTGCGGGGCACCTGGGCCAATGCCCTGAGTACCCGAGAGAAGCTTCATAGCTTCCACCGGACACACTTTTTGCGGGAACTTCAGGGCTGCGCCACCCACCCTCTGCGCATCGGGGCCTGCTTCCTTCGTCATGTGAGTTTTCCTCCAAAACTCTTCCCAGGTGCTCTCCCGTCATGTGTTCCAGCCCCATCACTTGCCTTCCTTCTCATTACCCTCTTCCTCCTCCAAATGTGGGATCCAAGGCCCTGGGGTCCAGGTCTATTCTCTGTGTCCCTGTCCTCACAGGCTGCCTAAGTTTCACTCTCTCCACGGGGGAACCATCATTTCCTGCACAGACCTAATGCTTTCTGGTGGCCGAGTGTCCTATGGGCAGCAGTGTGGGATGGAGGACGGGTGGAGAGGCTTGTCTGTAGGACCTCACTAGAGATGGTTTACCTCTTCTTTACTGGTACAGGGGGACCAGTTCAACCTTTACGCCCAGTACGTGAAACACCGACACAAACTGGAGAATGGTCTGGCTTCACTCAGCGCCCCCACCAAGGTAACCTTTTCTCCAAACTTCACGGGAAGGGCAGCGGGATCAGGAAGACCTAAAACCCTGCTAACCTCAAAATGTCTTCGGGGGGGAAAAAGCTTTCTTTGATGTGCCCAGGTACCTCACCTACCAATAGCATCCCCTCGAATTGACACAATGAATTCAAGCATAGCAAAGACTGTGAGCTCCAGTCACCCCTGCTTAAACAGCCTAGCTCTGTGATTTCATAAGACAGGCCAGTGTTTCGTTCTGCTGTGCCTAAGTTCTCTTTGAGTCGGAACTGACTTGGCAGTACCTAACAGCAATAACAACAATTGATGATTGTAGGACAGGCACTGGATTGGGGGTCAAGTGAGCCTGGACCCTTACCTATTCCACTTCAGGGACCTTGGGCAAGACTCTTGACTCTTCTGAGCCTCTATTATTTTCTCTGGTAAATGGAGCAGTATTCACTATACCTATGACTTCACATCAGAAGATATGAAAATGGCTGGCAAAGGGAAAAGCAGAAAGTATAATTATCATTCTTATTCCTCTACCATTTCCCCTCAAGACATAAAGGGGGACTGACTTTTCCACCTGCTTTCTTTCTCAGGGGCAGGTGTTTGGAGTCGCCTTTTGAAGTATCATTGAAGTCCTGGTGTGGTGCTGTAGGATAAGCACTGGACTGCTGACTGAAAGGTCGGCAGTTCATACCCACCAGGCACTCCCTCCTCGGAAACCCTATACAGGGACTCATGGGTGGTAGTTATGTCCTGTGGAGTTGGTTACGACTCATAGCAACCCTGTATGGGGTTTCCGAGGCTCTAAATATTTACGGGAGCAGAAAGCTTCATCTTACTCCCGTGAAACAGCTGATACTTTCGAACTGCTGACCTTGAGGTTAGCAGCCCTACTCGTAACCACTATGCTACCAGAGCTCCTTACAGGGACTCCTACTCACTATGAATCAGAACATACTTGACAGCACTTACCTACAACAACGACGCTATGAGTCAGTATCAACATAAGGGCAACTAACAACAACAAGGTTTCATCTAAAAAGGTGATGGGTAGCTCAAGGAATCTGGGATTGATTGGCTGCTAACCTAAAGGTTGGTAGCTACCCAGTGGCCCCATGGAAGAAAGGCCTAATGAACTGCTTCTATAAAGATTACAGCCAAGAAGACCCTAAGGAGCGTTTTGCTCTGTAACACACAGAGTCTCCATGAGTTGGGGGCCTAACTCTATGGCAGGCAACAACAGGATTCATCTACATCCAAAAGCCTGGGAAGCCACCTACCTTCCTCCCCTAGTGCTTGGCCTCCACCAGCTCCCGCCCCTCCCCTCATCCATGTCTTTCTCCTCCCTGACCTAGGGCTCCATGGAGGGGGGCCCTCACCTGCCCCGGGCCCTGCAGCATCCCCTAGAGCAGCTGGCTCGCTACGTGCGGCTTCTGGAGGAGCTTCTGAGAGAAGCTGGGCCTGAGCTGAGTTCTGAGCGCCAGGCACTTGGGGCTGCTGTGCGGCTGCTCCGGGAACAAGAAGCCCGGGGCAGAGACCTGCTAGCCGTGGAGGCAGTGCGTGGCTGTGAGGTGAGACCATAGCTCCAGTCACCCATGCTTAAACAGCCTAGCTCTGTGATTTCATAAGCAATGTGTGCTGGTGACAAGAAAACTGGACTCAAGGTCAGAGGGCCCCAAGCTCTTCTTTCTAACCAGCTGGGTGGTCTAAGCTAAGTCACTGAATTTCACTGGGCCTCAGTCTCCTCATCTGTAAATAAGGAAGCTATGTCCTACTGACTTTTAAGCCCTAATTCCAAATCTGCCTTGTGCCCTTGTATTCCTTTTCTAATTCTTATATTTCCTCATCTACACTATACCTCCTCCTGCATCTCAGCATTTAACACAGACCTTATTCTCCTCTACATTGTCTCTTTTCCAGCCCAAAATTTCCAGGATAGGCTTAACACCATGCTACCTCCTCCGGGACAGGCCTCTTTCTCGCCAATTCTTTGCTGCTTCTCTTCCTAGGGCAAAATGGTGCTTCCATTCCCGACATGCAGCCTCCCCTTGGGTGACTGTAAACCTTACTGTGCAATGTACCTTCTCGGCCATCCATAGTAGTGACCAGTGCATGGATTCTAAGCTGATGGCCTTCTGACTTCCTGACTGCCCCAAACCCCTCACCTTATAAATCCTGTTTTTACTTCCCACAAAACACACACTGAGAACTCTTGAGCCAATGGCCTTTCCTTTTTCTTCCCTCAGATAGATTTGAAGGAGCAGGGACAACTCCTGCATCGAGACCCCTTCACAGTCATCTGTGGCAGAAAGAAGTGCCTTCGTCATGTCTTCCTGTTTGAGCACCTCCTCCTCTTCAGCAAGCTAAAGGGTGCTGAGGGAGGGTCTGAGACCTTTGTTTACAAGCAGGCCTTTAAGGTACTTTGCCTGGAGTGAAGTGTGGGTTAGCCAGACATTCTCTTCTTGAGAACTTAGGTGCTCTGGAAACTCAGTCCTAAACCAAATCTAGAATTTGCATCATCTGGTAATAGGCTGTGGCCTATAATCAGTCACTAAGTCCAGGTGTCATTGGTTCATGCAGGAAGCTCACCAGGCATTCCTTGAGTCCAGAGTGGAGACGGACCCTTCCCATTCAGGCAGTCCTGGGAGATAGGGAGAAAGGCACTGTGGAGACAGCCTCACTTGACTGAACTGAATGAAGGACCTGGGAGAGGGGCTCTAGAGAAATTGCCGTGTTGTCTTGACAAACATCCACAGCAATCTATGATCTTGGGCTTGGCAGATTGGGATGATTCTAAAGGTTTCTAGACATAATCTCTCTACCTTAGTTCCAGCTCTTCAGGAAGGATACTCTAGAGCAGGGGTGGGGAACCTATTTTCTACCAAAATTTATAACATCATTCACGGGCCATACAAAATTATCAACTTAAAAATTAGCCTCCTGTATTTGGTCAGAGGAGTTCTGGTAGCGTAGTGGTTACAAATCAGGCTGCGAACCGCAAGGTCAGCAGTTCAAAACTATCAGCTGCTCCATGGGAGAAAGAGGAGGCTTTCTGCTCCCATAAAGATTTACAGCCTCAGAAACCCTGTTCAGGATTGCTATGGGTCAGAACCGACTCGATGGCACTTAACAACACCACCATATTTGGTCAAATGTTTCATTAACTCACCCGAATGTGCTGGCTGGAATAGTGGTTGCCTTGGCAGGACCAGGCCACCCCTGCGCTCGAGTACAGAAGAAACGACGTAGGTTTATAATTACAGATACAGGTTCAAATCCTAATAAGCTATTATATACACTTGGGAAAGTCACTTCATATCTCTGGGCCCCGTTTCTCCTTCTGTAAGTTAGGTTTGTTATGAAAACTAAATGTTGAGTACTTGGCACATGGTTGGTGTTGAGCAAACATTGACTGAACACCTACCTACCAGATAGCAAGCACTAGGTTAAGTATAGTCTCTGCCCATGTGCTGCTGTCTCGCCAGGACACCTCCATCTCATCCATTCTCTTTGCTCTTCCTCAGACTGCTGACATGGGGCTGACAGAGAATATCGGGGACAGCGGGCTCTGCTTTGAGCTGTGGTTTCGGCGGCGGCGGGCTCGAGAGGCATATACTCTGCAGGCAGCCTCACCAGAGATCAAACTCAAATGGACAAGTTCTGTTGCCCAGCTGCTGTGGAGACAGGCAGCACACAACAAGGGTACTGGGCAGCACTGGGGAAGGGTGTGCTTGGAGCCAGTTACAGTAGAAAGGTATCTGGAGAGTGCAGAGACCATTTGGGAAAACAGGGGTTAATATGAACCAAAAATGATTTATGAAAAGACAAAAGATCTGGCTTGAGAGGTCACAGTAATATAAATGAGTCTAAATTGTACCAAAAAGGAAGAGAAAGCAAACAAATTTCAGCGATGCAAGAGCCAATGGCTAGACAAAGGGTGGCAAGACACTATTTACAGGACTTGGGTTCAAAATCTGACACCGTTTACTTGCTGTATCATCTGAACTAGGTTAATTTTGCTTTGGTGTGGTTTTGCTGGTCCACCCAAGTGGTTTTTACTTATTGTTCATGCATATTTTGTTTTGAAGTCCCTGAATCTCATTGCACTCATCTGAAAAAGAGAGCTAGCCATATTTACATCTTAGCATAATAAATCAAAACCAAAAGCCAAACCAAATACCATCGACTTCATTTCAAGTCAGAGTGACCTTTAGAATGGGGGAGAACTGTCCCATAGGGTTTCTAAGGCTGTCATCCTTAAGAAAGTTAACTGCCATGTCTTTCTCCTACAGATCACCTGGTGGGCTCAAACCACCACTGGGTTACCAGGGCTTCCCTCAGCATGATAATGAGGACTAAATAGGGTTATGTGGTTGGTTGTTAAGTGCTGTTGGAGTTGGTTCTGACTCATAGCAACCCTGTGTAGGGATTCCAAGGAGCACCTGGTGAGTTTGAACCCCTGACCTTGTGGTTCAAACTGACCTTGCGGTCCAATATTTTATCCGACAGTGCTACACCAGGACTCCTAAATAAGGTTTTATGTGTCCAGCTGATCTCAGAAGCTAAGCAGGGTCAGGCCTGGTTAGTACTTGCATAGGAGACCACCTGGGAATACCAGGTACAACAGACTTTAGGACTTCTGGTATGGTACTGTAGGAGCAGTACTGTACTACAAACCAGAAGATCGGTAGTTCAAACCCACCAGCTGCTCTTTGAAAACCCTATACAGGTCGCTGTGAGTCAGAATCAACTCAACAGCACTTAACATCATATATAACCTATAGCACCACACCAGGACTCCTATACATATTGTCGTGAAATGCCATCAAGTTGATTCCGACCCATAGTGACCCACTATAAGGTTTCCGAGGAGTGCTGCTGATGAGCTTGAACCACCGACCTTGCGGTTTAAACCGACTTTGCAGTCCAGCACATTAGCCCACAGCTCTATATACATATAGAGTCTTGGTGTGGTGCTATAGGATAAGCACTGGACCACAAGGTCGGTTTGAGCATTAAGGTCAATGGTTCAAATTCACCAGCCACATCTTGGAAACCCTATACAAAGTCGCTATGAGTTTGAACCAACTCAACTGCACTTAAAAGCAACATATATAGAAGTCTTCTGTGTGGTGCTGTGGGTTAATGCCCTGGGCTTCAAAGTCAGTTTGAGCCACAAGGTCAGCAGTTCAAGCTCACCAGATGCTCTTTGAAAACCCTATACAGGGTCGCTATGGGTTGGAACTGACTCAATGGCACTTAACAATAACAACAGTATATATACAGAGAGAGAGATACATATACATATATTCCTACATACATAAACACTTTACAAACCTGTAAAGGTATGTAGAAATGTGAGTTTTGCTCCCCATGCCCAAGATAAGTGGGTATTAGAAGTTTAGTGGCTGGGATACCAAAGGAGCAGGATGTAACATATAAGAGATGGATATGTCCTAAGAAGGAAGTCAAAGACTACCACCACATCCATGTCACAACAGCCAATGGGAAGAGTAACAAGAGACTCCAGAGGAATGAGAGCTGAGAAGAAGCCAACAGAAGAGTCAACCATGACAATGCTAGGGCAGCAACACAGGAGAAGCAGAAGGTTGGTAACAGGGTTTCTGTTTCTCAGAGCTCCGAGTGCAGCAGATGGTCTCCATGGGCATTGGGAATAAACCTTTCCTGGACATCAAAGCCCTTGGGGAGCGGACGCTGAGTGCCCTGCTCACTGGAAGAGGTGAGGGCCAAAGGATTGTGGGGTGGTCCCCAGAAGTGAGACTTTGAGAATAGGGGCACAATGGGGAGGCATGGTGGCGTGAGGAAGGGAAATGAGTGGGCATCTCTTCCCAAAAGTTATGGGACTGACTGGGAGGCCCTCTATGAGACTGAGGGTCCTTTCAGGGAGCCAGGAGGGCTTTCCCATACCAGCACCCCACCCTCCCCACCCCCACTCTCTGCAGCCGCGCGTACCCGGGCCTCTGTGGCCGTGTCATCTTTTGAGCATGCCGGCCCCTCCCTTCCCGGCCTCTCGCCGGGAGCCTGCTCCCTGCCTGCCCGCGTCGAGGAGGAGGCCTGGGATCTGGACATCAAGCAAATTTCCCTGGGTGAGGCACCTCTCAAGGGTGGCTCCCAACAGCTGGGTCATCATAGTGATGTTCAGGCTGCTTGCTGCTGAGCAATTCCTCTTTCTAGCCAAGTAGCCCAGTTGTCATGGCAACTATGGACAGCTTCCCCATTGCTAAAAGAACCTTCCATCTGGTTACTAGGGTGATGCTTACAGCAACCTGTTGCTAAGAAGCACTTCCTCTGTACCTCTCTCCGGCTCTATTGGGGTTTCTATGGAAACTTCCTCAGCTTCCTGTTGTACACTCCTGGTTCACCACGGCAACCTGGCAATCCTTAGTTTCCTGTTGCTTCTTCCCTGGTTGCTCTAATGATGCTGCTGACAATTTCCTGCCTCATGGTAGGGGGGGTTCTCTTGCAACTGGATTGCTACAGTGACTCACAGCCTCCTGTTGCTATGGATCTTTCTCCTCCCTGATGGAGCAGCTTGGTTGCTTAAGATGATCTGGAAAGGTTCTATATTCTGTTCTCACTGTAGCTTCCCCTCTAGCCCCAGAAACACTAGACTCTTCTGGAGATGTGTCCCCAGGACCAAGAAACAGTCCCAGTCAGCAACCCCCTCACCCTGGGAGCAGCACTCCCACTCTGGCCAGTGGAGGGATCTTAGGGTTATCCCAGCAGGTAAGTCACTACAATATGATCTCTGTGGCCACTTTCCGGGTGGCCTTTTCTCATCATTGACCATGTTGAGGTGGGGGGAAGCAGTGATCCTGTGCTTCTAACTGAGGCCACAGATTGGATGTATTGTCTAGTCTGCCTCTCTCTACAACTCCATGCCCAGCTGGGAAGCATCCAAGATGGAGCCGAAAATAATTTTTTAATGAGCATCTTAGGTAGAAAGGGGAAAATGCCAGGGGCCTAGTTTTGACTTAGGTTAAATCACTAAGATTGAGGACTCTTGTAGAGAAGAGAGATGGCTTGACAAGCTTGGGAGAAAAAAAGACAAGGAATATGGGGAAGAGGCTGCTTTTTTTCCTTTAAATTCACAGGACCTTCTCTCCTCAGAGTCACACCCGATCCTTGAGTGACCCCACCACTCCTCTGTGACCTGGGTCAGTATCCATTTCTACCACCCCAACGCTCCTTTCCTGCTGCATGTACCTTCCTTCCTCCCCCAGATGCTTGGGAGTCAAGATCTTCCCTTTCCCAACCCATCTCCCTCTCCACCCCCTCCCCCACTTCTGTCTTGCAGAGAAGGCCCAGAATGTTGCCACAATCCCTTCTCACAGCACACTTTGGGCTGGAATAGTGGTGGGACATAATGGAGACTAGGAAAGCATTGAACTCCTTTCCTTTGCTTCTTGGACAGAGATGGTCAGAGGACCAGTGCATTACTCTGTTACAACTATCTAGCTCTTCCAGCCTGGTGCCTTCTCCTGCAGGACCCAGAATGGTTACACTTGCTTGACTTCATATACCCTGGAAGCCAGGAAAAGATGCCTTTTCTAGCCCTTCTTCCTGCTGGGCCTCTGCACAGCCCCAGGGCATGGATCCCCACTCTAGTCTTCCTCTTGCCAATCTGTGTTCTCCCCTTCTCACCCTCTGACTTTCCCTGAGAAAACTCATCTCTGCCAAGTCAACTGGAGAGCCTGATGACTCCATTATGGGGTGTCAAAGGAAAAGGAGCTATGCAAACCATTATAGGAGGGTGGGGTGGGGGATTGCAGGCTTTCTATATATAATGATTGTTATGAGAGTACTATTGTTATATTAAATGTATTTACTCCAACTTTGCCTCCCTGGAGCTACAACAGTCTTTTGGGTTGTGGTGACACTACTGACTTATGCACTTCCCCTCACCCAACCATTAACTTCTGTTAGTTATCATCAAGCCAATTCAGACACATGGTGGCACCTCCATGTGTGCAGAGTAAATAGACTTGCTTCATAGGGCTTTCAAGGCTGTGGCCTTTGGGAAGCAGATCACCACCAAACTTGTTTTCCAAGACAACGCTGAGTGGGTTTGAACCTCCAATCTTTGATTAGCAGTAGTCTACTGCTTCACTGTTCGTGCCAGCCAGAGACTAAAACACAGAAAATAAAGCCAAGGCTATAAGGTACATGAGAAGTAGCTCCTTCCGATGGCTCTCAGAAGCTCAGTACACCCTTTGAAGGATATGCAGCATAATCTAGCAGCTCTCAAAATTAGCTTCTCAGACCACTGAGCATAAAAAAACTCCAGGCCATTTGTTAAATACTAATTTTCTAGGGTCCACCTAGAGTCTTGGTATGGTGCTGTAGGATAAAGCAGTAGGTTTGTGGTTCAAACTCAACAGCTGCTTCTCAGAAACCCTAATAGGATCACTGTGAGTTGGAACCTGCTTGATGGCATTTAACAACACCTATGAGTTACTGGTAGCATAGTGGTTACGAATCCGGCTGCTAACCTCATGGTCAGCAGTTCAAAACTACCAGTTCCGCAGGAGAAAGACGAGGCTTTCTGCTCCCAAAAAGACTTAACAGCCTTGGAAACCCTGTACAGGGTCGCTATGAGTCGGAACCGACTCCATGGCACATAACAACAACAATGAGTTACTCAGGCCTTAGGGTTAAGTCCATTGGAGTCCTGGTATGGTGCTGTAGGATAAGCACTGGGCTGCTAACCACAAGTTCAGTGGTTCAAACAAACCAGTCGCTCCTCAAAAACCCTTTAAGGGTCACTGAGTCAGAACTGTTTTGATGGTACTTACCAACAACAGGGTTAAGCCCAAGAGTCTTCATTCTTTGAATGATAATCAAGTGCCTGAAGTGGTGGCTACTTTCTGGGCTGAAGAGCCCAAGGGGACAGGACATAGGCAGACAGACACAGTACCCTGTGCCTCAAGACACCTGTTTATTGGGGACACAACTCTGCGACAGGGAAGACAGGGATCGTACCAAAAATAGCAACGTCTACAGGGCCCCTTTTGGGGCTAGAAGGGTACAGGGCCCCCCACCCCCACCCCTTGTACAAAAATAAACTCTCACGCCTATGGACCAGCAAAGACTGGCAGAGCAGCTCCTCTATAGAGACATGACTCTTTCTGCCAACCCTGGGACCCCATTCTTTGACCCTCACCCCTGCCACTTCTAAGGCACTGTGACTCTCCCCTGGGCTGAGTACCTCCCGCCCACTCTCCTACGCCCACTGCCCCTTCACCCTCTGGTCTGCCTGGGGCTGGGATATGGGTCCCGCACTGCCCCCTGCTGGCTGTTCTATCCAACTACCTCTAGCGCTCCCCGCTCCAGCGAGGTAAGCTCACTAAGCTAAAGGCCCCTAAGAGGGCTCCCTACCGTTCTTGCCCCCCCAGCCCGGTCTCTCCAGATCTCAACATCCCGGGGTTCTCCTCCCTTTCTTCAGGAGGACTGGGAGGGGTCTCCCCTGATGGTGCTCGGGCATAGGGCGGGGATGTTTCGGCCTGGGGTGGCCGACGACCCCTTGCCCGGCGGCTGTGATGCACTTGCAGGTGCAAGGCCATGAGCTCAGGGGCTCCAGTGGCAAAAGGGCAGAAGAGGCAGCGATGGAGGGCACCCCCAGGCCCGGCCTCACCTCCCGGGCCTGCCCGCAAGGACAGGTCCAGGGGCTCGGCCTCACCGCCTCGCCCGTTGCGAAGGGTCCTCCCGGGGCTAGCTGGCTTCCGACGTGACCCGGGCACGGTGCCACTTGTAGGAGGCCGAGGGCTCCCTGTGCCCTCCACCCAAGTGGCAGGCTGCTGAGCAACTTTGGCTCCCGAAGGCGGGGCTGAACCCCGCTGGGAAGAGGGTGGCGGCTCTGGGGGGGGGCCTGGGCCCGCCCCGCTCCTCTGTTCCCGGTGGTGACGCTGCAAGTGATACTTGAGCGAGCCGGACTGGGTGCCCGCGTAGTCACAGTGCGGACACTTGTAAGGGCGTTCGCCTGAGGAAAAGGGTGAGACAGAGTCACTTGGTTAGGATCACTACATATCCCCTCCACATTATGCTCGACTTACAGACCTCATCCTCAGAACCAGTAAAAGACACACACACACACACACAAAATGCTGCCTTTCCCACCTCTGATTTAATAAAGAACCAGGAACCATCTCCTATTCAGCCAATCTGAGGGTTGTTCTACATTCCCTTCCCTTCACCTCATCCGTCTCCCTGTAGGTGGCCCCCTCACCTGTGTGCACTCGCAGATGCACCTTGAGGTGATGCGCTGAGCGGAAAGATTTTCCGCAGAAGGGACAATCCTTGCCAGTAGTTGCCCGGCCTTCCGGGCGAGTCCCTCCAACCAACAGCCCGTTTTCTTCTGAAATACACAAAAGAGGAAGTCAGACGGGTCTGTCCCTGGTAGGGGCATGCATCTCAACTCCCACCCTATGTTGTTGTGAAGTGCCGTCGCGTCGATTCCGACCCATAGCGACCCTATACAGGGTTTGCAAGGAGCAGCTGGTGAGCTTGAACCGCCGACCTTGCAGTTCAAATGGCTTTGAGCATTAACCCACAGCGCCACACCAGGGCTCCAACTCCCACCCTATAGTTGGGACCAAAAGTAAGTAGCAGGGTTTGGGAGAACTTGAGGGATTATATTTGTCATTAATTCTGTGTTGGTGTTCTCAAAAGGTGGCAACGCCTCCAAGAATAAAAGGATAGGAGAAAACAATATAAGACCCTTTTTTAAAGGTGAGTACGGGAAGGAATTTGATAGCATCAGAGTCAACTGAGGACACGGTACATACCCTACATGGACATACCCTACATGGCCGTACATACCCTGCGTGGCCGTTGATCTTGCCTGGGCTCCTGCTGCAGACGCAGGCTGCCCCGGCCCCTCGCCTGGGCGCGAGTGCAGTGAAGTCAGAGGACCCAGCGCCCGGCTACGGGCCCAGGTCTCCTCCTCTGCCTCCACCACCTCCTCCTCTTCATCAGGCTCTTCAGTGCGGTGCCGGCGAGCCCGGGCAGGGAGAGCCGAAGGCAAAGGACGGAAGCCTCCAAAACTGCGGCTAGGCGCAGACTCAGCACCCTCGCCGTTGGGCCGCGCCTCACCAGCTCGCAGGCTAAGATAACCCAGGAGGCTCGGGGGATCACGGCGCTCAGTGGCGGCAGGCGCCGGGGCCAAGAGGAGCGCGGGACCCAGTGGCTCATAGGCCAGTAGGCCCAGGTCAGGAGGCTGAGGGGCCCGGGCAGGCACAGAACCAGGCCCAGGAGCACGCAGTGGGCCGAGCTTGCTTGCGTGCACCTTCATGTGGTTCTTGAGGAACCAGGGCTCCTTAAAGCAGCGGCCACACACGGGACACGCATGATCAAAGGAAGCCTTGTGCTTGCGCATGTGGCCCTTGAGAAACCAAGACTGTGTAAAGCTCTGGCCGCACACTTGGCAGCGGAACTCCGGAGGCGCTGGGGGCTCCTCTGGAGCGGCGGGAGTGGGGGCGGGGGCGGGGGTTGACTCAGGCTCCGGCTCAGGCTCGGCTTCTGGGGCTGATTTGGGTTCCTGCTCTGGTGGAGGCTGAGGCTGGGGCGCAGTGGAGGTGGCCGCCAGGGGGCGCGCGGTAGCCCCATGGGCTGTCAGACTGTGGTGTAGTAGCTCCTCCTCCTGGCTGGAGCCGAAACTACACAGGCCGCACTTCCAGGGTCTGTGCAGAATGTGCAGGTGGCGTTCACGCTCCGCTGCGGTGCGAAACTTGCCTTTGCAGAAGGGACAACGGAAGGCAGACGATGTAGTAGACTGGGGTGGAGCCAGGCCTTCTGTGGCTGGGATGGCCTGCACACCCCCTGAGCCCCGGGCTCGCCCTAGCCGGGCCTCGCGCAGCAGTGCACGCTCCTCCAATTCCAGCAGCAGGCGCGCGGCAGGGCTACGCGGGCGCTCTGGCTGGTGAGTGCGGAGATGGGAGCGCAGCAAAGCCCGCTGTGCTGCACGGTGGCCGCAGTGCGGACATTGAAAGGCCTGGGCGCCAGGGTGTGCCCTCAGGTGCAGCGCCAAGATGGAGTTAAAGCGGAAGCGCTTCCCGCATACAGGGCAAGGGAAACGCCTTTCACCTGCACGACTCTCAGACCAGGCCACCGCACCCATCCCGGGTGACCCTGCGCTCAAGCCTGGCCCGTTGGAGTAACGCTGCAGATCCAGTTCACCCTCGAAGGCTGGCGGTGAGGGCGCTAAGTGGCCGCCCAGAGCGCGGGGACGTGAGCCCTGTGGAGAAACGTGCAAGTAAAGCAAGGGGTGTCGAAGGGCCAGCTGTGGGTGAGGCAAGAGCATGATGAACCCGAGGGAGTGTGGGTTGAGGCCTGAAACAGAAATACCCAATACCCAATGCCCACTCCACTGGCCTGGAAGACACTGAGGTATGCATGAGTACTGGGATGGTGGGGACAAGGAGGTAACTCCTAATACTAGGAGGTGTGAGTAGAGAGGGAAGGGAGCTTAGTTGTAGTTAGGTGTAAATTGAGCCAGAGCTTCACTCACCTCCATGGACCCCCTTCACATTCTTTGGTTCTGGGGAGTGCAGGGAAGAGGAGGAAAAGCTGCTAGTGAAGGCAACAGGTGCTGAGGAGCTAAAGCAAGAAACACAATTGGAGGAAAAGATAAAGCTTGGTTTTCAACAGCGGAGTCACCCTTAACCCCAGATTTCTACCGTCTCTATTCATAAAATCTATCTTTTCCCTCCTTGCATCTTGAGGCACCCAAAGGGTCTGTGGTCTTCAAAAACAGTACCCCTTGATTTGCCAAATCCACATGGCTCCTGATAACCCAGATTTATTCCCCAAAATTATACTTTTAAAATGCCTGTTTCCAAAGTACCCCCTACTATGCCATGCCCAGGTGGTGGAGAACATCACAGTACACCCCCATCTCATGTAGGTTGGGCTGAACGGTATGATGAGTACATAGAGTGGACTTGCCATGCTCCCCAGTTATTCAAATGGAACCAGTCGCTTCAGACCCCTAAAACAATCCAGCCAACCAAACACCCTTCCAGGCGCCACAGTCCTTCCTTCGGCCCTTACCCTGTCTTTCTGTCTTTCCCCCTTATTCTCCCTCCCTCTGCCTGGATTCCTGATCCATTCATTTCCATTCATTACAGAGACTCATTCATGCATGGGAGAGAAACACCTCCCAGCAGCAGAGTCTGGAGACAGACAGAGGGGGAGGGGCATGAAGTGGGAGAGAGCCAGAGGGGAGGCAGAGAGAGTTGGGGGAGGAGTAGAAGTTAAGGGGCGCTTCTAGCCCGGGGAAGGGGTTAAAAACTGCAAATACCAGATAGAATGCATCCCCTTGTTTCAAACCTTGGAGACTGCAGTTTGATGGGGCATCTCAGGCCCCTTTGTCCAGGGCTGTTCCGAGGCAAGCTTTCCTCTTCTCTGCAGGGGAGAGGCTCCCTCACACAAGAGGAGGATTACACAGGCTCTGAGCTCAAGAGGCTGGAGTGAGGGATGGGGGGCGGGGCTGGGCCATCTGCACAGATAGGGGCTCAGCACACGCTCAGAGCAGGAAGGGGTTAAAATTCTCCAGGCTAAAATTCCCTAGGCCTAGGATGTGCAGTGCTCCACTTAGTGCTGGGGAAGGAGAAGAGCAATGAGAGGAAGAGGATTTGGGGGAGGGGGTCCCTGATTATAGGTTACACAGGAGGTCAGTGCTATGACTTAAAAGCAACCTTAGAGTTCAGATTTATAGAAAAAGGCCTGGGAGTCTAACCAGCAGTCGTCCAGTCTACCTTCCTGCTTACATAGGGAACTGTTTCCAGTCAAGGCCAGACAAATGAGAGCCTAACCTGCTTTCTGGGGTTTTTTTTCCCCTTGAGATAGAAGGAATATTTGAAATAGAAAGAACTTCCTTACCATAGACATTATGAAACTGAAATGGGTTACTGAGAAAGAAAAGGACTCAAGCATTACTTTGCTTATGGATTTTTAATAGACGAGAACTGGGCCAGCAGTCAGTCTTACTTATCAGCAAAGGAAGAAGGCTCTGGAATTCCAAGGAGTTTTTGATTTTTTGTCATTTAGTGGATGTAGTATGACTCCATGAAGGGGCATGTGTTTGTTACATGTGGGACCTGGGATATGAAAATTTTATTAATAGAGATGAACAAAGTGTCCTTGTCCCAGAGTCACCAAATGACCTCTACAACCACTAAATATGTGTATTTCTGTGGCTCCAAATTAGGACATCCACCTTCATCCTCTGGATTCTCTAAATAAACCCCTTTCCTGAAACTAAAATGCCTAAATAGGCTTACTGAATGGTTTGATTAAAGGTGCACTAGAATATGTCAGAGGGGTGCAAGGTTCATGTGGTCACAGTCTGACCATTAATAGCCCTGCACCCTTAAGTAAACCCCCTAACCTCCCCATTTACTCATTTGTAAAATAAAGGGATGGACTAGTTTATACTGATGTTCCCTTCCAGCTCCAAGTTTGCAGTTCTAAATCACACAACACATTTAGACTCGAGAGGCATTAAAACAAATGGCCACCCCTTCAGTACCATGGAGAGTGCAGTGGGCTACCAGAAGAGCCACTTTGGCCACCTCAGTACCACAGATAGAGCTATGAAGTGCTTCTTCTTGTTAAGTGCTGTCGAGTTGGTTCCAACCCATAGCGACCCTGTATAGGGTTTCCAAGGAGCAGCTGGTGAGCTTGAACCGCCAACCCTGCAGTTCAAACAGCTTTGCAGTCTGGCGCATTAACCCACAGAGCCACACCAAGACTCCTGAAGTGCTAGAGAGGCCCTTATTTGCCATTTTAGTACCAGATAAGGCACTGTGAAAAACTAGAGGATTTGTTGTGTGTTATTTTATAATTCCTATCTGAGAACCACAGGAGGGGGAGAAAAAAAAAAAAACCAGTGGTACCAAAGGGATTATTTTGGCCTTTTGAATGTCACTGAAAATAGACAGATGCAACAGAAAATAGATGTAACTGGAAGAATTTTAATTAGCTATAAGGAGTGTCCTAACAGTTACAGTTTGTACATCCTGGAATGAGTTACTGAGGAATCATATTTGGGTCCATCACATTCTGTTGCTCTCCTGGGGATTCCCAGAACATCCTGGTGTACAGCCAATCTGGTATATTCAGAAGCAGATGGCAGTTGGGGGCTGGAGGGGGGGGAGGGAGGAAGTGAGAGGCTGGGAATACTGCATGGTCATAGCTGACTAACCTATGTGCACATACTCTGATTCTAAAAAGATTCTAGGGCCCCTAAAACTGTAGGATAGCAAGCAAAATACCTCGTGGAAGCTGGCCTTATATCAAAAGCTTGAAGAGTAAGAATACAGGAAAGCTTCCTCCCACCACAATCAAAAACAAAACAAAAACAAAAACCTGAACAATTTCCAGGATGGAAATATAGTGATATACAGGAAGGCCCAAAATGAAGCTGAATTCTTCAGCAGGGAAAGTTTCCCCAGAGGGTGGTCTAAAACTAATAAAACCCAGTAAGAGACCTTCATAGGCCCAGCCAAGATCTCCTGAATCATTTCCACACCTGGTCCCAGGGGCCAGATTCCATGGGTTTTTCTCAATAGAAGAAAGCATTGACAGGGCCCAGGATTCTATGGAATGCCCTGGAACATAGGTCATACACATATTGCCTGTGAGCAATCGTCACAAATTTGCCTAGTCGGGCCTTTAACACCATCCACCTGAATTCACCAGACAGTAGCACTGACCTACTTTCCACCCCACCCAGAACTAGGGGTTATCTTGCTCTTTTTTGGGCTCTATAAGAATGCAGGGCCAGGGATAAGGATCAGAAATCTTTCCAAAACAACAGGCCATTTACTCTTGTGTACTAAGCATGATGGTAGGGAAGCATGTATGGACCATGAAATCTTACTAAGGAAGATGGAAGGGTTGGTATGAATACTTTTACAAACAGGTAAAGAAAGGTACACAGTAGCATCCACTAACTGGAGAATGAAATTGTCCCTCAAACTGCGTGGCTCAAATGATTTCAAGGATCAAAGTGTAAGGGGCAAGGGTTCAGGACTTCTGGGGTCTAGTTGTGATTAGGTCTGTTTCTGATCATCCCCAATATTTAATGTTGTCCCTCTGTAGAAAATCCTACACTTCCCAAGTCAGCTTTAAGACCAATTATAATTTAACACTGAACTAGATAGGATTGAGAGGAAAGGAGGCTTTTGGGTGGTCTACAGTGAAGACCTTCATTGCACAGGCATGCCTACAGTTCAGTTTTATCAATTATATATGGTCTCCTCTCCATGACTCTTTGAGCCTCACTGCTCAGATAGTGCTTCCAATACCCCCACCCCCACTTTACAGTGTGCCCACCCTTTTGATGGAGTACTAATAAAGTTTCCTTCCCTTCATCCTCAGTGTCTTGAGTTGGGGGCGCGTGATCTCAGTCATAGACTCCAAATGTAGAGCAGAAGGAAAGAGGAAGGAACACCTGCTCACCTGCTGCCACCCCACCATGGTGAATCCTATCCCAGAGGCATGTCCCAACTTGACCCCTCTTCTGAAAGTTCTGCAGGATTTGGATTTGGGGAGGGGGCATGTAGCCAGCCCTAAGTCCCCTCAATTGGAACTGACCCTAGGGAGGTCACAGTCTTGGCACCACTGATTGGGGATAAAAGCAGGAGAGACTCAGAAAATCCCCCTCCCAGAAATAGGTTAGGAAGTAGGCTTGGGCCTGCGATCCAGCACGAGAGATTTCTTCCAGTAGCACCCCAGACCCTTCCCGGGGAGGATAAATCAGAAGGAAGATGGGGGTCAGGCTTGGGGTTATAGGAGGCCAGGGCTCAGCTACCCCTGACCGGGAGAACAAAAGCTGAGTTGCAGCCGCCTCTGCTGCTGCCGCGGGCCCGAGCTCTTTGTGACACTTTGTTTGGGACGCAGAGAGGGAAGCACTCCCCATCCTCTCCCCTCCCCCACCCCACCCCGCTATTGGAGAGTTTGGGTCTCCCCCTTCCCCCACCAGCCCTACCTGGGCCGGGGGGCGCTCATCCACTCAGCCTCCAGGCTCGGCCGCCCGGGGCCCCTAGGCCCCTCCCGCCCTCCCTCTGGGCCCCTACAAAGACGCCCACCCCCCCATCTGCTGGCCCTTCCCCTTTGGCATCCGCTCCCCCAGCTCCCGTACCTGGCCCCCACCTCCATGGAGCCCCCCCCAGCTCTCCCGGCTTCTGAGGCCACCGCCCCCACCGCGCCCCCCCAGAAGCTCTGGGCGAAGTTTGCTAGGGGCCGAGCTGGCGCCCCTCCCCCGCCCCCGCCCCCTGCACCTGCTCCAAGCCGGGCGCGCGGCGCGGCCCCCCCTCCGGGAGGGGGAGAGGGGGCCGGGGG
>NW_006408535.1:31921484-31950616 GCF_000296735.1 Chrysochloris asiatica | reverse complement strand
GCGGGGGGCGGTGCGGCGAGGCTGGGAGCCGCGCGGGAGCCGGAGCGGGGTTCTGGCTCCGGGGACTAGGAGCTGGGAACCCCCGGAGCCGCGAGAGGCTGCCGCCAGGGGCGGGGTGCGGGCAGTTTGGGGTTGGGGGGCGCTGTTGGAAAGAGGGTGGGAGGGAGCGGGGGTGGGGCGCACTGACGATTGGAACTGGAGAGTGGAAGAGATTTTGAAAGGTCATCTCGTCCTTCCCCCAGTCTCCTAGCTGGACTGCCCCTCCCACCCTAAACCCGGACATACCAGGCAAGGAGTTGGCTCTGCCGCTCTTTCTGCCCCAACATGCACAGACTCGGGAAGTTCTTCCTGGGGTTTTATCTCAAAGCCTCTCCCTTACATTTTCTGACTCTCTTTTGAGGGAGGAGGAGGGGCGATTAGAGAGATAGTTAATGTCTGCCGTATAAGAAACATTATTAAAGTTACTCTTCGGTCCTTTCTGTTCTTGATAAACAATTGCAGCTCCTTCCTCTTGAGTTCTATTTTCCATTCCTTAAGTCACTTTAATGGCTCTTCAATACAACAAATATTTACTGAGTGCTTACTGAGTACCAGTCACTATGTTCAGCGCTGTGGGGGATGCACAGTTGAGGGGGATGTGGTCCCCTTCCTCCAGGAGCCTGTAGTCTAGACAGGGGCTACGAATTTATAAATAGCATACTCAGATTTAATCAATATTTATTGAGTGCCTGTTCACATAGTTAATAGCATATAATCCTTACGAAAACACTGTGAAATATAACTGGTCCCCACTTAAAAGGTAAGGAAAGTGAGGCTCAAGGAGTCTATGCAGCCTGCAAGCCCAAGGATCCTCAGGACAAGGCCAGTGTCTCACATGGTGTCAGGTCATTGCCACCAAATAAAATTAATACTCATGGGGACCCAGGAGGGATAGACCAGTAGCAGTTCTCTGGATTCCTTTAAAATGTAATTTCTACTATTTGGGAGGGGTGGGGTGGAGGTGGACACAGCATGATGGCTGCTAGTTTTGAACTGCTTAGTTTAAGGTTAACAGCCCAACTCATAACCACTATGCTACCAGAGCCTCTTGGAGGGGGTGTATCCAATGCTCCAATAAGGAACAGTTAGCCCAGCACAGAGTGGGGAGAGTGCCTTACAAAGGCCACTTGTTCCTGGTCGTAATTCCCAGGGATCTTCTGGCTCAGTTTTCTTCTACCATCAATAATAATAAATAATGATGATTATAGTCTCTAACATTATCAAGCACTTGCATTCCAGTTGTTCATATGTAATACTCATGGCAACCCTTGAGATTGGTATCAGCTGCTGTTCAGAGATAGGACAACAGAGAGATGAAGTAACTTGTCTAAGGTCACCCCTGTAGATCTGGATTCTGACCATAGGTTTGGTTGCCTCCAGACCTTATGTTCTTCACCAAGATGGGCCTGTCCTATCATCCATTGATCTATAGGGAGCGGGAGCGCAGTAGATGGCTCCATACAATATGCACCATACTGCGAACCACAAGGTCAGCAGTTCCTGTCAGTCAGCCATTCCATGGGAGAAACACGAGGCTTTCTGCTCCCACAAAGATTTAACTCAACCTCAACGGCACTTAACAGCAACAATCTTTATCTATAAAGTGTATATTTGGGACCAGCCACTGTTGCTCTTTAAGGCACTCTCGCTGTGCAGTGGGTTAAGAGTTGGGTTAGTTCAGCTGCTAACCACAAGGCTGGCAGTTCAAACCCTCTGCAGCAGTGTGGGAACCCTGCACGGTCACTGTGAGTTGGAATCAACTCATTGGCAGTGGGTTTGGTTTTTGGTCTGGATTCTGCTTCTTACTGGAGAAATAAATGTTCAGCTTCTGAATAAGCCCTCTAGCATGACCTCATCAGTACATTAACTATTACTAAGCACTACCTCTGAGTCAACAACTCTTCAGTCACAGTATTAGCCACTTTTATCTGTGAGAAAAGTGCGGTTCAAATAGGTAGAACAATAATTCTTAGATAATAATTGACAAGGTAGCAGAGCTAAGATTCTAGTCCAGGCCTTCTATCTCTCAAAAATATTAATTATATGCAATAGTGTCTTTCCCACGACTAAACATTTCGGGCTCATCCTCTATACACCTCTAGCTTCAGTTATCACTGAATCAAAAATAATCACAACCATAAACAGGTTTCCCAATTCACTAAGTCCTTCAAAATGGGAAGGAGAAACCACCCAAGAAGTGAGAGGTGGGAGACCAGGGATTTAAATCTTACCTGGTCTGGGGACAAAGCTGCAAGTGGCAGGGATGGATCCAGACAGTAATGTGGGATCTCCCTAGGGAAGAGTAAGTAATTTGAGGAGGAAGCAAAGAGAAAAAACTAAGGCTAGAAATGGGGGGAGATTGGGGCTCAGGGTGATGGCATCCCTGGAGATGAAACAAGTGGTCAGAAGAGGAACCCAGGTTGGAGAGAGATGGGGGCAACAGGAAATGGGAAGAGAAGGAGACAGGGCTGGGTATCTTGTGAACTGAGACTGGTATCTACCCAGGGCCACTCCCTGGATCCTTCAGTCCTCATAGGGACCTTTGCCCCACCACACCCCAGCCCTGACACCCTGTCTCTGCCAGAGCAAGTGTGTCATATGCTCTGATCAGGCCCCTCTGAGAGCCCCATCCCTTCGGAGAAGCTACTTCATACTAGGTAGGTGTGAGGCCCTGGTCCTCAACTCCCTTGCTTCTAAAAGTGGGGGTGGGGTGGGGGGGAGGTGGGAGTGGTGGGCAGCTGAAAGAGATGATGCTGAGCATACTGCCTCTGTATAGACAGACCCCATAATACATTTTTTCAGCCTAGGACGCACCCAGTTTCAATAGTCAAAGGAGCCATGGAGGAGAGAGCTGGTCAGCAAAAGTCAGAGAGACCCAGCATTCGTCTGGAAAAATTACAGCAGTGGGCGAGGCACAGGCACAGCGCACACCTCTTGGTTCTGGCGGTGAGGCCAGGCTGCCCCATCCCAGGCTTCCATATGTCCATTTGTACCACAGTTCAATCCCACCCATATTTAGTAAGAACCTACCCTATGCCAGAAATTATGCTAGCTCTGAGTGGGAGGGAGGAGGAAACACAGGGATGAAAAATGGCAAGATATTTAATTTCCAACCAGCTACCGTCATGTGGAAGGAGCTTTGGTAGCGAAGTGGTTACGAATTGGGCTGTGAACCTCAAGGTCAGCAGTTCGAAACTACCAGCTGTTCCACGGGAGAAAGATGAGGCTTTCTGCTCCCGTAAAGATTTACAACCTCGGAAACCCTGTACAGGGTAGCTATGAGTTGGAAGCGATTCCACGGCGCATAACCACCACCACCCTCATGCAGGGAAAATGTATAGGTCAGTAAGATATGACATGAGGCAGAAAATTATGTGATACCTCCTCCTTCCTTTACACCCTAGGTTGAATACCCTCCCCCATCATGCATTCATCCCAATTCCTGATCTCTGGAAGAGGCAGGGGTTGTGAGGAGTGACAAGAATCCCTGAGGGTTCTCCCTCAACTGCCCTTTCCCTGGCCCCCAGGTAAGCCAGCTATGGCTGGCAACCGCTATGGTGCCCTTTGCTGTCTCAGTCGCCTGCCTGAACTCTGACTGTCACATGGCCACAGCACTGCCCCTTGGGCCTGCAGCTTTGGTGAGACCCACCTCAAGGGAGCAAGGAGGGAAGGGGGGGTGCTCCTTAATGGAGCCAGAGCTCAGCCCTTGCCCTTCTCACCATTCAGGGTCTCCTCACTGGGACTGTCACCCTTGAGTTGCGCAGAGCACCAAGCCTCTGGAAGGTGAGAGGGGAAGAGAACACAGTACTGTCCTTCTTTCCCCCACACAAACAGTACATACACACATACACACACCTCAGAGTAAGGCCCAGGAAGTGGCTAAGTGTTGATTAATCCTATCAGCTGTGCTTTCCCTGACTGACCTAAGGGACTGAGGAGAGACAGCAAGAAAGTAGGAAAGGGTGATGGCCTGATTTGGAGTTGGAGATGAAGGAACTGAGTTTTTATTTCAGCTGGCTGCAGTGGGGAGGGTGGGGGGCTTGGGACTGAAAAGTCAGTCCCCTAGGCTGCGCAGTGCTGAGCTGATTCACTGGCAGGCCCGGGCCATGATGATATTCAATATCTTCAACCTGATTTTGGACTTCATCGTGGTGGTGGTTGAAGTGATGAAGACAGCCTTGACACCTGGCCCAATCGCCTCATCCCAGGTACGGGTGAATGAAGAAGGTGGGAGGATGAGGAGGCAACTGGAGTTAAGAGGGTGGAGACAAACATGCGTTGGGTCTTCTGCAGTATATTCTGTCCTATCTACCTGCAGCTGACAGGCTTGCTGGTGCTAGAGCTCAGTGCTGAGGCCTTCACCGTAGGGGGAGTGCTGGTCTCAGCATATGCCCTAGTTCTGTTGAGTCAAAGGAAGCCAAGATGCTGCTGGAGCCAGAGTCTGCAATACCAGGAGCTACAGGAGGTATGGAGAGTGGGCTGAAATGCAAGCACAGGAGCAAGCGACTGCCAGCTAACTTTATTTTGTTTTGTTTTTTTCACTAGCTATGCTAGCAGCTTATTTAAGTGAAAACAGTGGAGCAGGAGGGACATTAAGGGGTTCTAGATTGGAACTTACTGACTTTCTGGCTCTGGACATTTCCTGCCTAATGATGGGGAAGAGAATTGGGTTAGAACTAGAAGAGTGAAGGAACATTAGGAAGCTGCATCGTATGTATGGGAAGAGCAATAGAAACACAAGAAAAAATGGGGGAGGGAGAGGAAGTTGCTTCTATCTGAGGTTTCTCCTTTCTCACCCCTAAAATTTGCTCCCTTCATGCCTCTGTCTGGTTTTCAGGGCCTGTCTGAGTTGGCGTGTGGTTCCACGATGGCTAGTACAACAAACGGAACCAATGAATAAATGAGCTGGCAAGGGGAGACTGTCAGCTGCTGCTCCCCTTTTACTCTGCGGGAGCGCTCTCCAGACCCTCCAGTACCCCACTCCGCAGCTCAGAAGCTGGATGTGAAGCACGATGGAAAGCCATAGATTTCCACTCAGAGCAGGCCACTTTCTCTTCCCGTTAGAAGTTACACTTGGTCCAGAGTCCTTCCCCACCTCACCGCCCTACAAATCTACTCGCCTGCAGGGCATCCCTAAGACAACCTTCAGCTACAGCCACTTCCTGGCTTCCATCCTCACCCTCCTTCTCCATCTCCTCCCCATAGAACTTCATATCTGCCTATCGCAATATTCTCTCCCGTCCATCTCTCACAATCCCATTCACTCCAAGCCCCGGTTTCTGCACACACCAACACTCGGAATTCAACGTAGTGGTTACGAATCGGGCTGCGAACCTTAAGGTCAGCGGTTCGAAACTACCAGCCGCTCCGCGGGAGAAAGATGAGGCTTTCTACTCCCGTAAGGATTTACACCCTCGGAAACCCTGTACAGGGTCGCTATGGGTCGGAACCGACTCGACGGCACTTAACAACAACAACAACAGGGGTTCCAGTTATCCCTTCCATCCGGTTCCTTTTTACTCTAGTAGAGACTACAAGTCCCAGGATGCCCCACTACCCTGAAGCCTGCTGGGAAATAAAAGAGCCTTTCCCTTGGCGGTGGGGATCTGTGTATCTGTAGAGTGACGTGAAGCACTGGAAATCAGGGCCTAACCGAGAATTTCCCCGGACGCGACCACTGGCCCCCTGTGCGGGG
The DNA here is from genome assembly GCF_000296735.1 of Chrysochloris asiatica. Classification (NCBI taxonomy): domain Eukaryota; kingdom Metazoa; phylum Chordata; class Mammalia; order Afrosoricida; family Chrysochloridae; genus Chrysochloris; species Chrysochloris asiatica. Next base: position 31,944,882 of record NW_006408535.1, on the reverse strand, counting down.
AAGACTCCGGCGGGTCACCTCGCACGGGAGTATCTCCGTCTCGGTCACGCCAGACAATAGCTAACTATGATTCTACACCTCTCCTCTGACAGCTTCGGAGACCCGTGCGGGTTGAGTGCCGGTCCTCGGCGGAGCTGGGAGTTCCTAGGTGCTGTCGCCGTGCCCCCTCACACTAGTGGCCAGGTCCAAAGTCCTGAGATTTGGAGCGCGCGCGAGAAAGGAGAAAGGCTGGCGATGATGAGTCAGAAGCGCAGGTTCCTTCTAGTCTCCCTCCCCCGAGCCTGAACGGAAGGCAGGCTCGCAGGGCAGGGGGGTGGGGGTAGAGGGCAGGCCGAGGGAGGGACGTGGCGACCCGACATGAGACTTTCCCGCCTCTGCGAGCACGCTGGAGTAAGGAGCCCGCGTCGCCGCCACCCTTTCTCTCCAAGGCGGGAGCAGGACTGCGCAGACTCGGTCTCTTGGCAGCCCTGCTGACCTTTGATCCCGGCCGCAGTCAGGTTGCTGAACCTCTAGCAGCTCACTTTCAACCCTTTGCGAATGTTTAAAGATGGTAGGCTCGTGAAGAGCCCAGGAAAATGGGAGACCCAGTGCACTAGCGGGGAAGTTTACTAGCCGCTTGAGAAACCAGAAGTTGGGCAGAGTTGGAGTACTACACTTGCCCCAAATACGTAGTGCTCAAGACAGATATACACCTCACACTCATACTTGTACCCACATGAGAAAACTTCTTCCGCTAGAGAATGCTGCTTCACCTGTGTTTGCCAAACCTAGGTACCTGCGAGAGCGGAGCGCATGCCTAGTTCCCTTACTCTGACACTGCAGTGTCCTGTCAGTTTGTTGTTGCTAAGTGCAGTTGAGTGGGTTCCTACTCATACCAACCCTGTATAGGGTTTCCGAGGAGCAGCTGGTGGGCTTGAACTGCTGACCTTATGGTTCGAAGCCCAGTGCTGATGTACTGTTGTTTGGGGGAAGTTCTGAGATGAGGCTCTGGAATGGAGAAAAGATCTGCCCTTCTCCCTACCATTCTAATAGTCAGAACAGTGAAAGGGCTCCAATAAAAGAATAATTTGCTTGAAAACCAGAAAGCTTGGTAGATGAGGAAGTTGGGGGCTGGGGGGAGAGCAAGGGAGAGGGAAATCAAGAATCAACAATTTACTTTCACTGTCTTCCAGAAAAAAATAACAATTTTTAGGGATATATGATCAGAAGTCTGTACAAATTGCAATCTAGTTCTTGAAAAAGCTTACTGATCATGAAAATGTGCCTCATACCATCAGATTAGGCTAGGTTATGCTGCAATAACAATGCCAAATATCAGTAACTACAACCGGGAAATTGACTGTATAACGTGGGAGAATAACATGGAGCAAAACTCAAAATCATAAAAAGATAAAGCTTATTGGTCTGACAGAGACTGGTGGGACCCCTTCTACACTTTTCAGGCCTAGAACAGAACTCACCCTGTGACTCAACTTTCACCCAAACATAAGGCCTGTGAGGTAAACACTAACACCAGGAAGGTACATTCTCCTTAAAACAATCAACCATTGCTGTTGTTAAGTGCCATTTAGTCAGTTCCAATTTAGAGTGAGCTTGTATAGGTTTCCAAGGAGCAGCTGGTGAGTTTGAACTACTGATGTTGTGGTTCAAACTGACCTTGAGTCCAGTGCTTTATCCCCCAGTGCCACACCAGGACTCCAGAACAGTCAACCATAAAATGCCAAAAAAGCAGTACTTGTCTAGGGACAAAGTTCAGAAGGCAGGAAGGACAGATGAGAAAAGTAAACACAGGGCAGAGTGGCAAGAGTGCAATCAATGTCATGAAACAAAATGTGTATGAATTGTTGAATGGAAAACCAATTAGATCTGTAATCTTTCACTGAAATTACATTTTAAAAAGTTAAGGGAAAATAAACAAAACAGAAAGGTTGATTTCTCACACTAGTGCCTAGCGTAGACTGGCAGGGCCTCTGCACATTATAATTATTCAGGTACTCAAGCTGATTATGCTCCATCATCTGGACATTTTATCATGATACTATGAGGCTTAGGCTTCTTCCTTCAGAACATGAAGTAAGCATGATTCACAGAGTTTTAAATGCTTCTGCCCATAAATGACATATGTCACTTCCACTCACATTTCATTGGCCAAATCAAGTTACATAGCCACATCCAACTTCAAGGAAGGAGATGAGGGAAGGAGAAGGGAAGCAGAAATACTTCACTAAAAGAAAATGTTAATTATTTGCACTGATTATTAAACAGTTAAGCAGTGGAATTCATCCATTCCAGAAGTTATCCACTTCTTTGATTTGATTCCATGAACCACTAAATCAAGTTTGTTTTTCGCACCATTTTTTACTGTTGTAAAAAAAATAAATTCTTTTATTTGGCCTTTATCACAGTGGTCTAAATCTTTCAACAAAGTGATGTGGCACTCAAGGCACTCACTCATCTATGCCAGGAAATTTGGAAGACAACTACCTGGTCAACTGACTGGAAGAGATCCAAATTTGTGCCCATTCCAAGGAGAGGTGACCCAATGGAATGCGGAAATCATCGGAAAATATTGTCAATATCCCATGAGAGTAAAGTTTTACTAAAGGCAATACAGAAACGGATGCAATCATACATTGTCAGAGAATTTCTAGAGGTTCAAGCCACTTTGAGAAGAGAATGTGGAATGAGAGATATCATTGCTGACGTCAGATGGATCTTGGCTGAAAGCAGAGAATACCAGAAAGATATTTACTTGTGCTTTATTGACTATGCAAAGGCTTCCTATTCTGTGGATCATGACACGTTATGGACAACATTGTTAAGTGTGAGTATTCTGGAAGACTTAATTGGGCTTATGAGGCACCTGTACATTGATCAATAGGCAGTTGTTCGAACAGAACAAGGGAACACCAAATGGTTTAAAACTAGGAAAGGTGTGAAACAGGGTTGTATTCTTTCACCATACTTATTCAATCTGGATGCTGAACAAATAATCAGAGAAGCTGGATTATATTAAGAAAAACATGGCATCAGAATTGGAGGAAGGCTCATTAACAACCTGCGATATGCAGATGATACAACCTAGCTTGCTGAAAGCCAAGAGAACTTAATATACTTATTGATGGAGATCAAAGACCACAGCCTTCGGTATGGTTTGCGCCTTAATGTAAAGAAAACAAAAATCCTCACCACTGGACAAATAGATAACATCCATATAAATGGAGAAAAGATTGAAGTTGTCAAGGACTTCATTTTGCTTGGATCAACCATCAACCCTCATGGAAGCAGCAGTCAGGAAATCAAACAATGTATTGCACTGGGTGAATCTGCTGCACAAGACCTCTTTAAAGTGTTGAAGAGCAAAGATGTGTCAGTTTGAGGACTAAGATGCGTCTGACACAAGCCATGGTATTTTCAATAACCTCATGTGCATGCAAAAGTTGGATAGTGAATAAGGAAGACCGTAGAAGAATTAATGGTGTTTGAGTTATGGTGTTGGAGGAGAATATTGAAAGTGCCATGGGCTGCCAAAAGAACAAATAGATCTGTGTTGGAAGAAGTACAGCCAAAGTGTTCCTTGGGAGCCAGGATGGCCAGACTTCATCTCTCATGCTTCAGACATATTGTCAGGAGGAACCAGTAACTAGGAAAGGGTATCATATTTGGTAAAGTGGAGGGTCAAAGAAAAAGAGGAAGACCCTCAACAAGATGGATTGGCAAAGTGGCAGCATCAATGGGCTCAAGTGTGGCAACAATTGTGAGGATTGGGCAGTTTTCATTCTGTTGTGCTAGGGTCACTATGAGTCAGTTGGTACTGACTCAGTGGCACCTAAAAACAACAACAAACACAATGGTCTTGTGACTCCTACCAAATGATTGGGTGGGGCTATGCAAATAAAGTGCTTGTAGCCCATGAAGGGTATTAGACAGCTTGCTAATAATGTAAATAAGGTGCATGGAACCCCTGTTGGGTTGGTACCATGTAAATAAGGTAAGTGTACGGAATCCTAATGAGGGGATTGATCAGTTTTGCCACCCTGCTGGACTTAAAAGAGAGCAGAGAATGGACCTCTAAGACTACCACTAATAAAGAAGAGCTAGGTAGCGTAGTGGTTACAAATCGGGCTGCAAACCACAAGGTCAGCAGTTCGAAACTACCAGCTGCTCTGCGGGAGAAAGATGAGGCTTTCTGCTCCCGTAAAGATTTAAAAGCCTCGGAAACCCTGTTCAGGGTCGCTATGGGTCGGAACCAACTCGACAGGACTTAACAACAACAACAAGGTGTTAAACATGTCATTTGGGCCCAGGGTCCATGCACTGAAAATATCCTAGACCCAGGAGACAGAGAACCTTAACACAAAAGATGGCAAGAAATGGCAGCAGATAATGTAGTGGGTTTTCCTGCCCATAGAGCAATGCTGTGGATATGCCAACCCACAGAGCAAGAGAGCTGAGTGCCTTCCAGTTGCGACCTACTGGTGAAGTGGGGTGCCTCCTGCCACTTACTGGCAAAGTTACAAAGAACTTTGTAACACTTTTCAGAGCAGGACAGAAGTTAGACCAAGGACCAGAGAGAGGCCTGCATGCATGCACAACTGAGAAGAAGCTATCCTAATCAAAGAACTAATTGTATCCTGAGTTGTACCTGATTCTGAATTGTAACCTGTTACATGGTAGGATAAGCACTAGACCACAAGGTTGATTTGAACCACAAGGTTAGTGGTTCAAAGCTACCAGCCATTCCTCAGAAGCTCTATACAATATTCATGAGTATTATTTGTGAGTTCTGTGTGGCCATTACAATGAATTATCAAACCCAGAAGAGCAGTCAAGAGAGTCACAGGAGAGACAGCTATTCTCAAGATTTCTTCTTTTCTTTCTTTTGCCTACCTTAGTAGGGTAACAAGGCTGAAATAAAATTATGCATAGAAAAGTCCTAAAACTATAAAGTACCTCAGGGGTTGCAAATACATTGTCAATAAGGCAAAAAGCAAGTTGTCATGGAGTTCATTCTGACTCATGCTGACCCCATCTGTTGAGAACTGTGCTCTATACGTCTTTCACTGGCTGAATTTTGGAAATAGAAGTTTTAGAATCTTCTGAGATGACTCTGGGTAGACTCTAAAGCTCCAAGCTTTGGGTTAGCAGCTGAGCATGTTAACAATTTGCACTACCCAACAAGCAGTGAAGTAAATGAATGAAGGAAGGTTGGATCTGAGGCAATGTTGTTGTCAAATGCTGTCAATTCGCTTCTGACTCATAGCGACCCTGTATAGAGTTTCCAAGGAGCAGCTTGTGAATTTGAACTGCTAGCCTTGTGGTTCCAGCTGACCTTGCAGTTGAGTGCTTATCCTACAGCACCTCACAAGGACTCATGAGGTAAAGATTGACACACTAAAGTACACATATTGTATTTGAAGGCCATAGCTTCCACTCAACTCCACCCCAATCATTGCCATGTGCAACTGTGGGCCTGATAGTGCCATAACTTTAGATTTTCTGTAGGAAGAAATTCTGATGAGTCAGAAGAACAGGGCCTTTCTTATACCCCTCTTCCACAGCTAAGGAAGATGCTGAGGAAGGCAGGCTCACTGGGGGGGAGGAAGGGTTTAAATGTGAAATCTTCTGATTTTAAAATGATTTTTTTTTTTTAATGTTAATATTTTCTCGTCTGAGGGCCAGGTTCAGCCTATAGTCTCTCAACTAGTAGTCTGCATCATACAAACATGATAAAAGTTCAGGTTTTAGATGTGCACCATGGTTCCTATAGACTCTTGTAGGCCTTTTCTTTTGAAATACAAGAGTCTTGGAGAAGTTAGACATTAAGTTCTTAAAACTTAATGCTTTGGACTGCAATGTCGGTTTGAATCACAAGGTTGGCAGTTCAAGCTCCTTGGAAACCCTATACAGGATGGCTATGGGTCGGAACCAACTCGACAGCATTTAACAACAACAACCACTCCTCTGTCAGTTTGTCGTACTATGGTGGCTTGAGTGTTGTGAAGCTGAAGCTCTACCACCAGCATTTTAAATACCAGCACAGTCACCTATATTAGACAGGTTTCATTAGCACTTCCAGACTAATACAGACTAAGAAGAAGAAGAGGTGAACCACTTCTGAAAGGTTAGCCACTGAAAATTTTATGGATAGCTTCAGAACATAAACATTCATTAATAGAGTATGGAATGTACGAAATATGGTGGTGTGGTGGTTATGTGCCGTGAAGTTGGAACCGACTCATAGCGACCCTATACATGGTTTCTGAGGCTGTAAATCTTTACAGGAGCAGAAAGCCTCATCTTTATATGGATCTAGGAAAATTGGAAGTTGTCAAAAACTAAATGGACCATATAAAGATCAATATCCTAGGCATTAGTGAGTGGTATGGACCACTTTGAATATGACAATATGGTTTTCTTTGCCAAGAATGAAAAATTGAAGAGGAATACTGCTGTAGCCATTACCAAAAAGGGCATTTCAACATCTATCTTGAAATATAATATTTCTGTGACAGAATAATATCCATAATGCCTATAAGTCCAGTTATACAAATATTATTTAACTTTACTAACCAACAACTAAAGTCAGTGATGAAGAAATCGAAGAATTCTACAACTTATTCAGTCTGAAATTAATCAAACATGAAATCAATATGCATTGATAATTACTGGTAATTGGAATGAGAAGGTGGAAAAAGGAAGGATCAGTAGTTGGAAAATATGGCCTTGGTGATAAAAATGATGCTGGAGATCACATGATAGAATTTTACATGATCAATGTCTTATTCATTGAAAAGATCTCTTTTCAACCACATAAACAGTGACTATACACATGGACCTCACCAAATGGAATACACAGGAATCAAATTAACTACATCTGTGGAGAGAGAGGATGGAGAAACTCACTATTATCAGCCAAAACAAGATCAGACCTAACTGTAGAACAGACCATCAATTGCTAATATACAAGTTCAGGCTGAAGCTAAAGAAAATTAAAACAAGCCCATGAGAGTCAAAATATGATCTTGAATATATCCCACTTGAATTTAGTGACCATCTTATGAATAGATTTGATGCATTAGACACTGATAACCAGAAAGCAGAACATCATACATGAAAAAAAGCAAAAGATCATTAAAAATGAAGGAAAGCAAAGACCAAAATGGATGTCAGAAGAGACTGTGAAACTTGCTCTTGACTTCAAAATTACTCAAAGAAATGATGAAGTAGAAGAGCTGAATTGAAAATTTCAAAGGGATAAAGTAAATTACACAAAGGCTTTCGATTGTGTGGATCATGACAAGCTATGGACAACATTGCGAAGTATGAGTACTCCAGAACACTTAATCGTACTCATGAGGAATCTGTACATGGACGAAGAGGCAGTTGTTAAAACAGAACATGGGAACACTGAATGGTTTAAAATAAAGGTGTGCAACAAGGTTGTATTCTTTCACCATACTTATTCAACCTGTATGCTGAGCAAATAATCCTAGAAGCTGTGTTATATGAAGAAAAATGTGGCATCCGGATTGGAGGAAGACTCATTAACAGCCTGAGATATGCAGATGATACAACCTTGCTTGCTGAAAGTGAAGAGGACTTAAAATACTTAGTGATGAAGATCAAAGAACACAACCTTCAGTATGGATTGTATCTCCATGTAAAGAAAACAGAAATCCTCACCACTGGACCAATAAACAACATTTTATCAACAGAGAAAAGATTGAAGTTGTCAAGGACTTCATTCTTCTTGGATCAACTATCAACACTCATGGAAGCAGCAGTCAAGATATCAAATGACGTATTGCATTAGGCAAATCAGCTGCACAAGGCCTTTTTAAAGTGTTGAAGAGCAAAGATGTCAGCTTGAAGACTAAGGTGGGCCTGACCCAAGTCATGGTATTTTCAATAACCTCATATGCATGTGAAAGTTGGACAGTGAATAAGGAAGACCATAGAAGAATTGATGAATTTGAGTTATGGTGTTGGAGGAGAATATTGAAAGTGCCATGGGCTGCCAAAAGAACAAACAGATCTATGTTGCAAGAAGTATAGCCAGAGTGCTTCTTGGAGGTCAAGATGGCCAAACTTCGTCTTTCATACTTCATGCTTATTGTCAGGAAGGACCAGTCACTGGAGAAGGATATCATGTTTGGTAAGGTGGAAGGTCAGAAAAAAAGAGGAAGCCCCCTATTGAGATGGGTTGGCTAAGTGACAACATCAATGGGCTCAAGCGTGGCAAGAATTGTGAGGTTGGCCCAGGGCCAGGCAGTGTTTCATTCTGTTGTACACAGGGTTCCTCTGAGTTGGTACCAACTCAATGGTACCTAACAGCAGCAACAAAAGCAAATTTTTATGATGAAAATGTGTAAAGACCTGAAGTTAGAAAACCAAAAGGAAAGAACAGACTCAATATTTCTCAAATTGAAAGAACTGAAGAAAAAATTAATGCCTTGACTTAAAATATTGGAAGATCCTATGGGTGAAATATTGAATGATGCAGAAAGCATCAAAAGATGATGGAAATACACAACACTAAAAAAGACTCCCAGTGTGGCACTATAGGATAATTACTGGGCTGCAAGGTCTGCAGTTCAAACCCACCAGCTGTTCCTTGGAAGCAGGGACACTATGAGTCAGGATCAACTCAACAGAACTTAACAACAACAACATACCAAAAAGAACTGGTTGATATTCAACCATTTCAAGAAATAGCATATAATCAAGAACTGATAGTACAGAAAGATGAAGTCCAAGCTGACTTAAGACATTAACGAAAAACAAGCTTCTAGAGTACCAATTGAAACCTTTCAACAAACAGATGTAGCACTGGAGGCCCACACTTGTCTATACCAAGAAATTTGGAAGACAGTTACCTCACCAACCAATTGGAAGAGATCCATATTTGTGCCCATTCCAAAGAAAGGTGACCCAATGGAATGTGGAAATCATCAAACAATATGATTAATATCATATGCAAGTAAACTTTTGCTGAAGACAATTCAAAAACTGTTGCATCAGTACAGCCACAAAGAGCCAGAAATGCAGGCTAGACTCAGAAGAATGATAAGGAATGAGGAATATCAATTTCTGATGTCAGATGGATCTTGCTTGAAAACAGAATACCAGAAAACGGTTTACATGTGGTTTGTTGACTATGCAAAGACGTTCAACTGTGTGGATCATAACAAGTAATGAATAACCTTTCTAAGAATGGGAATTCCAGAATACATAGTTAGGCTTATGATGAACCTGTACATATACCAAGAGACAGTTGTCCAAACAGAACAAGAGGGTACTGGATAGTCTAAAATCAAGAAAGGTATGTGTCAGGGTTGTAGCCTTTCACCATATTTATACAATCTGTGTGCTGAGCAAATAATCTGAGGAGAAAAACTGGATTATATGAAGAGTGTGGCATCAGGATTAGAGGAAGGCTCATTAACAACCTGCTATATGCAAATGCAGGAACTCTTGTAGCATAGTGGTTACAAGTCGAGTTGGGCTATTAATCTCAAGGTCAGCAGTTCGAAACTACAGCTGTTCTGTGGGAAGAAGATGAGGTTTTCTGCTCCCGTAAAGATTTACAGCCTCAGAAACCCTATGCAGGGTCACTATGAGTCAAAACCGACACAATGGCACACCACCACCATATGCGAATGTTAAAGCTTACTTGCTGGAAGCAAAGAGAACTTGAAATACTAATGAAAATCAAAGACTACAGTTTTCAATATATATTTCACCTCAAAGAAAACTAAATCCCTCACAACTGAATCAATAAATGATATCATGATAAACAGGGAAAAGGTTGAAGTTGGCAAAGATTTTGTATTACCTGGATCCATAATCAATGTTCATGGAACAGTCAAGAAATCAAAAAATACATTGCATTAAGCAAATCTGCTGCACAAGACATCTTTAAAGAGTTAAAGAGCAAAGATGTCAGCTTGAAGACTAAGGTGTGCCTGACCTAAGCCATGGTATTTTCAATCACCTCATATGTATAGGAAAGCTAGACAATGAATATGGAAGACCTTAGAAGTATTGATAAATTTGTGTTATGGTTTTGGCAAAGAATATTGAAAGTACCAAGGACTGCCAAAAGAATTAACAAATCTGTTTTGGAAGAAGTGCAGCTGCATTGCTCCTTAGAAGTGCTTTGGACATGTTGTCAGGAAGGACTAGTTCCCCCAAAAGAACATCCTACTTGTTAAAGTGGAGGGTCAACAAAAAAGAGAAAGACCTCAAGATAGATTGATGCAAGAGCAGCAACAGTGAGCTCAAATAAAATGACAATTGTGAGTGTGGGACAGGGACAGGCAGTGTTTCAGTCTGCTGTGAGTTGAAACCAACTAGAAGGTACCTAACAACAGGGAATTGGTTCTCAGGAATGGGCATGATTTTGCCACCACCACCACCATCTCTACCTGTCATGCATGTATCCGTTTGTCATACTGTGGTGGCCAGTATATTGCTGTGATGCTGGAAAATATGCTACCAGTATTTTAAATACCAGCAATGTCACTCATAGTGGACAGGTTGCCACAATGCTTCCAGACTAAGAGTAGGAAGGAGAGGCAAACTACTTCTGAATGTTTAGCCACTTAGAACCTTATGAATAGTAGCAGAGCACTGTCAAATATAGTGTCGGAAGATGAAAACATTATGAATAGCACCAGAACGTTGTCAGATATAGTGCCTAAAGATAAGCTCCTCAGATTGAAAGGCACTCGAGATACGATTGGGGAAGAGTTGCTTCCTCAAACTAGAGTTGACCATGATGACGTGAATGGAGTAAAGCTTTTAAGACCTTCATTTGCTGATGGGGAACAACTCAAAGAGAAACAGCTATAAACATACATTAATAATCAGAATATGGAAGTTATGAAATATGAATCTAGGAAAATTAAAAGTAAGAAATGAAATGGAATGCATAAAGATTGATATCCTAGGCACTAGTGAGTTGAAATGGACTGGTATTGGCCATTCTGAATCTGACAAACATATGATTTATTATACTGGGAATGACAAATTGAGGAAGAATGGCATCACATTCATAAAGAACATTTCAAGATATGTCTTGAAGCACAATGCTGTCTGTGGTAGGATAATATCCATATACCTACAAGAAAGACCAATTAATACCACTATTATTCAAATTTGCATACCAACCACTAAAGCCATTGATGATGAAATTGAAGAATTCTACAAATTTCTTCAGTTCGAAACTGACCAAACATGCAATCAAGATGTATTGATAATTACTGGTGATTGAAATGTGAAGATTGGAAACAAAGAGCAAGGATCCATAGTTGGAAAATATAGCCGTGGTGATAGAAATGATGCTGGATGACGCATGATAGAATTTTGCAAAACCAATGATTTCCTCACTGCAAATACCTTTTTTTTCTCAAAAATATAAAAAACAACTATATACGTGGACCTCTCCAGATGGAATGCATAGAAATCAAATTAACTACATCTGTGGGAAGAGATGGTGGGAAAGTTCAATGTCATCAGCCAAAACAAAGCCAGGCAGACTGTGGAACAGACCATCAATTGCTCATATGAAAGTTCAGATTGAAGCTGAAGAACATTAAAACAAGTCCACTAGAGCCAAAATATGACCTTGAACAGCCAAAATATGACCTTGAACATATCCCTCCTGAATTTAGAGGCCATCTCAGGAACAGAGTTGATGCATTAGACACCGAAGACCAGAAGAGTTCCAGTGTGGCATCAAGAACATCATGCAGGAAGAAAGCAAAAGGTCATTATGAAGACAAGAAAGAAAGAATAGACTAAAATGGATATCAGAAGAGACTCTGACACTTGCTTTTCAACCTTGAGATGATACAAATGAATCAAAGAAATGAAGAGGTAAAATACCTGAACAGAACATTTCAAAGGGCAGCTAGAATATAGTCAAGTATAATAAAATAAATATGCAAAGACCTGGAATTAGAGAACCAAAAGGGAAGAACAGACTCAGCATTTCTCAAGCTGAAAGAACTGAAGAAAAAATGCAAGCCTTGACTTGCAATATGGAAGGATCCTACAAGCAAATTATTGAATGATGCAGAAAGCATCAAAAAAATATGAAAGTGCAATGAAACGAAATACGATAGGATGAATGTAAACATAATGTTCTCCCATGTAAACTATCACATAATTCACAGTAAAAACTTTTTTAAAAGAAGAGGATGGAAGGAATACAGAGTCACTTTATCAAAACGAAATAGTCAGTGTCCAACCATTTCAAGAGGTAGCATGTGATCAAGAGCCAGTGGTACAGAAGGAAGAAATCCAAAGTCCAATGAAGACACTGGCAAAGAATAAGGCTCTGGGAATAGATGGAATACAAATTAAAATCTTTCAACACACAGATGCAGTACTATAGGCACTCACTCATCCATGCCAACAAAATTAGAAGACAAGGACCTGGCCAGCTGATTGGAAAAGATCCATATTTTTGTCCATTCCAAAAAGATGTAACCCAAAAGAATGTGGAAATCATCAAAAAATATCATTAATATCACATACAAGTAAAATTTTGCTGGAGATGATTTTAAAACAGCTGCAATAGTAAATAGATGGGAAACTTCCAGAAGAGGATGTGGAACTAGGGATATCATTCCTGACCTCAGACGGGTCTTAGCTGAAAACAGAGAATACCAGAAAGATGTTTTATCTGTGCTTTACTGACTATGCAAAAGCTTTCGACTGTGTGGGTCATGACAAACTTTGGATAACCCATTATTTGCAAATACCCATTATTTGCAAATAATGGGTATTCCAAAACATTTGATTTTGCTCATGAGGAACTTGTATATAAACCAAGAGGCAGTCATCTGAACAGAGCAAGGGGATAGTGAATGGTTTAAAGTTAGCAAAGGTGTATGTCATGGTTGTATTCTTTCACCATACTTACTCAATCTGTATGCTGAGCAAATAATCTGAGAAGCTGGGCTATATGAAGAAAAATGTGGCATTAGGATTGGAGGAAGACTCATTAACAGCCTGCAATATACAGATGACACAAACTTGCTCACTGAAAGTGAAGAGGATTTAAAACACTTACTGATGGAGATCAAACACCATAACCTTCAGTATGGGTTGCACCTCAATACAAAGAACACAAAATATTCACAACTGGACCAGTAAATAACATGATGATAAATGGAGAAAATATTGAAGTTGTCAATTTGCTTGGATCCACAATCAATGCTCATGGAAGAAACAGTCAAGAAATTTAATGCATTAGGTAAATCTGCTGCACAATACCTCTTTAAAGTTTTCAAGAACAAAGATGTCAGTTTGAGGACTAAGGTGTGCCTGATCCAAGCCATGTATTTTCTTCTTTTCTTTCTTTCTTTTTTTAACCTTCTTTTGTGAATTGAAGGAAATCTGGTGGTGTAGTGGTTACCAATCAGGCTGCTAACCTCAAGGTCAGCAGTTCGAAACTACCAGCTGTTCCATGGGAAAAGATGAGGTTTTCTGCCTCAGAAACCCTACACAGGGTTGCTATGAGTCAGAACCAACTCACAGCACACAATCATCACAACCACCATTAGGAATTGAATGAAAGTTTCCAGACAAGATCATCAGCTTAACATCTAACAAATTATACAAAGTTTTATCTTGATCACAATCCCCTCCGTGCAACAAATTATCCCCCTCTTCCTGTACTTCCTATTTCTAGTCTACCCACTTTCCCATCCCTTCTCAACTTAGTGCATAGGTTAATGTTGCTTTTTTGATTTTGAATAATTGACCATTCCATAGTGAACATACCTTACTAGTGTTCATCTCCCATGCCATGGTATTTTCAATAGCTTCATATGTATGTGACAGTTGTACAATAAATAGGGAAGACTGTAGAAGAATTAATGCATTTGAGTTGTGGTGATGGAGTATGGTATTAAAAGTACTAAAAGTACCATGGCCTGCCAGAAGAACAAACAAACCTGTGTTTGAAGAAATACAGCCAGAGTGCTCCTTAGAAGTTAGTATGGCCAGAGTGTCTCAAACTTTGGATATGTGGTCGGGAGGTGCCAGTTCCTGGAGAAAGACATCATGCTTGGAAAAGTGGAGTGTCAATGAAAAAGAGGAAGACCCCCAACGTGATGGATTGACACAGTGGCAGCAGCAGGGGACTCATGCATAGCAACAATTGTGAGGATCGTGCAGGACTGGGCAGTGTTTCATTGTGTTGTGCAAAGGTTTGCTACGAGTCAGAACTGACTCTGTGGCACCTAACTACAACAAAGCCACCCCAGGGACATTTACCAATATATGGAGACATTTTGCTTGTTACAACTGGGAGGAGGAGGCTATGTAATAGAGGAAGTATTGGCTGAAAAGTCAGAACATCATGGAGCATTAGTTCCAGTGTTACTGATGTTTCTTTCCTGTGTATTTTTCTCCACTGTCTACAAGGATACACACTATGCTTTGCTCTAATGTTTTCCAGCACCCCCAGTCTCTACCCCTTTCTTTGTCAGTTTGGCAGTCTCTGTGGAGGTCACTCATATTGTTCTTGAACTGTTGCCCATTGGAACTTCACAGAAATAAGTGCCTGTGAGAAGGTTCCTACTGACGTCAAGTTTTAAAGGCCTTGACCCTTGCCTTAAACATTGAAGAAATATTCAATTATTGCTAGAATGGTTTCCTATGCAGATGAATTCTCCATGTAGATAAGTTTTACCCTCATTTCCTTGAAATTTACTAGTTTATTCTGGCTTTGAATATATGATTATGGATAAGTGAGGATACTTCCCAAATCTTCTGTTTCTGGGTTTGTTTTTGCAAGTCTACTAACCTAAAATGGTTCGGTTTTTGTCTCTCAGACTGTGTCCTCTGCTGCCACCTCGTGGCCCCTCGGCTGCCCAGGTCATGATCTCATAAAAACTTTCTAAGCAATAACATTTGACAGCGGGAGAGTTGGAGAAAGAATGCCCTGTTCACGCTGTGGTTCTCCCGACCCCCATTCCCCTATCTCTCTCTGCTTGGGATCCACCCAAGCACACTCTGCCCTGTCGCGACAGGCAGGGAACTCCTGGTCATCCACATTCACTCAGGGTTCTATGTCTGTTATGCAATCCTCCGAAATCAGTGAACTGACCTGGCCTGCCAGGCCTGATGAATGTTCCCCAATCTCTGCACTATTCACCAACAACCTAGCGCTGGGATGTTCATAGTCTTAGTGAGAAATGAAGTCTGTTGGGTTTCTGGATTCAGTCGCCTTGACTAGATCCATTTTGTGTGGCTGTGTCTATGGCCTATTCCAGGGGTGCAGCTGGTGATGCCTTAAATTCAACATTTGTTGGTTGTGCGGTTACTGTGAGCCTGTTTCCTATAACTTTGACAGGACCCGTACACTATTGTGATCAAAGGTCCATCTCCACGACATAGGGAATCTGGGAGACTTCCCTGAGTTAGACTACGATGGAAAACATTTTAAATTGGTCCTTATTTTCTTCTGCCATTATAATAAATAATGTCTGCGTGAGTATATATATATACATATACAAACCCAAACCAACTACCATCAAGTCAAGGCCGATTCATAATAACCCTATGTTGGGTTCCCTAGACTGTAGATCTTTACAGAGTAAACAGGCGAATTTTTCTCCTGCAGAGTGGCTGGTGGGTTTGAATCACTGACCTTGCAGTTAGCAGCACAATGCCTAACCCACTGACCAACAGTGCTCCTGACACGAACACATGCGTGCACACACACACACCCAGAGAGAATTTAAAACTTTCTAATAGCTCAAACAAATTTGTGAGATTGCCATTTAGTTGTTAGCCCCTGCTGTGAACGTTACATACTTTTTTTTGTTTTGTTTTGTTTTCTGGAGAGGCCCTTAACTCCACTAACAAATTTCCACTTAACAATCTTTCCAACTCTGCCTCCCTCAAAAAAAAAAAAAAAAAGAAAAGCAGAAGTAGCAATAGGAGCCTTTAGTGTTTGTTTTGGCCTGCTTTCCCTGTTGTAATAATGCAGGAGAAAGGGCCTTGTGAGTAACCAGGCCTTGAGAGTCACCAGGAATAGCCGTAACACCAAACACAGGTCTGTTGCCCTGGAGTCAATTCTGATTCATGGTGACCCTGTGCTTCAGAGCAGAACTGCACTACATAGGGTTTTAAATGACTGTAATCTTATGGAGTCCTGGTGTGACGCTGTGGCCTAATGCATCAGACTACAAAGTCAGTTTGAACTACAAAGTCAGTTGTTCAAGCTCACCAGCTGCTCCTTGGAAATCCTACACAGGGTTGTTATGGGTCAGAATCGACTCAGTGGCACTTCACAACAACAACAATCTTATGAAACTAGATCATTTGGTCTTTCTATATCACTAGACCTTTCTTTTGGTTGGATTGTCAATATTAAATGCGGGTGGATTAGAACTGTGCAAACCATTTGTGCAACCAAGGAATAGCCATTGTGTTATTGTTGTTAAGTGTCATGGAGTTGGTTTCAACTCACAGTGACCCCGTATAGGGTTTCCGAGGAGTGGCTGGTGGGTTTGAACCACCAACCTTGTGATCCAATGCTTATTCCGCAGCTCCAAACCAGGAATAGTCATAGCTAGTGTGGATTGTTCTCTTGATAATTCAGATGTTGTTTACCTAAAGAAAGTTGTTTCTTTATTGGTTAGTTTTTCCTTCTTTACCTACATTTTCCCACCTTACTTCATTTATATTTTGTGTTGTGTGTTATTCTTGTTTCTACTTATCATCTGAATCTTTGATTTTTCTTATCACAAACATGTCCTGCGTTCTTTCCAGAGTAAATAGGGTTTTTGTTGTTGTTGATCCTTAGCCATTTCTTCTTGCTATTGCAAAGTTTTCTTATTTAAGTGGTTTTCTTTCCCCCAAGTCCAAGCACCAAGATATGATTTGATTTGTTTTGACTCTTTGTAGCTATGTGATTCCTTTATACATAAAGAAAATGCTTTGGAAATCTAACATGGTATAAAATGAACTGTCTCAGAAGCCGGAGGGGTGATCTCATTGCCCTCAAGGAGAGTCCAGAATGCAGCATGTCCTTTGGTCCTTGAGATCCTGGTTCATTAAACCTCCTCATCCCAGGGACAAAGGTGTGATTTTGGAGGTGTAGCAGAAAAGCAGTAGCAGCAGAACCAAGAACCAGAGTATGGAACAGATTAGTGGACTTTCCTGCCCATGGAGCAAATAAAGCTGAGTGACTTCGGTCAGGAAGTTTGCTGTGGAGTGGGGTGCCTCCAGAAGCTTAACTGGGAGAGCGAGGTGTGCTGACCCACAGGGCTAGCGTGCATTCAGGCTGGCCTGATGGTGAAGTGGTTTGTTTTATGGGCATTGATCATCAACTGTCTGGAACAACTGTGCTATGAGCATTTCTGACCCCAAATTGTACGTTGTTAGCTTCCCTAATAAACCGTTTAAATATTAAGAGAAAAAAAGAAAATGCTGTCCACTCTTATGCTACTTCGAGCAAGATGGTGGACTAGGCAGACACACTACACAGACACTCTACAACAAAGATGGTTGTGGTGGTGGTTATGTACTGTGAACTCATAGTGACCCTGTATAGGGTTTCTGAGACTGTGAATCTTTACAGGAGAAGAAAGCCTCACCTTTCTTCTGTGGAATGGCTGGTAGTTTCAAATTGCTGACCTTAAGGGTTTTCTCTTCTTATAACTCCATTTTCCTATCCCTCTTCCCTTTTTTAGTTATTCTTGAATGGCTTTTTATTTTTTATTTCTTCCTTTTATTTTCTCTCTTCTAGTCCATTTCCTTGTCCCTCATGTCTTTATAGTTATTATGTTCTTTATTTCTGGATGCCGTCTGTTTTTATTACCTTTTTCTTTATTATTATCTAATTTCATTGTTAGTTCCTTGTTTGTTTTATTCTCTTTTGCTTTCATGTGTGTGTGTGTGTGTGTGTGTGTGTGTTGGGGGGGTCTCTCTTTTTCCCACACAACAGGAGAAAGCCCAGTTACAACTGTATCCTCTACAACTCCACCCACTGGGCAATAAATAGCCAGTACCAGTTCCTATACCACCTGATCAATGATAGACAGCAACCAATATGGGCCAATCCCACCTTAAACTGAGGTGCATGAACAGTGAACAAGAACAGTGTACATACATGCTTCCATTCTCCATCTACACCCACAGGAGGGCCTGAGATCACACGAACATACAGTCATCAATTAAATACAAATACTATAACCGCACAATTCCCTGGGGACAACTGACAATTTTAGCTCATATGAAAAAACAAGAGAGAATGGCTCAAACAAATGACAAAGATGCACAGCCAGAAGCAGCTTCTAAGGACGAAAAATAATGAAACTAAAGGAAAAAGAATTCCAAGAATTATAATTAGGTGCCTTGAAAAGATTGATAGAAAGAGTAAGGAAAGCAAGAAGGACACAATAAAAACTTTAGTAGAATTCAGGAAAACACTACAAGAATAAATAGACAAAATTAATGCAAATTTTGAAACAATACTAAACCTGCAATTAGAAATCCAGAGGATTAATACTGAGGTCTCAGAAATGGACAATACATTGAAAAGGCAAAGGAGTGAATTCAAAACAATGAAAGCCCGAATTAGTCAGCTTGAAGATAAATCAATACAAATATGCTAGAAGAACAATCAGAAAAAATAAGAAAGCCTAAGAGTTACATGGGACACCATGAAGAAGAGCTTATGTGATTGGAATTCCAGAACAGGAAGAGATAATTTTAAAACATGCATAAAATTGTTGAAGAGTTGTTGGAAGAAAACTTCCTTAACATCATGAAAAACGAGAAGTTTAACGAACTCCACACTGGATAGACCCCAAAAGAAAATTACCAAGATATATTATAATCAAACTTTCCAAAATAAATGACAGGGAAAGAATCCTGAAAGCAACTCAGGTAAAAAAAAAAAAAAAAAGAAAGAAAGTTACCTACAAAGGAAAACCAATAAGACTAAGTTCAGATTTTTTAGCAGAAACCATGCAGGCAAGAAGACAATGGGATGAAATATACAAAACTCTGAAAGAAAAAAAAAAAAGCCAACCAAGAATCATTTACCCAGAAAAGCTGTCCTTCAAACATACTGGTGAAATTAGGATGCTTCTGATAAACAAAAATCAAAGGAATTTGTAATAATAAGACAAATTTTACAAAAAATACTAAAGGGTACTTTTTTGGACTGAACCAACCACAGCAGACAACAACCTGAGATTATCATACCTGACAACACCCCAAACTCAATCCAGACATAGAAGTATTTAAAGTGAAACAAATCTGTAAGACTGAAAATAGGGAAGCAGAGATATTAATTTATAATGAAGTCAACTACAAAGCAAAAAGAAGGAATAACTTCCAAATGGCAAGGAAGTCAAGTAGATTTCAGAATAAAACAGACTGTTTTAAATAGATAAATGAATTATAGGGTAGCCTGAAAGAAAGTTTAGTACACCTGCACATCAAAAATAAAAGAAGAGGAATTTATGAATATTTAGCAAACATTAACATAATAAAATGAAAAAAAAACAAAAAACTAACTCAGCAGAGAAAATTATGTGGAACAAAGAAAGTAACATCACCACACACATACACATTCACACACACACACACACACAAAAAAAGCAGAACAAAATGACAGAAATCTCAATTAACACCTACCAATAAACACATTGAATATAAGTGGATTAAATGCACCAGCTGAGACAGAGAGAGCAGAATAGATAAGAAAACAGGATCCTTCAATATGCTGTCTATAAGACATACATTTAAAAGATGGAGACAACCTAAATCCCCATCAACCAAAGAATGGTCAAATAAACTTTGGTGCATACACACAATGGAATACTACTCATGAGACATTGAAGAATAATGATGAATCTACAGAACATGAATAAATCTGTAGGACATTATGCTGAATGAAATTAGTGAGTCACAAAAGGGCAAATATTATACGGGACCAGGGTTGTAAGAAGTTAAGAAAAGGTTTTCTTAATAAAAGAAACAATCTATGAGGGCTATGGGGAGAGGGGGAAGGAAAATTATTAATGGGCTAGAGGGTAGACACATGTTAACATGGATGAAGGGCAGGCAGTATACAACAAGAGTGAGATTAGCAGAGGAAAGATGAAGGTAGCAGGAAACACAGGGAGGAATGCAATGTTAAAGTGAATAGAGGTACATGGAAGGTATTGCAATCATTGTAATGAAGTATATGATTTATTGAATGTAAAACTGATGATCTGCTCTGTAAACCTTCACTCAATTCACAATAAAAAGTTAAAAAAATTTTTTTAAGAATGTAGTATATAACCTCTCCAAGACTCTAGTATCTCAAGATGCCTTTAAAAATCTACAAGAATCACAATACACATCGCAAGCCTAAATTACTCCCAAAGTGTTTGCCACTTACTCCTCCTGAATTTTCTATCTTACTTACTAGTATCACTTAGTCACCTAAGCTGGATGCTAGATTCTGTTCTCCCTCATTTTCTATATCCAAGTGCTGAACACATTCTCTAGACTGTCCTGCTCTTGCATCAGTCCGGTTCTCCTACCACTACTCCTGCCCCAGTTCAGGCTCTTACTGGCTTTTGTCTAGACTACAATAACAGTCTTCTTAACTAGTTTTTCTGCTTTCAGCTTGTTCCTCAGGCCCATCTTTCACACAGTCACATAAATGTGACCACATTGTTACCATGCTTAAAAGTCCTTCAATCTTGCCTATCACCTACAAGATCATGTCTAATCCATTTAAAGTGGCATATTGTAATTTTTTTAAACTTGGGAAGAAATTGATCAATTATAGAGTAACCACAAAGAAAATCAATAAATTAACATAAAAGGAAAATCATAAAGATTTGTAGGTACCATCATCAAGTTGATTCCAACTCATAGCCAACCCTATGCATAACAGAATGAAGCTGCTCGGTCCGACACCATCCTCACAATTACTCTTATATTTGACCTCACTGTTGTCAAATTGTGTCAATCCATCTGGGTAGAGGTTTTTCTCTTTTTCACTGACCCTCCACTTTTCCAAGCATGGTTTAATAAACACGAAATCTTCTCTGGTCTGCCTTATTCTCATGCATATTTTGTTTTTAAATGCCACTAAGTCAGTTCCAACTCATAGTGATCCAGTATAGGGTTTCCAAGGAGTGACTGGTAAGTTTGAACCACCAACCTTGTGGTTCAAACCAACCTTGCAGTCCTTCACTTATCCTACAGCACCACACCAGGACTCCAGATGCACATTAGAAGTAAAAAATGAGGTTTTACATTTTTATGCTTTATCAAAATATCTGAGTCAAAACATTCCATTTTGTCATGTACGAGATGTTTCTCATTTCCATACCTTACTTAAGCTGTGGTATCTAGTCCTAGCCCCATGTCAGTCCTTCATTTTGCCAATTGCTACTTGTGTATAAGACTTAACTCATTCCTCACTTCCAATTAGTTTTCTAGCAAGCCAAAGGAAGGGCTTTTCAAAGTTGTAGTTACTTTTTTGCAGAAATATCATAGTACTGAAGATTCTTCTTTCGGTGGAAGATGACGGATTTTGCTTTAACGTTCCTGTCCTTAATGTCCACTTTGTTGCCACACAACACAATGGGCATGTTTTCATGTACTAGTACCAGATCCCTATGCCAGTTAGGTATGTTCTTGTAAGTGACTCTTGAGGTTACATCAAACATTTTAATGGCACACTGGGCTGGTCTATAATAGCCATCTCTTAGTCCCCCAAATTTCTCCTGACCAGCTGTGTCCCACACATAGAATTTAATTGATCCTCTGTTCATATGGAACACAAGGGGATGGACCTCAACTCCCAAGGTGGCTACATACTTCTTCTTGAATTCACCAGTCAGATGACATTTCACAAATGTAGTCCTTCCAGTACCACCATCACCCACCAATACCAGTTTGAACTGCACTTGGTGTTCTCCTTGGGCAGCCATTGCGATGGTTCTTCCAGAAGCATCTCCAGACCACTACTGACTGAGGGGTGGAAAGATGGCGGAAGCTTCCTAATGCTTTCTTGACCACCGCTTCCATGAGCCTTGATTGTGGATCCAAGCAAATTGACGTCTTTGACTATTTCAATCTTTCCTCTGTTTATCATGATTTATTTGTTGGTCCAGTTGTGAGGAATTTTGTTTTCTTTACAGCAAAGTTCAATCCATATTGAAGACTGTAGTCTTTAGTACAATAAGTATTTCAAGTCCTCTTTGCTTGCAGCAAGCAAAGCTGTGTCATTTACATATTACAGGTTGTTGATGAGTCTTGCTCCAATCCTGATGCCATATTTGTCTTCATATAATCTAGCTTTTCAAATTATCTACTCAGCATACAGATTGAATGAAAAAAGGGCAAAAGGATACAACCCTGGCACACACCTTTTCTGATTTTAAATCACACAGCATCCCCTTGTTCTGTTTGAACAACTGCCTCTAGGTCTATATACATATTGTGTATTACCACAGTTAAATGTTCTGCAATACACATTCTTCAATATTATCCATAGTTCATTACAACCCACACAGTAGAATGCCTTTGCATAGTCAATAAAGCACAAGTAGACATCTTTCGGTACTCTGCTTTCAGCCAAGATCCATCTGACATCAACAATGGTATCCCTAGTTCCACCTCCTCTTCTAAATCTGGCTTGAACTTCTGGCACCTCACTATCGATGTACAGCTACAATCATTTTTTAATCATCTTCAGCAAAATTTTATTTGCATATGATGTTAGTGATATTGTTGATGATATTTGCATGCCATTGGGTCACCTTTCATTGGCATGAACACAAATATAGATCCTTTCCATTCAGTTGACTAGGTAGCTAGCTGTCTTACAAATTTTTTGGTTTAGGCAAGTGAGGGCCTCCAGTGCTGCATTAGTTTGTTGAAACAATTTAACTTGTATTCTATCAATTCTCAGAGTCTTGTTTTTCACTGTCTTCAGTGCACATTGGACTTCTTCCTTCAATACCATCAGTTCTTGATCATATGATACCTCTTGAAATGGTTAAATATCAACTAATTCTTTTTGGTACAGTGACTCTGTATATTCCTTATGTCTCCTTTTGTTGCTTTTTGAATCATTCAACATTTTGTCCATAGACTCCTTCAGTATTTCAAGTCGAGGCTTGAACTGTTTTCTTCAGTTCCCTCAGCTTGAGAAATGCTGAGCGTGTTACTTCCTGTTAGGTTTCTAACTCCCAGTCTTTGTACATTTTTTTATATGACTTTGTCTTCTTGAGCTGACCTTCGAAATTTTCTATTTAGCTGTTTTACTTCTTCATTTTTTGAATTTGCTTTCTTATCTCTTCACTTGAAAGCAAATTTCAGAGTAGTTTCTGACATCCATTTTGGTCTTTTC
>NW_006408535.1:31919264-31920202 GCF_000296735.1 Chrysochloris asiatica | reverse complement strand
CTTCATTATGTTTCAATATTCAAAATTCTGGTATTGACAGTTGTTCCACTGTTATTCATAAGGTTTTCAGTGACTAAATATTTGGAAATAATACATATCTCCTGTGAGTGTGGTTATGATCAAATCATATATTTTGCTTCATTACAATGATTGCGATCCCCTCCATGTACCATTAGTTAACAATATTTATCGCTATACACTTTAACATTCCTCCCTGTGTCCTCTACTACCTTCATCTTTCCTCTGCTAATTTCCCTCTTGTTGTATATTGCCTGCCCTGTCACCCATATTAACATTTATCTACCCCTCTAGCCCATGAATAATTTCCCTCCCCCTTTCTACTCTTCCCTGAAAACATCATAGATTGTTTTTCTTTAAAAATCCTTTTCTTAACTTCTGACAACATTGTTGTTGTTGAGAGCCATCGAGTCAGTTCCGACTCATAATGACCTTGTATAGGATTTCCGAGGAGCAACAGGTGGATTTGAACTGCCAACTTGTAGCTCAAACTGACATTGCAGTCAAGTGCTTATCCTACAGTGCCACACTAGGACGTCATATGTTGGTCACATAAAATATTTGTCCTTTTGTGAGTAATAATGTTCACTCATCATAATGTTCTCCAGGTTTATCCAGGTTGTGAAGTGTTTTGCAGATTCATTGTTACTCTTCAGCATTTCATGAATAGTATTCCATTGTGTGTATGTATCAAAGTTTGTTTAATCATTCTTCTGTTGATGGGAATTTAGGCGGTTCCATCTTTTTGATGTGTCTTGTATAGACAGCATGTTAAAGGATCCTGTTTGCTTAATCTATTCTGCTCTCTCTGTCTCTTGACTTTCAGCATTTTGTATCTGTCATCCCATTGCCTTCTTGTCTGCATGGTTTCTGCTGAAAAATCAAAGCTTAATGTTGTGGTTCTCCTTTGTAGGTATTTT
>NW_006408535.1:31896047-31903554 GCF_000296735.1 Chrysochloris asiatica | reverse complement strand
AGAAGTGCAGCCAGAGTGCTCCTTGGAGGCCAGGATGGCCAAACTTTGTTTCTCATCCTTTGGACATATTGTCAGGAGAGACCAGCCGCTGGAGAAGGATATCATGTTTGGTAAGGTGGAGGGTCAGAAAAAAAAGAGGAAGACCCCCAGCGATATGGATTGGCAAAGTGGCAGCAGCAATGGGCTCAAACGTGGCAACAATTGTGAGGTTGGCCCAGGAACAGGCAGTGTTTCGTTCTGTTGTCATTATGAGTCAGTATCGATTCAATGGCACCTAACAACAACAACAACAAAAAGTGTGTTGACATCATTGCTCTAGTGATGAATAGAAAATATGCTTGTAAAGTTTTGTGCTGTCTAGAGTTTTCTAAGGTAAGATTTGTGGGGTCCTGTAACCAAAAGTTTTGATATCTGTTGCCCTCAAGTAAAAGGAACATGGTTTGAAGGAATAATCAAGAGTGATTGCTTGTCCTGAAAAGAATGGAACAAAACTCAAAGTCATAAAAAAGACCAAACTTACTAGTCAGATAGAGATTTGAGGAACCCCAAGACGATGGCTCTTAGTCTTCCATATCACCTTTCAGATATGGAAAATGGCCCCTCGTGGCTCAATTTTTAGCCAAACAATAGACAGGTCTATAAGGGAAACAGTAACATTAGTGAGGTTAGTAAACCTTAGAGTAATCAACCATTTAAGATCAAAAGGGCAGCATTTACACAGAAGGATTAGGAAAGGAGGAATGGGAAACACATGCAGGAAGTGGGATAAGTGATGGTACATTGTGGGGATTGCAATCAATGAGACAAAACAAAGTGTGTATGAATTTTTCAATGAAAAACTGATCTGTTCTGTACCTTCACCCAATTCATAATAAAAAGTCAAAAACAAAGCCAAAAAGACGATTGCTGGAATTTCACCATTCATTCTTTCAATAAATATTTATTGAGTAATGCATTCCAGGTAGTAGGTCAGGTGTGTGGATTATAATAGTTTTTAGTATGGTACCTGACGTGATTCATATGGCACCGGACTCAGGTTGTTTAGTACAATGCCCTAAAGCATTAGATTACCAGGAATCCTTTGGTAAACTCTTCAAAAATGTGTGGTGTCTCCATACAATAAGCACTGGACTGTGAATTACAAGGTCAGCATTTCAAGCCCAAGCCTATTAGATGCTCTGTGGGAGAAAGATGAGGCTTTCTGCTTCAGCAAAGATTTTTTTAAAGCCTCAGAAACCCTATACAGGGTCACTATGAGTTGGAATCAGCTCAACAGCGCTTAACAACAATAGCAAATCTCTAGAGAGGAGTCCTGGGGTGTCCCTGTAGGATAAACACTGGACTGCTAACTGAAATGTCAGCACTTCAAACTCACCAACCACTCTTCGGAAACTATACAAGGTTGCTATGAGTTGGGACCATCTCAATGGCTAACAACAACAATGTTTAGAGAGATTAGTGTTGTTTAATCTTACTAAAAAGTTTAGAGAAATGTAAGTGATCCCTATAAATAAAGATCTGTCCCATGGTGCTCCCTCTGTTCTTTGTCACATGGTCATCTCCATAGGACAGTTTATAGTATGCCAGCTAGCTTCCCTCAGTGAGCAGTAAGAGAATGAGACAGCGTGAGCTCCAGAAGAAACTAGTCTTTTTATTAATTAATCTTGGTACTGTTAAGTTCCATTGAGTTGATTCTGAGGAGTGTTTCCGAGGAGCAGCTGGTGGGCTTGAGCCACCGACCTTGTGGTTCAAAGCGATTTTGCAATCCAGCATATTAACCCACAGAGCTACACCATTACTTAATCTTGGATTAAGTAACTCCATTACTTAATCTTGGATCCCTATATATAAAGAGCAGAATAGATACTAGTAAGTGGAACCTAACCTAGAATGACCATTCTTAATTTTAGATGGAAACTTTCCTCTAGGTTAGTTTCCAATCAATAGTAGTGTTGAGTTGGCTAGAGCCATACAAGAGACTTTGTTATAAGGATTCCCACATAAATTGTAAAATTGTCTTCATGACTCCTAAGCATGAGGAAATTATTACAAGAACCAAGAGAGAAGATTGATGAAAAGTGTAACTGATTTAGTGCACTTTTTAAGCATCTATTTTCTCCATAGAAATATGACAACAAATATGCTAGTTTAAATTCCTAAGTGACAATTTAGGCTAAGGTAGACTCTAAGGGCTGGCCAAAGTTCAAAGGATTTTGATGAGAGAATGAAGACTTTGAGAATGAAGGAAAATAGAAGCAGCTCCCCAGACCCTCCCTTGTTCGTCATGGAGCTGTTCAGTGACCTCAGCAGGAAGAGCTGAGAACAGCAGGCATATTGCCTTTTATTCCTTTTTGTAATTTAGGAGAGGAGTCCTCTGGGTTCCAGATTCATTTATTCTGGCTGTGCCATAAAAGCATGACTTGGTTATGAAACCTTCATGGAACTTAGTTGTGTCTTTTAGATCTAATAGAGATTTCAGTCTACCAGCCATCTGTCAGACTGTCTACCATGGTAGTTTCGTGTTGCTATGATGCTGGAAGTTATGCCACTGGTAACTCATAGGGAACACGTTTCAGTATAACTCCCAAACTAAGATAGACTGGAAAGAAAGGCTTGAAGCTGTACTTCAAAAAATTAGCCAATAAAAACCTTATGGATTACAAACAGAACACTGGCTGACTCACTTGCTTTAGACATATCACCAGGAGGAATTGAATGCTGGACATCGTATTTAGTGAAGTAGAGAGGGCCAATGAGAGTGCAAGAACCCCTCAGTGAAATGGATGGGCTCAGTAGCTGTAATGATGGACTCCAACATGCTGACTATTGAGCAGATGATGCAGGACCAGGCAACATTTTGTTCAGTTGTACATAGGTCACCATGAGCTTGAGTAAACTCTATAGCAGTTAACAATGGGATTTAAGCACAGCGAGTCTAACCATGATCTGCATACTGTATTTATGCTATATGCATGTGTGTTAACCCTTAGGCAGACATTATTTAACCTATTTTATAAATGACTATAATTAATTTTATGACTCACTTCATATTTTACTGATACAACAGAAGAATCCAATTGAGAACTACTTCCTCTTCATTCACCCAAGCTACTAAACTACCTGGATCTATACCCATCTTCCTTCTCTCCTCTTAACAATGAATGAACTATTCTCATTACTATTTAACCTCATTACTATTTAACCTCATCTATATTCTGAATTAAAACCCTTCTTACTTATGAAATGACTTTGCTACTCTTGCTATACCTCCTCTCTCCTGCATGTCTTCCTTTCAGGCTACAGATATGTTATAGTAACTCCCATCTTTAACAAACAAAAACATGTCTGACATTACACTGTTCCTTTTCTCCTCTTACTATGTCAACATGTATTACATTTAGTCACATATAACAGAAAAGCCAAATTAGAAAAGCATATTAAAAAAGTTTGTTTTCTTTCATGTAAATATATATATCCAGAGATATTATGACTCCATTTGTCACTAGAGACCCAGGCTTCTTCTGTTGTTCTGCTTGTCATCTGCATAGATTTCATCATGAAGCTCAACTCATTACCTAGAGTGGCTACTGGAGATCCAGCCATTTTATCTGTGTTCCAGGGAGGAAGAAGGAGAAAGTTACAGGGAGAATAAAAGGAAGTATTTCCCAAACTTTTCTCCATACTACAAATCTCATGTTAAATGATGTGTTCCCATTTATTTAAAATGTTTTATTGTGAATTATGTGATAGTTTACATGGGAGAACATTAGTTTTACATTTATCCTATCATATATTGTTTCATTGCCATGGTTACAATCCCCTCCATGCATTATCAATCAACCAAAGGGTATACACTACAAGCCTGCCCCCTGGTCGTCAGCACACAGTCCCTCTCCCTCTCTGGGTCTAGAGTCCCCAGCTGCTCCATCTATCCACGTCATCGTCTCTGTCTCCATCTCTGGCATCAGTGTTTCTCTGGATATGGTCCCTCACTCTGCACTTCTCCCTTGATGGCCCCAGGGACCTTCGCTCTTGGACTGCAATGTCAATCACTCTCCTTCTTTTGCTACAAAACATCTACCTTTATGTTTTCAACCCTCACAGTAAGTCCTGATAACAATTATTCACTATTGTACCACAAGAGACCTATCCCCATCTCCTTTCATCAGCCACGCCCAGACAGATTGGACTGGATACTACTCAGTGGAGATTCTACCTTCCTCCACCCTTCTGGATCTAGGCTCCCTCTTGTAAGCTTGTAAGCCAGTCACTTCTTACCTTTGTAGGCCTCCCCCACCCCCACCCCATTTTGGATAGCCAATGTCTAAGTTACCCATCCCTGTCTAGTCTGTGTATGGAGGGGGTGGGAATGATCCTTGCTGTAAAGATTTGTTCCCTCTTTTGAGCTACTGCATCCATAGGTGTAGGTTAAGTTCATCAAATTGTATCAGATTACTCTTTTTTTCCTCTTCTTTCTTCTTCTAGTTGAATTCTGATCATCCAGTCATTGAAGCCAGGTCAAGTGGGTATTATCTGCAAGTGTGGGTGTTCTAATGCACATGCCCTCGCTTCTTATCAGCTGGACGCTTCACTCTCCATTCTAGTCCTTTGTGGTTATGTCACTGACTGTGGGCCCAGAAGTCCCCAGGTCTTGCCACACTGCTGGCCAACCAGGTTTCCATCCAGGTTCACAGGAGTCTATTGAACATTGTAGGGCTTAGCTCGCAGCTTCATTGATGTGTCCTCATTTTACTTGAACTCTCAGCAACATCTGACATACTTGACCCCTCAAAACTTTTGAGACAGTGCTCTCATCTGACACCAGAGACTTCTTGTTCTTGGTCTGCTTTGCATTTCATTTTCTGCTCTTTCTTAATCTCCTATACCAGATTCTTCTTTTCTAACCAATCTCTAAATATCAATTACCTCAGGTTTCATTACTTAATGCTCTTCATTATATACACCATCTTTCTAATGTTCTCTATATGCTACTGAGGAGCCCTATTATCTCAATGGCTAAGCACTCAGCTGCTAAGAGGAAGTCAGCGGTTCAAACATATTAGCAGTTTCACAAGAGAAGGATGTGGCAGTCTGGTTCTTTAAAGGGGACAGAGGTAAATAGTGATATACACACGACTTTGGAACAACAGTGTTTGGTATATATATATTTCATCTCTCATACTTCAGACATGTTATCAGGAGGGGCCAATCCCTAGAGAAGTACATCATGCTTAGTAAAGTGGAGGGTCAGCAAAAAAGAGGGAGACCCCCAACAAGATGGATTGGTACAGTGGCAGTGGCAATGGACTCAAGCATAGTAGCAATTGTGAGTATGGCACAGGACCTGGCGGGGTTTCATTCTGCTGTAAATAGGGCTGCTATGGGCTGGAACTGATTCCACAGCATCTAACAACAATGACAATCTTTTTGCTTGTGAACAGTGCTGCAATGAACATCGGTGTATATATATCTACTCATGTCCTGGGTCATATTTCTTGTGTGTCTATACCAAGTAGCGGGATTGCTAGATCACAATGGTATTTCTAGTTCCAACATTCTGAGTGAGTGCTATACCATTTTCCAGAGTGATTGAAACTCTTTTACAGTCTCACCAGTAGGAGGGTCTCAGTCTCTCCACACTCTCACCAGCATTTAATGTTTTCTGTTTGTTTTTTTGTTTTTGTTTTTCAACTTTGCTATTAGTGCTGGTGTGAGATGATAGCTCATTGTTGTTTTGATTTACATCTCATGGTTCAAGCTCACCAGTTGCTCCTCAGAAACCCTATACAGAATAACTAATGATCATGAACATTTCTTTGTATGTTTGTTGGCTATCTGAATGCCTTCTTTGGTGAAGTGTCTGTTCATGTTCTGTCCCATTTTTTAATAGGGTTATTTGTCTTTTTCTTGTAGAGATAGTTCTGTTTTGTTTCCTTGTAGTTTTATGTAAATTGTCTGATATGTTGTTGCAAATTTCCACCCACCCCCCCATCTGTGGGATCCTTTTTTTAATCTTGATGAAATCTTTTGATGCACATAAGTTATTTTATATATATACTTTTTTCCAGTTGAAGAATAATGATGAATCTGTAAAACCCCTCATAACATAGATGAACCTGGAGGACTTGTTTTGAGTGGGGATGATCAATCACAAAAGGACAAGTATGTGAAACCACAGTTGTAAAAGTTTAAGAAAAGATTTTCTTGATAAAAGAGGTATTCTGTGATGGTTACTAGGAGTGAGAGGGAAGGGAAAAATATTAATTGGCTAGAGGAGTGAATATATATCCTAGAACACTACACCAGGGCTCGAAGACACTCCTACTCCTCGCTTATCTGACATTTCACATTGATGACAATAGGAAAAACATAATAAGTATTTTGTGTTGACTTGGGTGACAGGGAGGGCAGTGTAGAGCAAGAGAGAGGCTGGCAGAGAAAAGATGGAGGTAGTGCAAGAATTAGGGTGCATAGAGATAATACTGATGACATGGAGGGCATGGCAATCATTGTAATGAAGCAAAGAATATGATTTGTTTTACATTTGTTGACTGTGAAACTGATGATATGCTCTCTAAACCTTCACTCAATTCATAATAAAAAGTTGTGTTTTTTTGGTTTTTTTTAATATTCTCATTATGTCTTAGATTGTGCAAAAAACATGACACCAACCATTCCTCTCACAGTCCTCTCTACCCAGCTAGCTTCTAGAATTCATTGCAATGACCATGCACGACTCAGACATCATATTCATAGTTATGGGGCTTATTAGGGAAGTTCGCAGGTTATAATTTAGGATCACAAATACTCAGGGTACAGTTGTTCCAGTCAGTACAGCCTCTCCTCCATCACACCCACAGGTAGGCCTGTCTGCCTGTCCAATGTTACAAAGCTTTTTTAAAAGGGTTACTGATAAATGCCCATAGGGCACACCACTTCACCAAAAGCCTGAAGGCACTCTAGCTTTGTGGGTCAGCAAACTTAGTTCCCCCAATTAAGTCCCTGGAGGAACTTTACTCTGTAAGCAAAACTCCTGTCCAAAGCCACTCCACTTTATTTGCTCTGTGAGCTGGGAAGCCCACCACTCTGGCTCATGCTCTGGCTCTTGGTTCTGCTGCTGCTGCTTCTCTGCACACCAGCTTCTCTGGTGTCACAACTTTCTGTCTCTGGGTTAAGGAGATTCAATGCACAGGGACCTCAGGGTTCAAAGGACTCCACTTTTGGCTCTTTTTCTTTGCTGGTAGTGAGGTTCCCCCCTCCTACTTCTGAGGTGACTCATTTTATACTCACATTAGAATTTCAAGTTTTCACAATTAACCTTGCTAAAACTCATTCACAACTGAATCATCCCTATCAGTATCTTCCCCTACCTTCTCATATCCAGACCCATCAGAAAAAGTAGTTTGGTGGGAATTACAAAGACTATGAAGTAGTTCACTGCACCACAGGCTGGGTTCTGTAGAGGAGTAAAACCAGTGAAGCATATACAAGACTGCTTCAAAAAGTT
>NW_006408535.1:31893072-31894858 GCF_000296735.1 Chrysochloris asiatica | reverse complement strand
AACGCAAAGCTAATGTTCTCCCATGTAAACTATCACATAATTCACAATAAAAACTTAGAAAAAAAAGTTATGGAAAAATACAATGGAAAGATAATGGAATTTTTCTATGAACATTTTGAATATATACTGTATATGTTGTTGTTGTTGTTAAGTGCCATCAAGTCGATTCTGACCCATAGCAGCCATAAGGTTTCCATGGAGCAGCTGGTGAGCTTGAAAGACCAATCTTGCAGTTCAAACGACTTTGCAGTCTGACGCATTAGCCCACAGCACCATACCAGGATTCCTATATACTGTATATAGAGATATTGATTTCAAGGAAATGGCTCACACAGTTATTGAGGCTGGCAAGTCCCAAATCCATGAGTCGGGCATCATACTGGAGGCTTCTCCTGACTCATGTGGTTTCAGGGGCTGACAAACCACAAACCACCAGGTCAGATAGCAGACTGCAGGTTCAGAGAGCAGTGAGAGATAGTGAACACCAAAATCTGAAGGCCAGGTGGCAGGCTACTGACTCACATCCCAAGAAACAGAGGTCAAAGGATGATGAGTTGTGTACAGATGAAGAAAGAGAAAAAGAGATTTTCTAGAACATCAATATATATTAGATGCAGGTCAGAACCCCAAGGAAACTTCCCTTTCAACTGATTACCTGCTCACATCAGATGCCCAAATGGAAAATGATTATGTAACATCTGCTAAGCCACTGAGAATCATGGTCTAGTCAAATTGACACATAACATTAGCCATCATAGTCCACCCATTGTTAACCTGATGTCAATCTATGATGAGGACAACTACAAAGCGAAGGAGGGAAAAGTATAGTTATAGAATTCCAGGTGATGAGAAGGTCAGGTAGAGTTCAAGATAAAACAGAGTTTTAAAATGGTGAAGAAATTAATAAGTTACCAGGTAACTCAAAGAAAATTAATACACCTTCACATCAGATCAAGAAAAGACAAATCCATGAAGATTTTGTAAACATTTAAACTATGAAGAAATTGACAATAAAAAGCACCAAAACACAAACTCAGCACAGGAAAGCATGCAGAACAAAGAAATTTGCACCATCACACACATACACACAAAAAACACACAACAAAATGACTGCAATCAGTTCATACCCATTGATAATTACACTGAATATCAAAGGTTTAAATGCACCAGTAAAGAGACAGAGAATTGTAGTATGGATAATAAAACAGTATCCTTCAGTATGCTGTCTACAAGAGACACACATGCACACAAAAACAAACAGGTTAAAAAGTAAAGGAATGGGGAAAATATATCAAGCTAATGGCAATCCAAAATGAGCAGGAGTAGCAATATTAATCTCTGATCAAATAAACTCTAAGGTAAAATCAGTCTAATAGATAAAGAAGGACATTATCTCATTATTAAAGGGTCAATTGAATAAGAGGACATAATCATAATAAAGAGCTATACTCTCAAAGAAAAATCCCCCCAAAATATATATATTAAATTCTAATAGAATTGAAGAAAGAAACAGACAACTCTACAATAATAGCAGGAGATTTTAAGACACCACTTTCAAGAAAGGACAGAACAACCAGAAACAAACTCAACAAATACAGAGAGGAATTAAACAGCACAATCAACTTGACCTCTTATATTTGTACAAAGCACTCAACCCAACCACACCACAATTCAAATTATTTTCCAGGGCACATAGAACATTCTCCAGAATACACCATATGTTAGGCCACCAAGCAAGTGTCAATACATTTAAAAACATCAAAATATACTAGAAAGCATCTTTTCA
>NW_006408535.1:31878861-31892482 GCF_000296735.1 Chrysochloris asiatica | reverse complement strand
ATGATACAGGTAATGTCAGAACAGAACCAACATAAATAAAAAGAGTAAATAACAGAATACTTGAAGATTGCACTCCAACAAATTTTAAAATCTAAAAATGATGGATAATTTTTTTAGAAAAACATAATCTACCTAAACTAACACAGAGTGAAGTAGAAAATGTGAACTAACTTATAATAACAGAAGAAATTGACTAGGTCATTAAAATACTCCCCCACCCCCACCCCCAAAAGAAAAGTCCAGGCCCAGATGGCTTTACTGGTGAATTTTATCAAACATTCAGAGAAGAGATGACACCAATTTTACTAAAACTATTCCAGAACATAGAAAAGGATGGAAAACACCCAAATATATTTCATGAAATGAGCATAACCTTCATTCCAAAACCAGGGAAGGACATCACTGAAAAAGAAAATTATAAACCAATATCCTTCATGAACAGAGATGCAAAAATTATCCATAAAATTCTAGCTAGTAGAATTAAAAACCATATAAAAAATTCCATGACTAAGTGGGATTCATTCTAGGGATGCAAGAATGGTTCAATATTAGAAAAACAATCAACAAAGCCCACCAGATAAATAAAAAGGGAAAAGAATCACATGATCATATCAATTGCTGCAGAAGACGCATTTGACAAATTCTAACATCCATTTTTGATAAAACAATAACAACAATACTCCACAAAGTAGGAATTAAAGGGAAATTTCTCAACACAATTAAGATCATACATACAAATCCAACAGCCAGAATTACTCTCAATGGAGAGAAACTGAAAGAATTTCCCTTTGCAAACAGGAACTAGACAAGAATGTCCTTTATTACCACTCCTATTCAATATAGTAGTCCTGGTGTAGTGTTGTGGGTTAATGCGCCAGACTGCAAAGTCGTTTGAACTGCAAAGTTGGCAGTTCAAGCTCACCAGCTGCTCCTCAGAAACCCTACACAGGGTTACTATGAGTCGTGGGTTGGAACCAACTCGACAGCACTTAAAAACAACAACATTCAATATTGTGTTGGAAGTCTTAGCCAGAGCTCTAATGCTATCAAGATAGGGAAATTAAAGGCATCCAAATTGGCAAAGAAGAAGTAAAACTCTCTTTATTTGCAGATGATATGATCCTATACATAGAAAGTCCCAAAGACTCAACAAGAAAATTATTGGAACTTATTGAAAGATTCAGCAAAGTGGCAGGGTACAAAGTTAATATACAAACCTTAGTTGGATTCCTTTATACTAGTAAAGACAGTTCTGAAAAGGAAATTAGGAAAACAATACCATTTACAATAGACTCTCAAAAGATTAAATACCTAGGAATAAGTCTAACTAGAGAAACAAAATACCTATACAAAGAAAACGACAAAAGACTACAGTGAGAAACCAAAAAGAGATTTACAAGATGAAAGCATGTTCCATGCTCATGGATAGGAAAACTTAACATTGTGAAAATGCTAATACTACCCAAAGTAATCTATAGATATAACACAATCTCAATCCAGATTTCAACATCATACTTTAAAGTGATGGAAAAAATGATCATGAACTTTATATGGGAAGGAAAGAGACTTCAGATAAATAAAGTACTGTTCAAGAAGAAGAACAAAGTTGGAGGCATCTCACTCCCTGATCTCAAAAATTCCTACAGTCACAGTTGTCAAAACAGCCTGGTACTGGTACAAGAAAAGATATAGAGATCAATGGAACAGAATTAAGAACCCATAAGTAAATCCATACACATACAGTCAGCAATATTTGACAAAGGGGCAAAGCACATTAAATGGGGAAGAGAGAGTCTCTTCAACAAATTGTGCTGGCAAAACTGGAAACCGATTTGCAGAAGAATGCAAAACACCAAAAGAAAACAAAAAAAAAAAACAAAACAAAACAGTGCAGCTGTTGGACTTGAAGAGTCAAAAACTCTGGGCTGCTCCTGACTGCCAAGGAGCTCCTGAGGTGGGTATGCATGGAATGTGACAGCAAAGTTCATGGTCCCAGGTGGAGTGCCTATAGGTCTGGTGGTGGTGATGGTGTGCCATGAGTCAGTTGCAACTCATTGCAACCCTGCATAGGGTTTCCAAGGCTGTCAATCTCATCTTTCTCCCATGGAGTCACTGGTAGATTTGAACAGTTGATTTTGTGGTTAGTAGCCCAACATGCAACCCACTATGCTCCCACGGTTCCTTTCCTATAGGGCTAGGTGTTATGCATGTTTACGGCACTCAATCCCGAAGTAGTTCATGGAGGGCCTTGATGACTGGTTTCAGTGTCTG
This sequence comes from Chrysochloris asiatica, assembly GCF_000296735.1. Classification (NCBI taxonomy): domain Eukaryota; kingdom Metazoa; phylum Chordata; class Mammalia; order Afrosoricida; family Chrysochloridae; genus Chrysochloris; species Chrysochloris asiatica. Next base: position 31,890,211 of record NW_006408535.1, on the reverse strand, counting down.
TTAGGACCTCAGGGCAGCTGTGGGAGGGTGGCTGGTTATGAGGGCTTCTGCTAGACTAAAGCTGGCCTGGGGGTTCTGCCTGTTCTGTAGGTCTGGAGCCGACCCCACCTGAATCCAAGCACCAAAGTAGCCCAGGTGGTATCCCCACCTCACGCTGTTGTGGCTTATAACCAAGCACTCAGCTCCAAACTCCCATAAAGCAGGGTCTGCACAGGGAGTTGATGAGGGTGGGAGCTGGCCACATCTCTAGTCACCAGGGGAGTGTGGGGAGAAAGAAAGAATCTCCCCTTTGCTGTCACATATGTGAATCTGCTCTGCCAGACCACCTTCTGCTGCCAAAGCTACTCACAAAGATTTAAGATGGTCATGTCATGTCTAGCCAAGTATTCACCAGTCTACCTCTCTTGCTGTTCCTGCTCACCTTCTCTTCCCAGCAAGTACTCAATCTACTCTCTAACCTGTCTTCTGAAGTTCAGGGTTCCAGAATTTTCATCTGTGCCTACTTCATTTGGTCTGTATCTTTGTTATAGTGGGTCCATGGAGTGCATTTGCCTGTCCTCCATCTTGCCAGATGTCCCCCAATTGAATATGTTTGCATATAAAATACAGGTAAACACAAGTATTATCTGCTTTCAGTCAAAATTCATCTGACATCAGCAATTATATTTCACATTCCATATCTTCTGACTCCAGCTTGAATTTTGGCAGTTCCCTATCAATGTGGTGCAATCTGTTTTGTTTTGTTTAATCTTCAGCATAAATTTACTTGCATGTGATATTAATGATATTGTTCTACAATGTCCATGTTCTGTTGAATCACCTTTCTTTGGAATGGGGACAAATATGTATCTCTTCTTGTCACTGGTCATTTAGCTGTCTTTAAAATTTCTTGACATAGATAAGTGAGCACTTAAAGTGTTGTATCTGTTTTTTTAAACATCCCAATTGCTTTTCTATCAATTCCTAGAGCTTTGTTTTTCACTAATTCCTTAAGTGTAGCTTGGACTTTTTCCTTCAGTACCATTGGTTCTTTTGTTTTGCTTTGTTTATTCAGGCCCTTAATTAGCAATCTTGGAAACAAATATTCACTTCAGAATTCAGAGTCAAAGCCATGAGCGCAACAGGGGGGCTGGAGGAAGGCAGAATCTCCAGTGAGTAGTATCCAATCTGTCTAGGCAGAGCTGATGAAATGAAATGCAGTTGGGTCTCTCGTGATACAATAGTGAATAATTGTTATCAGGACTGATTGTAAGGGTTGGAAATGTAAAGGTAGAAGTTTTATAACAAGGAAGGGAGTGATTAACTTTCCAGTCTAGGAGCTGAGGTCCCTAGGACCATCAACAGAGAAGAGCCGAGGGCAGGACCCTACCCAGAGAAGCAGCGATGCCTGAGATGGAGGCAGAGACAATGACACGGAGCGAGCGATGGAGCAGCTGGGGACTTTAGATCCAGAGAGGGAGAGCGACTGTTTGCTGAAGACTGGGGGTGGGGGTGGGGTAGTGTAAGGGGCAGGTTTGCAGGGTATACCCTTTGGTTGGTTGATGATGCATGGAGGGGATTGCAACCATGGCAATGAAGCAATATACGACAGAATGAATGTAAAACTAATGTTCTCCCATGTAAACTATCATATAATTCACAATAAAACATTTAAAAACAAAAACAAAAGAACCCATGAGCTCAAAAAACATTGCTTTCTTCCAACTTGCCAGGCTAGAGCAGAGTTTAAACCAAGCTGGACACACAACACTACATTCTTGTCTAGTCACATTGTCTAGGAATTGGCTTCACTGAATCCTAGATCTAGTTCAAGGGAATTCATGTCTTCCTCAAGTCTCAGTATCCCTCGCTCTTGTTGCTGGTGGTGCCACTCAGCCAGAGACTGGAGCATCCACTTAGCCCTTAATTTGTACAAGTGGGAGCCATAGATCATAACCTAGGTGAAGTTAGAAGATTCCAAAATCTTCAGCTCCAGCAGGTACAGGATTTGAGATCCATTTGGGCCAAATACAATTGTCAGCAGCCCTGCAGGGACCTGAAACGCCTTGGGATCTTTCAAGTCTTTGGGAGACTTCACCCACGGTAGGATATCATTTGGTTCCGGACTTGTTCCCATCTTGAGTTCCTCAAAAACACACTTGGCCTAGCTAGACCTAATTGCGCCAGTACCATTGGTTCTTGATCATATGCTGTCTCTCCAAATGACTGAGAGTTGATCGATTCTTCTTGGTAAAGTGACTCTTCCATCTTCTTTTGTATTTCTTCCATCTTCTTTTGATGAATTCTGCATCATTCAATATTTTACCCAAAAAATCCTTCATTGTTCCAATTCAAGTCTTGAATTTTTCTTTAGTTCTTTCAGCTTGCGAAATGCTGATCATGATTTCCCTTTTGATTTTCAAACTCTAGATCTTTGCAGATTTCATTATAATACATTATATTGTGGAGTCTTGGTGTGGTGCTATAGGATACGTGCTAAGCTGCTAACCACAAGTAGTTGAAACTCACCAGCTGCTCCTTGGAAACCCTATACAGGGTTACTATGAGTCAGAACTGAATCCATGGCACTTAACAACAAGAACAACTTTGTATTCTTGAGATACCCACTGAAATCTTCTGTTTAGCTCTTTTACGTCATCATTTTTTCCATTTCCTTTAGCTACTTTACATTCAAGAACAAGTTTCAGAGTCTCTTCTGACATCCTTTTTGGTCTTTTCTTTCTTTCTCATCTTTTTAAATCTTTTTCACTTTCTTCATGTATAATCCTTGATGTTCTCCCACAACTCATTTGATCTTCAGTCATTAGTGTTCATTGCATCAAATCTATTCTTGAAATGATCTCTACATTCAGATGGGATATACTCCATTTTGTACTTTGGTCCCATGGACTTGCTTTCATTTTCTTCAGCTTCAATTAGAACTTGCATATGAGCAATTGATGGCTTGTTCCACAGCTGGCCTCTGATCTTGTTCTGACTAATGATATTGAGCTTCTCTGTTGTCTCTTTCCACAGATGTAGTTGATTTTATTCCTGTGCATTTCATTCATCAAGTTCTGCATGTATAGTTACCATTGCAGTTGTTTGATTGTTTTTTAAAAAGGCATTTCCAATGAATAGGTCATTGTTTTTGCAGAATGCTATCATTGACCTCTCCTGCATTGTTTCTATCACCAAGGCTAAGTGGTTTCCAACTTTTGCATTCCAATTACCAGTAATTATCAATGCATCTTAATTGCATGTCTAATCAATTTCAGACTGCAGAAATTAGATTGCTAACTGCAAGGTCACTGATTCAAACCCACCAGCCACTCTTTGGAAACCCTATACAAGATAGCTGTAAATCAGGACCAATTCTATGGCACTTAACAAAAACACAACAACAAAAATGATCTAAAGTTAAAAAGCCAAGATGTCATTTTGAGGGCTAAGGTGCAACTAACTCAAGCTTTGGTATTTTCAATCACCTCATATGCATGCAAAAGTTGAACAATGAGAAAGAAAAGTAAAGAAAAACTGATGTCTTTGAATTATGGTGTTAGTGAAAAATACTGAATATATACCATGGACTGTAACAAAAATGAACAAATCTGTCTTGCAAAAAGTAAAGCCAGAATGTTCCTTAGAAGCAAAGATGGTGAGAATTCATCTCATGTACCTTGAACATGTTACCAAGAGGGTTCAGTCCCTGGAAAAAAAACATCATGCTTGGTAATGTAGAGGGTCAAGGAAAAAAGAGGAAGATCTTCAATGATCTGGATTGACACAGTGACTGAAACAATGGTTTACACATGACAACCATTGTGAGAATAGTGCAGGACTGGGCAGTGCTTACATCTGTTGTACATAGGATCACTATGAGTAAGATCCAACTGGATGACACCTAACAACAACAACAACCTAAATTAACAGAAACATGTTTTTTCCATGCTTGTGGGAAAAAGAAACACACATAGTAATTAAATTCTCAGTAGGACTGCACAGAAAGCCTCTCAAAGGGAATCAGAGGATTAGAGAACTGGCCGTGGGCTCAGGGCCATGGACAACTATGAACTGTTAAAATCCTGTAGCTTTTAACTAAGCTATTGCCTGTGATTTCTTGAGATACAGATAGTCTTCCCAGGCAAGACTCTTGAGGGTCTTAGTCATTGCTATACATTGGAACAATTCCAAAGTGTTAAAGGATATAAGGAAAGCACAGTTAATTCATTATTTCTCACAGTATGAGAAGAAAAGGGACAAACTCCAGGCCTTCATTTCTCTCTTGAAATAAACATGAATAAGAAAAAGTTTGTCATACTGTGGGTGTTTGAATGTTGTGATGATATTGGAAATGGTACCACCAGTATTTCAAATACCAGCAGGATCATCCATGGTAGAGAGGTTTCAGGAAAACTTTCAGATTAAGATGGTGTTTTTTGTTGTTAGATGTCATTGAATTGGTTTTTACTCATAGCGACCCTAAGAGCAACAGAACAAAACACTGCTCAGTCTTGTGTCATCCTCACAATTGTTATGTTTGAATTCATTGTTGGCACTGTGTCAATCCATCTTGTTGGGGTTTTTTCTCTTTTTTGTTGACCCTGAACTTTACCAAGCACAGTGTCCTTCTCTGGTGACTGATCCCACCTGGTAATAGATCCAAAGTATGAGAGGCAAAATATGGCCATTCTGTCTTCTAAGGAGCATTCTGGTTGTACTTCTTTCAAGACAGTTTTGTTTGCTCTCTGACAACCTCTGGTACTGTCAATATTCTTCACCAATGTTGTAAATAAAAAGATTAGATTTAGATTCTTCTCTGGTCTTCTTAATTTACTGTCTAACTTTCACATGCATAGGAAGGAGGCTGTTGAAAACACCATGGTTTGGGTCAGGCACACCTTAGTTCTCAAACTGATATCTTTGCTCTTGAACACTTTAAAGAGGTCTTTTGTAGATTTGTATAATGTGATACATCAAGTCGATTCTGACTCATAGTGACCCTACACACAATAGAATGAAACACTGCCCAATCTTGCACCAGCCTCACAATTGTTGTTACACTTGAGCCCATTGCTGCTGCCACTGTGCCAATCCATCTCACTGTGGGTCTTCCTCTTTTTAGCACGATGTCCTTCTCCAGGGACTGATCCCTCCTGATAATATGTGCCAAGTATAACAGATGAAATCTCTACATCTTTGCTTCTAAGAAACATTCTGGATGTACTTCCTTTAACACAGATTTGTTTGTTCTTCTGGCAGTCCATGGTACTTTTAATATTATTATTCAACACCATATCTTAAATGCATCAATTCTTCTATGGTATTCCTTATTTATTGTCTAACTTTCACATTCATATGAGGCTATTGAAAATACTGTGGCTTGGGTCAGGCACACCTTAGTTCTCAAACTGATATCTTTGCTCTTGAATACTTTAGAGAGATCTTGGGCAACCAATTTACCTAATGCATACATCATTTGATTTTTTGACTGCTGCTTCCATACGTGTTGATTGTGGATACACAAAATGAAGTCTTTGATAACTTCAACCTTTTCTAACTTTATCATGACGTTATTTATTGATTCAGTTGTGAGGAATTTTGTCTTCTTTACCATAATTCAAAGGTATTAATTCTTTGGTCTTCCTTATTCATGGTCCAGTTTTTGCCTGTATATGAAGTGATTGAAAAATACCATGACTGGTTCAGGCACACCTCAGTCAGCAAAGTGAAATCTTGGTTTGCTTTTGAACAATTTTAAAGAACTGATGCCTTTGAATTATGGTCTGGGTGAAGAGCATTGACTATGCAGGTACCATTGGCTGCCAGGAAATCCTGGTGTGGTGCTTGCCATAGAATAAGCACTGGACTGTTAACTACAAAGTCAGAGATTCAAACCCACCAGTCACTCCTTGGAAATCTTATACAAGGTCACCTCCAGAACTAACTCGAGGGCACTTAACAACAATAATCGACTGCTAGAACAAACAAATCTGTCTTGGAAGAAGTACAATCTGAATGTTTCTTAGACATGAGGATGGAGAAACTTCATCTCATATTGTTAGGAGGGACCAGTCCCTGGAGGAGGACATCATGCTAGGTATAGTAGAAGGTCAACAAAAAAAATAAGACCTCCCCTCCTCCCACAATGAGATGGACTGATGAGCAGCTGCAACAATAGGTTCAAACACAGCAATGATCATGAGGGTGGTGCCAGGCCAGGCAGTAGTATTGCATTCTGTTGGACACGGGTCCCTAAGTCAGAAGCAACTCAACTACATCTAAAAAAAATGGAAACAGAAAAAGGACATTTTTTTTAGCAGGATAGAAATTTCAAATTGACTTAAATAATAAGCAGGAAGATATATAATAAAACAAATAATCATATAAAAATTGGGAACGTAATTTAATTTAATTTTTAAATGAATTTTTAAAGGCATCAGATGGTCTTATAGACGACTATGAATAATATTTAAAGAACAGGTATTCCTATCTTATTGAAATTATTCTACACTATAAGAATGGAAGAAGGAACTTCAAAACATTTTCTAAAACTTCCTTAATTCTAATACTATATAAAAAAAAATATAAAAAGATGCAAATTCAACTTTATTTTTTAATATATATGCCAAGAGTCTAAATAAAATCTTTGCAAATCCAATCCAATACTTTATTAAAAGAAAATTGTTTAATGACTACATGGGAGTCTAGGAAACAAGGATGGTTTAATATTAGGAAGTCTATGTGTTCAATTCACCATAGGAACAAAATAAAGGAGGAAAACTGTATGACTTTACCAAGAGTTGCTGAAAAGTCATTTGATGAAAGTCAGCAGTCATTTCTAGTAATAGCAGTTAACTTCTATTAAGTTATGTTCCAGGCATTGGACTAAGTGCTTTGCTTGCATTAACTTACTTAATTCTAATAGCAATAATTGTTTATCACTACAAGTATTATTATTCCTGTTTTACAAAACAGGAAACTGGGTTTCAGAGAAGTGAAATAATGTCACCCATATAGGAAATGTCAGAGCTAGAATTAGAATCAAGGTGGTATGGCTCTTATCAGCTCCACTGGTCAGTTGCAGTCCAGTCAGTTTCAACTTATGGAAACCTTATATATAACAGAAAGAAACCTGGTCTAATCGTGAGTCATCTCCATCATCATTGGGCACATTTCAGCCCATTGTTGTGGTTATTGTATCATTCCATCTCATTGAGGGTTTTCCTGATTTTCACTGGTCCTCTCCTCTACCAAACATGATGTCAACTACACTACACTGCCTTGAATAGAATCTCTAATTAGCATGGAAATAATATCATTGCACTTAAATATGATAACCATTAAGTATTAGACTAACAGTAAATTGTACAATAAAAAGCAAAATTCTCATTAAAATTCAAGACATATTCAATGTTGGGATCTTTGTGAATGGGGGTGTCAATATATAACACTATTCTTCCCTTTCTGATTCTGAGCCAATTTAGAGAAAGATTAAAATATAATCAGATGTTAAAAGCTAAACTAGAGCACATGGATTGTCCCATGGGGAAAAAATGGACTTTATTAAACTAAATTCCTGAGGCAAACTTGGTGATTGAGTCATAGTCCTCCCTTTATGAACAAGTCCTCCTTTTATGAGGGGCCCACCACCAGAACAGCAAAGTGGAAGTACTGTTTTACGTGGGCAGACTCTAAAGGGGCTAAACTAGTGTGTTGTAATTATGTGCTGTGGAGTCGGTTCTGATTCACGGTGACCCTGTACAGGGTTTCCGAGGCTGTAACTCTTTAAGGGAGCAGAAAGACTCATCTTTCTCCCACAGAACAGCTGGTAGCTTCGAACCACTGACCTTGAGGTTCACAGTGAGTTTATTCTCCACAAATTTATCAATGAAATATTCTCCACTAATTTATCACTCCTGGGGTGGAGTGAGTAAGGGGGTACAGGGAAGGTAGGAATATCACACTTGATTGAGCTACCTCTATATGACTAATAAATTTATCAAGCAGAAAATATTAACAGAGACAAGTCTTGTAGAAAAGCAGAACACATGCCTCCTACAGCAAACATTTCCTCATTGTGAGAATTTAGGAATTGGTATGATGGAAAATGGAAAGAGGAGGGCACTTACTGAGCACATATTATGCGTATGATATTTTACATGCCGTCTTTAATGAAATGCTTAAGACTCACACTAAACTTGTGAATCCCAATTAAGAGATGAAATACTGAAACCAGAAAGTTAAGTTAATACCATTTGTCCAGTTTGAAAGAGACCACGTGACTATCTGACCTGGGAAAAAAAGACAATAAATCATCATGTGAACTTTTTAATGTGATTTGAATAACTGAATAACAACAACAATAACTGAATAACAATGTGATTTGAATAACTGAATAACAACAACAAAAATATATAAGACAAGGTGTCAGCTTTTACAAAGAGAAGAGTAAAGAATGGGGAATATTTTCCAAGAAAATATGTTCCAAGAAAAGTGTCTTAAGTTATTTAAGGAGAGAACTTTATTATGAATAATATAAATGTTATTTTCTAGTAATAAAATATTCACAAACTTAAAAATATGAATGAAGCAAGTAAACAAAGGCATAACTGAATTTTACCAATGATCTCAATTGTGCATTGTACAGACTCTCCTTTCTGATTCCTTGAGTCTCTCTGACACCATCATTCTTCTTTCGTCAGGTAGGAGCACCTACAGAACAGAGGGAATGTCCACTTTTCACAGAGGAGTGCATGGGAATGTGCCCAGAATAGCACTGTGCAATGCAAAGTTCCCTTGATATCCAGAGTCACGTGGCAATGAATTGAGAAGATCTTCATGCCACTTTTTTCCTGCCCAAAACCTTTCCCAAAGCTTCCTTTACATCCTTATTTCTCAAAGAGTAGATCAGGGGGTTCATCATTGGAATCACCACAGTGTACATTACAGCAACTGTGCGGTCTTGGGTTAGGGAGTAGCTGGACTTGGGGCGCAGGTACATAAAAAGTGTTGTGCCGTAGAACAGACTGACTGCAGTGAGGTGGGAGCCACAGGTAGAAAATGCCTTGAACCTGCCCTGAGCTGATTTCATCCTCAGAATGGCAATGAGGATGAAGACGTAGGAGACCAAGATGGTGAGAGTACAGCTGAAAAGGTTGAAACCAGCGAAAATGAAGAGCAGGATCTCACACAGAGAGGTGTCCACACAAGAGAGGGACAGGATAGGTGGTCCATCGCAGAAGAAATGGGCGACCACATGAGCACCACAGAACTTCAGGCTAAAGATACAGCTTGTGTGGATAAGAGAATTAAGAAATCCTGCGCTGTAGGAGCCAGCATTCAGAGATGTACAGACCTCAGGAGACATGATGATTGGATAGAGCAGGGGCTTACAGATAGCAGCGTAGCGGTCATAGGCCATGGCAGCAATGAGATAGCACTCACTGGTGGCAAAGCCTGCAAAGAAGAACATCTGAGCCATGCAGCCAAAGTAGGAGATCACCTTCCTCTTAGCCAAGAAGTTCACCAGCGTCTGGGGGACAACTGTAGAGGAGTAGCAGAAATCCAAGAAGGAGAGGCTCTTTAGAAGGGAATACATGGGTGTGTGCAGGGGTGCACTCACATGAATCAGGAAGAACATGACCAGATTTCCCAGCAAAGTAATGATGTACATGCCCAGGAACAACACGAAGAGCAGCAACTGGAGCTGGGGGTCATTGGTGAGACCCAAGAGCTCAAACTCAACTCCTTGACTCAGGTTTGCCCCATCCATATTTCTCCAGGGCTCTGGGGTGTGGAAAGAAGGAACCAGCAGAAATTTGATTGAATATCTGAGGGCTCTCATTGGGTTTAGCGCCTTCCCTAAAGACAACCTTCTGTCACAAAGTCTCCTCAAGTTGATTGGCTTGTTAGTTCATTGGTTAGCATTACTTAAGCAGCAATGAAAAATATATCAATGGAATATACACACCAGAAGAACTAGATGATGGTGCCAGGGTACCACTATCAAATATTTTGATCAAAGATTCCATAGAAGAATCCTGATCAAAGGTGGGGACAGAGGGGGAAAATGTAGAACAGAATACAAAATTCTCATGGACTTTAAACTTCCTCGGGTCATGGAGGGTAGATGAATCCCTGAAATAACTGCCCTGAGATCATCTTTAAACCTTAATCCAAAAATACCCCCTGAAGTCTTCTTAAGATTTGATATGGGACCAAATTGACCAAAACATGAGAATGAAACCATAGAGGGCAGTTAGTTTATGCTAATGAGGGAGGAACAAGTCAGAAAGTGAAGGTAAGAATGGTAATGTCACTAAATAGTACATATAAAAGCTGTCGAATCGGTGTATGTTTTGTAGCACTCTAAGATCAGTACTGGACTGCTAACCACAAGGTCAGTGATTCAAACCTACCAGCTGCTCCTTGGAAACCCCATACAGGGTTGCTATGAGTCGGAACCAACTCGAAGTCACTTAACAACAACAACACCCTCAATAACAACAAAATAAAGAAATTTTAAAGAAAATTTAAATTTGGCCTCTCAGTAATCTTTAAAAATTCTGAATTAAAAAAAAAAACAAACCAGTTCCTCACCAAATACTTATTGACAGCTTCATATAGGCTTACCTCTGTGTTCCACCTGTCAGGAATTCAAGAATGCCTTACCTAAGGGAGATTATCTTTCTAAAGACAATATATTTCATCTGCAAACATATGGGCTCTGGTATCAGACTGCCGATGGTCAAAGGTCAAATCTCAGCGTTAACTTACTGTGTAACTTTGAGAATGCTACTAAACCTCTGAGTTTCCATTTTCCTCAGCAGGAAAATAGTGATAATAGCACCTATCTCAAAGAATTGTTAGAATGCTACCTATTACTGCCACTAACTGAAAAACCCATCGCCAGGAAGTTGGCTCTGACTCATGGTGAATCCATGTGTGTCAAAGTAGAACTGAATAGAATTTTCAATGGCCGTGATCATACAGAAGTAGACACTGATGCTGGATGGATTCAAACCAAACTTTTGGTTAGCAGTCGAGTGTATCCAGGGACCTAACACATAGCTAAACAGGTAATTAAATATGCATAAATAAAATAAAATGAAAACAGCAAAAAAATTTAGAAAGCAACCTACCATCAGATAATATAAACAATATAAACATGTAGATGTTGGGCTGCTAAATACAAGGTTCAAACCCACTAGTCACTCTGTGGGAGAAAGATGAAACTGTGTGCTCCAATAAAGATTTACAATCTCAGAAACCCTATATATGCTTGCTATGAGATGGAATCAACTCCATGGCAGTGAGTTTTGGGTTTTGGTCACTCAAGAGTGAGAAGCCCTGAAGGTTCTGTGGGTTA
>NW_006408535.1:31866068-31877856 GCF_000296735.1 Chrysochloris asiatica | reverse complement strand
AAAGCTCCTTGAACTTAGCATTAACCAGGCATAACTGTGGAATGTAAAGATGATTAGGATGGTCATGTGGAAAGATTGGAATGGTGTGGCGCTATACGGAGCCAACTGAGGCCTGGCACTAGCGAGCTTAGCCAACGCTAAAGTGCCACCCATTGTTCATGAAGACACTGCTCATTTCCAGGGAGCAGAATCATCCTGGATTCAGAGAATTATTGAACCTAGCAAGGAAGCAACAGCCCCTCCCCAAGCCTGATATTGCAAAAGTGTCTTTTTCATTCAGAGAGTAAATGGAGCCTTGGATGCATAACCTAAGCACTACCTGGTCCTCTGTTCCACTGGCTGTTCTGCCACACACATTCCCGAATTACCTCTGAGATGTGGAATTGGTTAAAGCACACTATGCTCTTTGGTGAGGTCCCTCAGTTGTGAAGACTTTGAAGGCAACAGACCTGATAGGGGCAGAATGGAAAAAGGCAAAAGTGAGCCACTGCCTCCTGTCCTGAAGAGAGTCAATGAATAACACAGTTGTGAAATATGTTGGTAGGATTCAGAAGAAGAAAGAGCTGTACAAAGCTGACAAAGATTCTAGTGTCTCCCACTAGCAGAATTTTTAGAACCAGGAAATTATCAGGGTAGGAAAAGATACTGGGCAGTTAACTAAAATTAACTGTCAAATAAGTAGTGAAGGCTTTACAGTTGTTGATAGAACCGTTTGACAAGGAAAAAAGTTAGTAATGCCCAAAGAGGTACAATGTCCTAAGAATAGTGAAACACTCAAAATACAAGAGTGCAAATTTGAACATAAAGCCTAAGTAACTGAGTTTAAAGGACATGGAGCACAATGTAGTTTATTTCATGTTGCTGAGATGTAACATTGAGGCATTCTTACCTCAGCAGTTACTAGTTTTTGATAAATTCATTGCAATTTATCAACTGGGCAGTCCTAGAGAGATTTAGATTGCAAATGTCAATGACTCTACTGTCAAAACCCAACTCAGCACCAAGGCAAATTACAAGAACTTAAAAGAAAGAGAGAGAGAGACTACAAAAAGCCCAGGAGAGAAATAATTTATAGGAGATTCAAGGAAAAAGAGAAGAATGGAGTAGAATTTCTTGAGATCCTGTTTCAAATCTTCTTTCCTCAATATACTGCTTCAGTTTGGGTAATGGGTCTGCGAGTACCTCTCTGATTATAAGAATGGGCAGAAGTAGAAAAAAAAAAAGGAAGTTCCACTGCAAAGGATAGTGTAGATGACGTATGAAGCCTACCTTGGGCGTGGTAAGTGAAGTGGGACTTGCTTTACTTTCTGGTTGTTTTTTTTCTTTCGTCTCTCATCTCTCTTCTCCGACCTGCACTAACTTCACAATTCTTCAGGACATAGAGAGTTGGTCAAGGAAAGGATTGTGGAGAAATTGGTAGATTTTCTGATAGATTTTCCAGTGATATTGGAATAACCACTATTTCTGTTGGCTGCAGTTTATACCTATGAACGAAAAGTGGGAAGAAAGCTTATGGGTAGTTTATTAGATAGATACAGATTAGGGATTGGTGTGTCTAAGGGTTAGAGCAGATGCCTAGGGTTTGTAAATAAGGGAAGGCTAGGTTAGAAGCAAGGAGCTCTGGTAGTGTAGTGGTTATGAATTGGGCTGCAAACCTCAAGGTCAGCAGTTCGAAACTACCAGCTGTTCTGTGGGAGAAAGATGAGGCTTTCTGCTCCCGTAAAGATTTTCAGCCTCAGAAACCCTGTACAGGGTCACTATGAGTTGAAACCGAGTCCACGGTATGCAGCAGGCTAGGAGCATTAGAATGGAAGCAGGAAGAAAGCCAGTGAGTTTCTTTTACTAACAGTAGTCTGAAACTGTGGTTCTTAAACATTAACATGCCCATGGTTCACTGCAGAAGCTTATGTGTGCAATTCCAGGTACCAACTCCCTAACATTTGATGCAATAGATCTGTTGCTGGGCCCAAAAATCTGGTGAATCTGAAACAGGTGACATCTCATCCACACTTAGAGAAACACTACATCATGGGTGCCAGCAAGAGTAGACAGATCTTTCTGAGCTGTGCATAAATATCCACTCCTAACGTCCTAGAATTCTCTGTTTTAGGAAACCAGTGTGTGGACAGGATGGTTGTCCTGGGCATTTTACTTCTTTTAGAGGACGTATTAGTGGTTAATTTCCAGAAATTTGTGTATTACCTGATGATGGTCAAACATGAGGAAGTTTTCTCTGTCAAAGTAGCTTGAGATGTTCTTAAGCCAACCATTGAATTCCAGCAAAGAACATAACACGATGGCACAGCTAGTGCTCTGGAGGGTCAGAATATAAGATTTCAAAACAAGGATAGTAACATCAAAGTCAGACCCATTGTGTCCATAGACTGGGTCCTAGGATCAGAGCCTCCCACTGACTCTAACCTCTCATGTGGTGAGGCAGTTCCACTCCCGGTGAGCTCAACACAACTGGAGACACCCCAGAGTTATCTTTCCCTTGATTAGTTCAGCACACAGACTCAGCTGTCTCACAACTGGGATGGTGGATGTACTCATTGATGGGAATCTAAGAGGCAGGTGAGGAAAAGGAAATAATTGGCCCCATGTAAGCCATTAATTAATGTGTTTGCAAAGTAGCTGATATCTCCAAGAGTCTGTTCCCCTGAGGAATCAGGTGACTGGGAAACTGGGACTAAGGGAAATGAATCATTAGTCCCAAAGGAGCACTCTACTTTAACTCTAAACTTAACTTAACCCTTATATGATTATTATCTGTATGTCCTCTATACTAGAAAACCCAGTTTTACAGTTTTTATTTATTTTATGCCAGTTTTCAGTGTGTATATATGTGTGTGTATATTATATATATAATATATGTGTGTGTGTATTTATTGTATGTAACAAACACCACCCACACCCACATACACACACACACACACACATATATATATATACATATATATATATTATATTATGAATCAGGCTGCAAACAGCAAGGTCAGCAGTTCAAAACTACCAGATTCTCCATGGGAGAAAGATGAGACTTTCTGCTCCCATAAAGATTTACAGCCTCAGAAACCCTGAACTGACTCAATGGCACTTAACAACAACAACTATATATATATGAATAAGAATATGATCTATATTGGGAAATGTTCTATGTTCATTTGAAAAATGTTTGGTAAGGTGGAGAGTCAGAGAAAAAGAGGAAGGCCCCCAACAAGATGGATTGGCCAATGGAAGGCCCCCAGCATCGATGGACTCAAGCAGGGCAACAGTAGTGAGGTTGACCCAGCATCGACTGGGTGATGTTTCATTCTGCTGTGCATAAGGTCACTATGAGTAGATACTGACTGGACAGCACCTAACAACAACAACAACAACTGCTATTCTAAGAAGGTCCTGAATAAAGTGGACAAAAATGTGATATGAATTTCAAGATCATAAAAAAAAAAACCAACACAGGTTTACTGGCTGGATAGAGACATAGTCACCACTCAATCTGAAATTAACTCGTCCTCATGGTTCCATTTCCAGCCAAATAATAAACAGGTCTGGTTCTTGGTGGTGGTTATGTGCCACCAAGTCGGTTCCAATTCACAGCGGCCCCTTTACAGGGTTTACAAAGCCATAAAAGGGAGCAGAAAGCCTCAACTTTCTCCTGAAGAGCAACTGGTAGATTTGAACTGCTGACTTTGTGGTTAGTAGCCCAGCTCATAATCCACTACATTACCAGGGCTCCTTTATAGGTCTATGAGGGGAATAATAACACTTGTGAGGTATGCACACCTTAGAATAATCAAAAGGGTAGCATTTACCCAAGGACAAAGTTAAGAAGGGTTAGGAAAGGAGGAATGGGAACTGGAAATAGGAAGAAAGTAGGATAAGTGATGTTACATTGTGAGTATTACAATCAGTGAGGTGAAACAAAATCTGAATAATTGTTGAATGGAAAATTGATCTGCTTTATAAAATCTGCACTCAATTCACAATAAACAAAATTTTGTAAATAAAGTGAAGTTCTTGTGGAATTTAAAGTGCATTTAAAATGGGAGTTTTTGTTGGTTCTTGTTTTCTCATACAATTCAAGAATCTTTTACTTTTATTTGAAGTGTTTAAATATTTTGCTTTTAATGTGGTTAGATTTAAGTTTATCATCTTAGCTATTTGCTTTTCTATTTGCTCTATCTGTTCTTTGTTCCCTTTCCCCTCCTGTTCTGATTCTCTTGGTTTAATCAAGTTGTTGTGTTGGGATTTTTTAATGATTGTATTTCATCTCCTTTGTTGGTTTATTACTTTGAACTCTTTGCTATTTAGTGGTTGATTTAAGGTTAGTGGTTCAAACCCACCAGTCACTCCTTGGAAACCCTACACAGGGTTGTTGTGAATCAGAACAGATCCAACAGCACTTAACAACAAAAACAAAGTATACATCTTTAGCGTTTCATTGTTAAACTTTACTTCTCAAAACAGTTTAAGAAATTTACAATACTATACTTCCATTTCCCTAGTTTCTAGCCTATATGCTACTGTTGTCATTAATTTAATAGTTATTCTTTTTATCTAAACAGTCAATTAGCTTTTTTTTTTTTTTTTTTATATAATTAAATGTTTTTATTTTGCATTGAGTGAAAGTTTACAGGGCACATCATCAGCTTCACATTCAACCATTCATATAGCTTGTTTCATTACATTGATTATTATCCCCGCCATATATCATCAGTTAACAGTGTTTCTCTCTATCCTCTTTAGCTTTTTTTTTTTTTGGATGGGGGGGACTTGCCTTTTTGGAATTTACAGTCTCGGCTTTTAGGGAAGGTTTTTACATTTGTCTGTGGATATCCAGGGCTCATGTATGAGATTACTAACAAGCATTACTGAATAATCAGATGAGGGACAGTTTGCTATGTCTACTAGGTGGCTAGAGTCTGATCCTCAGAGCCTATGGTTTGGACGGTCAACAACGCTTGGGCCCACAGGGGCTTGGCCTCCTGACCGGGTCTGTACTGTCTGCATCTGAGTCCTCCTTATTTATTGATTGTTTAAGGGACGCTGCCTGTCTTAGGTGGTCAGTGCGAATTCCTCAGTCTTACCAGTCATTGAGACTCATTGCAGCATGGCAATGTCTCTGTCTTAAGTAGCCGAGGTTCCACCAGTCAATTAGCTTTTATAGAACCTTAAATAATAAAATAATATCACATATTTATCCATATAGTTAGAATGATTTTCTTCTGTTTAAGGGACTTCATTTAATATATCTGACAGTGCTGGTATACTAAAGCTGAATCCTCCCAGCTATTGAATTTCTTAAAATGTCCTTTTGTTCATGCTCTTTTTTGAAAGGTGCTTTTGCTGAGTTCAAACTCTAGTTGGCAGTTACCCTTTAGCATGTTAAAGGTGTTACTCCACTGTCTTCTTGCTGCATTGTTACCAATGAAAAATCTGTTGTAATTCTTATCCTCCATATGTTTCTTTTTTTTTTTCTTCTGCTTGCTCTTAAGATTTTCTCTTTATCACTGGTTTTAGACAACTTGATGTGCCTTGGTGTAGTTTTTTTCAAGTTTCTTGTTCTTGTAGCCCGTTTATCTTATCAAATCTGTGAGTTTATTATTTTCATCAAATTTGGAAAGCTTAAGTCATTATTTCTGAAGATATATTTTTCTAATTTCCTTATGGAACTCCAGTTACAAAGTTTGAGGCTTAAAGTTGTCCCAGGAATCCTGGTGTGGTGCTGTAAGATAAGAACTGGAGCACAAGGTTGGTTTGAACCACAGGGTCAGTGGTTCAAATTCACCAGCTGCTCCTCAGAAACCCTATACAAGGTCACTGTGAGTAGGAATCAACTCAATAGCACTTAACAACAACAATGTAGCCCCAAAGCTTACTGATACTCTTTTTATTTTTCATTCATTTTTTTTCCCCTTTTCTGGATTTCTATGGAATCGCTATGTTAATTTCAGAAAAAGTACATTCCAGAGTAAGACAAATTATCAGGCATAAAAATATATTAATATAAAATGATAAAGTGGTCATTTCTCCAAGATGACAATAATTCTGAATGTATATGCATCTAAAAAACAGAGTGTAAAAATATGTGAGATAAAAAACTACCAGAACCCCAAGGAGACAACTACACTGTTACAGCTGGAGACAGTAACATCCTTTTATCAGTAATTAAAATATCAACATTCAGAAATCACTAAAAGCATATAGTTGTATTGAACAGTACAATCACTACTGGATTTGTTTGACATGTATAGAATATTAAATCCAAAATCCAGAATAAATATTCTCCTCAAGCACATGTGGAACACTATCAAGGATAAACTACATCTGAAACCGTAACACATACCTTAATCTTTAAAAGAATATAAATCATCAGAAGTATGTTCTCAGGCAACAAGAAAATGAAAGTAGAAACTAGTAACAGGAAGACCACTGGCAAATTCCAAAATATTTCAATACATTTCTAAAAATACACAGGTCAAAAAGTCTCAAGAATTTTTTTTTTAATGTTGAACTAAATGAAAATGAAGATAACTCTTATGAAAGTTTATGAGATACAGCTAACAGTGTTTGTTAAGTGCAGTCAAGTCAGTTCTGACTCATAGGAACCCTGTAAAGGGTTTCTGAGGAGCTACAACAGGACTCCAAACATAGTGTTTAGAGGGAAATTTATAGTACTGAATGCATATATTATGAAAGAAAACAAAGATCAAAAATCAATCATCAAATCTTCTACCTTGTTGTTAGGTGCTGTCAAGTTGGTTCCAACTCATAGTGACCCTTTACACAACAGAACGAAACACTGCCTGGTCCTGTACCATCCTCACAATTGTTGTTATGCTTGACCTTGCTGCTGCCACTGTGCCAAGCCATCTCATTGGGGGTCTTCCTCTTGTTCACTGACCCTCCACCTTACCAAGCATGATGGGACATGTCCAAAGTATGAACAGTGATGTCTCACCATCCTGGCTTTTAAGGAGTACTCTGTCTATACTCTTCCAACACAGATATGTTTGTTCTTCTGCCATCCCTGGTACTTTCAATATTCTTCTCCAACGCCGCCATTCAAATACATCAATTCTTCTACGGTCTTTCTTATCCATTGTCCAATTTTCACATATATATGAGACTATTGCAAATACAATGGTTTAGGTCAAGAGCACCTTAGCCCTCAAACTAATATCTTTGCCCTTTATAGAGGTCTTGTACAGCAGACCTCTATAAATATAATTCAATACATCGCATGAGTGTTACTTGTGGTTCCAAGGAAAATGAAGTTTGACAATTTCAATCTTTTGTTAATTTATCATGATGTTATTTATTGGTCCAGTTGTGGTTTTTGTTTTCTTTACCTTAAAGATGCAATCTGTACTTTAAACTGTAGTCTTTGCTCTTCATCAGCAATATCATTACTATCACATGCAAGTAAAGTATCGCTGAAGATAAAAAATGGCTGCAACAGTACATCGACAGAAAATGGCCAGAAATTCAAGCCAGATTCAGAAGAGGACGTGAGACCAGGAGTATCATTGCTGATGTCAGATGGATCTTGGATGAAGGCAGAAAATACCCAAAAATGAAGGTAAACATAGGTAAACACCTGTGATATATTGACTATACAAAGACTGTGTGGATCATAACATTCAAGCCTTCTTCACTTCCAGCAAGCATATCACAGATTGTTAATGAATCTTCCTCCAATTCTGATGCCACATTATTCTTCATATAATCAAGCTTCTTGGATTATTTAGTCAGTATGTATTGTGGAGGAATACAATCCAGGCGCACACACCTTTTCTGGTTTTAAATCATTCAGTATCTCCTTGTTTTGGTCTAACAACTGCCTCTTGGTCTATGTACACGTTCTTCATGAGCACAATGAGATGTTCTGGAATACCTATTCACAATGTACAATATTGGTTCATCAATTGTAACTGTACTGAACAAGATGTAAATAATAGTGTAAACTATGTGCATGGAGTGGTGGGTATATGATAATTATTTGTATTTATGCACAGATCTAAAACTACTCTAAAGCAAAGTTTTGTGTTTTTTTAAGCAGAATACCATTTATTTAATGGCATTATGTGTCACATAACCATCACCATTATATATTTCCACAATTTTCATCACCCCAAAGAGAAACTCAGTACTCATTAAACAATTCCCTATTCTTTTTTCCATGCAACCCCTGGTAACTGCCAAAAACTTTTGTCTCTACACATTTGCCTAATCTGGATATTTCACATAAGTGGGATTGTGTAATATTTGTCCTTTTGTGTTTGACATTTCACAGAGCATAATGTTTTCAAGGGTTCATCCATGTTATAGCATGTGTCTGAACCCCATAAAAGAGAACTTTATCATAAAATTCTATTCCATTGTATGCAAATACCACATTTTGTTTATCCATTTCTGTATTGATAGACTTTTGGGTAGTTTATATCTTGTGGTTATTGTTAATAATGCTGCAATGAACACTGGTGTGTAAGTATCTGTTGAGTTCGTGCTTTTAAGTCTTTGGGATATATACCGAGGAATCTTTTGGATATATACCTTGGAGTGGAATGCTAGGTCATATGATAGTTCTATTTATCCATATGTCTTTTTAATGACACACAGAATTGGTTAGAATGCAAAATGATGTCACATCTGTGAAATACAATTGGTGTTTCTTCAGAAAGCATCCAATTTCTCCATGTCCTTACCAATATTTGTTTTCCATTTTTTTGAAAATAGCCATCCTGTTGTTGTCATTGAAAAGGAGCCCAAGTTGTACAGTAGTTAAGTGCTCGGCTGCAAAATTCAAAGCCGGTGGTTCAAACATACCAGCTGCTCCACAGGAGAAAGACGTGGCAGTTGGCTTCTGTAAAGATTGTTGTTGTTGTACGGATCTGACTCATAGTGACCCTGTATAGGGTTACCGAGGCACAGCTGGTGAGCTTCAACTGCCCTTGGAAACTATATGGGGCTACTCTACTCTCTCCTATAGGGTCACTAAGAATCAAAATCAACTAGACAGCAGTGGTTTGGATTTGTTTTTGTTGCTGTTGGTAAGTGCCATCAAGTCAATTGCAACTCATAGCAACACTAGGGTGCAGAGTACAAGGGGGCTTCAAAAAGTTTGTGGGAAACTTATGTTATCTTTTTTTCCATTCTTCTGCAAACTTTTGGAGCCTTCCTATAGCCCTTACTTGGCTGTAATCTTATGGAAGCAGACCCAGATGTCTTTCCCGCGAAGCAGGCAAGTACTTAACCATTTACTCCACCAGAGCTCCTTAATAACCATTTCAGTTAAGTATGAAGTAGTATCTCATTGTGGTTTGGTTTACATTTCCCTAATAACTAATGATTGGAGTCCCTAGATAGTATAAATGGTTTAGCATTTGACTACTATCTGAAAGATTGGCAACTGGAACCCACCCAGAAACACCTTGAAAGAAAAGTCTGGCCTTGAAAACCCTATAGAAGAGGTCCACTCTACACACATGGGGTTATCATGAGCTGGAATAGACTTGGTGGCAATTAACAACAAGACTGATGATATTGAGTATTTTTGTGTACTTTTGTATTATCTTTTTTGAAAAACTATCCATTCAAATTCTTTGCCTGTTTTTGTTGTGTATCTTTTTGCTGTTGAGTTATAAGAAGCCTTTATACATAAGGATAAGCCAAAAAGTATTCCTAGTAGGGTTCCAGTTCATACATGCTAGGGTTTATTCCAAACAAAACACATTTAAACAATGGTACTGAAGGAAGAAGTCCGAGGTGCATTGACGGAATTGGCAAAGAACAAGGCACCAGAAATTAATGGAATCAAAATTGAAATCTTTCAAGAAAGTGAAGCAGCACAGGAGGCACCCACTCATCTCTGCCAAGAAATTGGGAAGAAAATGATCTGGCTGAGTGATTGGAAGAGATCCATATTTATGCCCATTCCAAAGAGAGTTTACCCAATGGAATGCGGGTATCATCAGACAATATCTTTGATATCCAATGCAAGTAAAATTTTACTAAAAGTAATACAGAAATAGCTACAAGCATATATTGACAGAGAACTTGCAGAGGTTCAAGCCAGATTCAGAAGAGGCTGTGGAATGAGGGATAGCATTGCTGATGTCCAATGGATCTTGGCTGAAAGCAGAGAGTATCAGAAAGATGTTGACCTGTGCTTTATTGACTACGCAAAAGCTTTCAATTGTGTGGATCATGACAAACTATAGACAACACTGTGAAGTATGAGTATTCCAGAACACTTAATTGTGCTCATGAGGAATCTGTACATGGGCCAAGAGGCAGTTGTTTGGAAAGAACATGGAACCACTGAATGGTTTAAAATTAAGCAAGGTGTGCGAAAGGGTTGTATTCTTTCACCATACTTATTCAACTTATATGCTGAGCAAATAATACGAGAAGCTGGTTTCTATGAAGAAAAAAGTGGCATCAGGAATACTCATTAACAACATGCGATATGCAGATGATACAACCTTGCTTGCTGAAAGTGAAGAGGACTTAAAATATTTACTGATGAAGACCAAAGAGCCTTCAGTATGTATTGCATCTCAATGTAAATAAAACTAAAATCCTCACCATTGGAACAATAAACAACATTCTTATCAACAGAAAAAAGATTGAAGTTGTCAAGGACTTCATTCTTCTTGGATCAACTATCAACACTCATGGAAGCAGCAGTCAAGAAATCAAACAACATATTGCATTAGGCAAATCTGCTGCACAAGACCTTTTAAAAGTGTTGAAGAGCAAAGGTGTCAGCTTGAGGACTAAGGTGCACCTGACCCAAGCCCTAGTGTTTTCAATAACCTCATATGCATGCGAAAGCTCAACAGTGAATAAGGAAGACTATAGAAGAATTGATGCTTTTGAGGTATGGTGTTAAGTGCCATGGGCTGCCAGAAGAACAAACAGATCTGTGTTGGAAGAAGTGCAGCCAGGGTGCTCCTTAGAGACCAGGATGGCCAAACTTAGTCTCTCATACTTGGGACATATTGTCAGGAGGGACCAGTCACTGGAGAAAGATATCATGTTTAATAAGGTGGAGGGTCAGAGAAAAAGAGGAAGACCCCCAGTGAGATGAATTGGCAAAGTGGCAGCATCAATTAACTCAAGCGTGGCAACAGTAGTGAGGTTGGCCCAGGATAAGGCAGTGTTCCGTTCTGTTGTGCATAAGGTCACTATGAGTCGGTACCGACTCAATAGCACCTAACAATAACAACAACAACAACACTTGTCTCCGTTTCATCAGTCTGTTTAAAAATAAAAATAAAAGGTCAATAAAAATAGTGGCCCAGGGGATCTGCTTGGCCAGTTAAATTTAAGACAGAGAGATCAGGTCAAAGGTTATGGTGACTGGTTTTCAGGATCCCACAGGGTTAATTTTGATAGATTTTCTCAAAGGACAAAGGCAATCATAGGGGCTTACTATGAAGAAGTTTTAAGAAAATGGAAAACCCCATTGGCGAAAAAAAGGCAACTGTAATTGAACCAATTAATTTTTTTCAATCTCATCAATGCAACTGCTCATTCTTCAAGGGTAGCAAGGGCTGTCCTTCTAGAATTTCACTGGTAACTCTTACTCCATCCACACTACAACTCTGATCTTGTTCATTCACATTTCTTTGTGTTCCCAGAACTCAAATAACATTTAAAGGGAACACAATTTTAGTCACATGAGGATGCCCAAACTGTCATTCTGACATGGTGTAAATTGAAGAGTGCAGAGCTCTTCAAGAAAGGGTTAGAGATCCCCCCCCATCCAAAAAAAAAA
>NW_006408535.1:31862967-31865873 GCF_000296735.1 Chrysochloris asiatica | reverse complement strand
TCAGAAGTATATAGACCTAGATGGAGGTATATAAAGAACCAATAGCTTCACATGTTGACATTTTTTTTAATCAAGATTCTATGATTTTATAAGCAACATTGTTTGACTTATCCTTTTACATGAACCATTTTAAACTTTGTTTTGTTATTGCCTGTGGATATCCAGTTGTTTTACACTATTTGTTGAACAGACTCCTTCAAGCATCAGTTGAGAATAGGGGTCCTAGAGGAAATTTTACGAAGTTACAGTAGAGGAAAACATTTTACTGAGTATATGTAGCAAACAGAGAAACAATGATGTAAAATGGACTGCTAAGTCATCAGAACAGTCTCTGTCTGAATCATAAAAACATTACAAAAATCAGTGGTATATAAAGGTTAAAAATAACTAAAGGTTATTCTTCAATGGCGGTGGTGGTTGTGTGCCATGAAATCAGTTCTGACTCATAGTGACCCTGTATAGGTTTTCCAAGGCTGTAAATCATTACAGGAGCAGAAAACCTCCTCTTTCTCCCATGGACCAACTGGTAGATTCAAACTGCTGACTTTGTGGTTAGCAGTCCAATTCTTAATCCACTATGCTACCAGAGCTCCTCTTTCTTCTTTAGATAGTCTAAAAACATTGAATTGACTTTGCAATTTTTTTTTCAATAGATCAAAAACTCAAGGTTGTATCTTTGATCTATTGTTCCCTGTCACTCATCTTACTATATTCTTTATTTTTTGCTGCCTGTTTTAATTTCTTTTTCTCTTCATTATTTTCTCTTTTAATTGTTGGTTCATTGTTTGCTTATTCTGTTTTGTTTTCTTGTGTGTGCATTTGGGAGGAGTTTTCTCTTTCTCACCCAATAGAAGACAGCAACTGTGCCCATACAACCCAGCTGTAACTGTACCCTCTGCAGCTCCACCCAATGGGAAAGAGCTAATGCCAGTTCCTATACCACTTGATCAACAATAGACACCAGTCTAACTCATCTTAAACTGAGGTGCACAAACAGTGAAAAACAGTGTGTACACTTCTATTCTCTAACTACAACCATAGGGAAAGTTGGTAAGAGCCTAAGAATCCATCAGCACACCATCATCAATTAAATACAAATACAACAACCCCACAATGCACCATAGACAACAGATCATTTTAGCTCACATGAAATAGAGAGGATGGAGCAAGCAAATGACCATGATGCAGAGACAGAAAAAGTTTCTGAGGAAGAAAAGGCAATGAAACTAACTAAAAAGGAATTCAAAAGAATGATAGCTAGGCACCTTATAAGGATTAACAGAAAGATGGAGGAAAGCAAGGCGAACACAATAAAAACTTTAGAAGAAGTCAGGAAAAACTACAAGAACAAACAAAACTTGAAACAACACAAAACCTGCCATTATAAATCCAGATTAATACTCATATTGCAGAAATGGACAATACATTGAATGGGCAAAGACAGATTCAAACCAATGAACGCCTGAATTAATGAGCTTGCAGGTAAATCACTCAATACTAGTATGCTAGAAGAATAATTAAAAAGAAAAAATCCAGGGAAATCCTAAGGATTATGTGGAACACATGAAGAGGAACAACGTACATGTAACTGGAATTCCAGAGCAGGAGGGAAAAATAAAAAGCAAAGTGAAAATTGTCAAAGAGTTGTTGGAAGAAACTTCCCTAGCATCATGAAAGTCAAAAAGACAAGCATACAAGAAGCTGAATGAATCCCAAACAGAACAGATACCAAAAGCATCTTTATTTTTAAACTTTTTTTGTGAATTAAATGAAGGTTTACAGAACAGATCATTAGTTTTACATTCATCAAATCATGTATTTTGCTTCATTACAATGACCAGAAAGAGATAAAGAAAAGCATACAAAAAAAACAGAGAGTTGTTAGAAGACAACATCCCTAACATCATGAAAGACTAGAAGATGAGCATACAAGTTGGACAAATTCCAAACAGTATAGACCCCAAAAGAAAATCACCATGACATATTATAATCAACCTTTCCAAAACCAAAGACAAGGAAAGAAACCTGAGAGCAGCCTGGGAAAAACAAAAGTTTACCTACAAAGGAGAATTAATAAGACTAAGTTCTGATTTCTCACCAGACACCATGCAGGCAAGAAGACAATGAGCTGTTATATACAAAACTCTGGGGATAAAAAATGCCAACCAAGAATCATATGCCCAGCAAAACTGCTCCTCAAATACAACAGTGAAATTAGGACATTTCCAGATAAACACATATCAAAGGAATTTGTACGATGAGATCAATTTTACAAGAAAATGCTCAAGAAGTGTTCTTTGGACTGAGAAGCCAAAATAGCAGAAAACAAGCTGAGATTATCATATATGCCAACATCACCCAGAACTCAATTCACATATATAAATATTTAAAGGAAAAGTATACAAAAAGGCAGGCAGACTATCAACTGTATGGAAAAAGCTACAAGACTCCTTTGTACTTCAAAGCTAGAACACTGTTTTTCAAGGCCTATTATTGATGTGAGGTGCTGTCAAGTCCTCGGTCCTGCACCATTCTCATAATGGCTGCTATGCTTGAGCCCATAGCTATTGCCACTGTGCCAATCCATCTTGTTGGGGGTCTTACTTTTTTTCGCTGACCCTCCACTTTACCAAGCATGATGTCCTTCTCCATGGACTGGTCCTTCCTGATAATAACTCTGAAGTATGAGAGACGATGTCTGGTCATCTTATCTTCTAAGGAGAATTCTGGTTGCATTTCTTCCAACACAGATTGGTTTGTTCTTCTGGTATTCCATTATTGTTGTTGTTGTCAGGTGCCATTGAGTCAGAACTGACTCACAGCGACCCCACGCACAGCAGAATGAAACAATGTCAGATCGTGGGCCAACCTCACTACTGCTGCCACACTTGACGCCATCAATGATG
>NW_006408535.1:31859209-31862137 GCF_000296735.1 Chrysochloris asiatica | reverse complement strand
ATGCTCTGTTCGAACAACTGCTTCTTGGTCCAGGTACAGATTTCTCAGAAGTACAATTAAGTGTTCTGGAATACTCATACTTCTCAATGTTGTCCATAGTTTGTCATGATCCACACAATCGAAAGCCTTTGCATAGTAAATAAGCATAGGTAAACATCTTTCTGATATTCTTTGCATTCAGCCAAGATCCATCGGGCATCAGCAATGATATCTCTTGTTCCAAGGCCTCTTCTGAATCCAGCTTGAACCTCTGGAAGTTCTCTGTCAATGTATGATTGTAGCTGTTTCTGTATTACCTTTAGCAAAACTTTACTAGCTTGAGATATCAAAGAGATTGTACGATGATTTCCGCATTCTGTTGGGTCACCTCTCTTTGGAATGGGCACAAATAAGGATTTCTTCCAATCAGTCGGCCAGATAGTTGTCTTCCAAATATCTTGGCAGAGATTAGTGAGTGCCTCCTGTGCTGCCTTACTTTCTTGAAAGATTTCAATTTTTATTCCATCAATTCCTGGTGCCTTGTTCTTTGCCAATTCCTTCAATGCACTTTGGACTTCCTCCCTGAGTATCATTGGCTCTTATTCCATAGTACCTTTAACATTCTTCTCAAATACCATAATTCAAATGCATCAATTCTTCCATGGTGTTTCTTATTCATTGTCAATCTTTCACATGCATGCAAGGCTACTGAAATACTATGACTTGGGTCATGTACACCTTTGCTCTTGAACACTTTAAAGAGGTCTTGTGCCACAGATTTACCTAGTACAGTACATCATTTGAGTCCTTGACTGCTGCTTCTATGAGTGGTGATACTGGATCCAGGCAAAATGAAGTCTTTGACAACTTCAAACTTTTATGCATTTGACATGATGTTATTTATTGGTACAGTAGTTAGGATTTTTGTTTTCTTTACATTGAGGTGTAACCCATACTGAAGGCTTTTGTCTTTGATCTTCATCAGAAGGAATTTTAAGTCCTCTTCGCTTTCAGCAAGGAAGGTTGTATCATCTGCATATTGCAAGTTATTATTGAGTCTACCTCCAATCCTGATGCTACATTCTTCTTCATATAATCCATTTTCTCAAATTATTTGCTCACCCTACCCAGAGAAGCAGTGATGCCTGAAATGGAGCCAGAGATGATAATGTAGAGCAATGGAGCAGCTGGAGACTTTAGATCCAGAGAGGGAGAGTGACTGTGTGCTGAAGACCTGGGGAGTACAGGGGAAGGATTGCATGGAGGAGATTGTAACCATGGCAATGAGATGATAGAATGAATGTAAATATTCTCCCATGTAAACTATCACATAATTCACAATAAAACATTAAAAAAAATTATTTGCTCAGCATACAGATTGATAGGATAAAGAATACAACCTGGTGTATTCTTTATTTAAAATCATTTCAAATAATTCAGTGTTCCCTTGTTCTGTTTGAATGATTGCGTCATGAGCACAATTAAGTGTTCTGGAATACTCATTCCGCAATGCTATCCATAGCTTGTTATGATACACACAATCGAAAGCCTTTGCATAGTCAATAAAGCACAGGTAAATAACTTTCTGGTATTTTCTGCTTTCGGCCAAGATCCATTTGAGGTCAACAATGATATCCCTTGCTCCACAGGTGCTCTTCTGAATCTGGCTTGAATCTCTGGCAGTTTCCTGTCAATGTACTGTTGCAGCAATTTAAAAATTATCTTCAGTAAAACTTTACTTTCATGTGATATTAATGATATTATCCCATGATTTCTGCATTCCATTGGGTCATCTCTCTTTGGAATAGGCACACCTATGGATGTCTTCCAATCATTTTGCCAGGTAACTGTCTTCCAAATTTCTTGACATAGATGAGTCCCTCTAGTGGCGAATCAGCTTGTTGAAAGATTTAAATTTGTTCTCCATCAGTTCCCAGAGTCTTGTTCTTTGCCAATGCAGCCTTCAGGGCACCTTGGACTTCTTCCTTCAGTATTATTGACTCTTCATCATATGCTACCTCTTGAAATGGTTGAACATTGACTTTTTTTTGTTGTTACAGTGACTCTGTGTATAACTTCCATCATCACCTTCTTCTCCTTTTTTTTTTTTTTTAATATTCAATGTATTATTTACTTTTTATTTAAGAAGTCATAATCAATATAAAATTCCAGCAATCATATACCCTGTTTTACACACAATATCATTAAAGCAAACTCTAAAGCACAGTTTGTTAAGTATTCAATTTATCTCAAGTCCAAGCTATATCTCTCTAAGGCACTGTTACCATCACAGAAGCCATTTTAAGCCAATATTCTTTTCACACAGGTAGTTTCTGTTGAGAATGCTTTTCTCAGGATGAAAATGCATCAAGCATGCATAATAAAAAAAAAAAAATGTCTATCGCAAATACATTTAAGAGAACTTCTATAAGGGTATCATTGAAGAAAATTAAAACCTGGGATTTGTTTGCTTCTTTTTTAAAAAAATGTTTTATTGTGAATTATGTGATAGTTTACATGGGAGAACATTAGTTTTACATTCATCCTATCATATTTCGTTTCATTGCCATGGTTACAATCCCCTCCATGCATCATCAACCAACCAAAGGATATATCCTGCAAGCATGCCCCCCAGCTGCTCCATCTCTCCATGTCATCGTCTCTGTCTCCATCGCTGGCGTCACTGCTTCTCTGGGTAGGGTCCCGCTCTCCATTCTTCTCCCTTCATGGTCCCAGGGACCTCCTCCCTAGATTGCAAAGTTAATCACTCTCCTCCTTGCTACAAAATGTCTACCTTTACATTTCCCACCCTCACAATCAATCCTGATAACAATTATTCACTAGTGTATCACAAGAGACCTATCCACATTTCCTTTCATCAGCCCCGCCTAGACAAATTGGGTACTACTCAGTGGAGATTCTACCTTCTTCCACGCCCTCTGGATCTAG
>NW_006408535.1:31837224-31858203 GCF_000296735.1 Chrysochloris asiatica | reverse complement strand
ATCTTAACATTATTTCCTCCCTTTTCCCCATTCCAACCATGTCTCAATCCCTGTATCCCAGAGCCATCTTTTTCCAAGGTTGTGCACCTCTGTCCCAGACATTCTTTACCTCTGTCCCACTTAGCCCATGCAAACCTGCCTAATTGTTCTCCCATCCTCTTTGTTCTTCCATTCCCCTCCCCCTTCTGGTATATATCCCCCTTTCCCAGCACCCACACTATCCTGTGTCTATTCCCTGTTATTATTTGCTTCTTTAAAGCAACAATACCCAAAACAAAAATGGCAGTAAGATTGGCTACTACAAGAATAAACAAGTCATTCACTGGGAAGCCATCAAGGCAAGCAATCAAGTCCCTTCAGGACAAAGTGTCTCTAAGACTGAAACTCAATGGGAACACATGAACAGGCATGTAAGCTTGCTCATGACCATATTGTTCTACTGGTAAGTGCAAGAGGGAGAAAGGCAGCAATGAAGAAATGGGCTGAGTTCAACCATGTTCCATAGACTCCCAATGACCTGGAGTTGAGAGAGAGAAGAGGAAGGGCAGGTTGTTCTAACGTGAGGTGAAACCTGGGAACACATGAGCCCATGGACAAGGACATAGCCATAGAAGGCTAGACCTAAGAGTGAAGCACCTAGCTGATATGAAGTGAACACCCAAACCTTTAAATAGTACCCATTTGACATAGCCTCAATAGCTTGATAATCAGAACTTGACTAGAAGAAGATAAAAAAAGTTTTTTTAATTTTGTTAAAGGAAATGAATGTAAATTAGTACAATTTGATGAATTTGGCCTATACTCATGGAGGTAGTAGCTCAAAATACCAACAGAGAGGGAAGGAGTCTTCACATCAATTATCAATGCTATTCTCTCTGTATAAAGGGTAGATAGGGGATGGGCAACTTAGACATTGGCTACCTAAAATGAGGGGCAATAAAGGCATGAAGTGATTGGTTTACAAGGTTTCAAAGGGGAGTTTAGTTTAAAAGTATGTGGGGGTGGGGTGGGAGGATAGAGTTCTTATTTAACAGTTTTTATCTTGTCTAGATGGGTCTGGTAGTGTGCCATGGTGGAGTTGGTTCCAATTCACAGAGACCCTGTATAGGGTTTCCGAGGCTGTAAACCTTTGGTGGTGGTGGTGATGTGCTGTGGAGTCGGTTCCGACTCATAGTGACCCTGCATAGGTTTTCTGTAAACAGAAAGTCTCATATTTCTCCCGTGGAATGACTGGTAGTTTTGAACTACTGACCATGAGGTTAGCAGCCCGACTTGTAACCACTACGCTACCAGAGCTCCTTCTGGAACAGACTCCACAGCACATAACCACCACCACCAGATGGGTCTGGTAAAAAGAGTTGGGGATAAGATTCTTATGATTCAATAGTGAGTAATTGTTATCATGACTAATTGAGACTGTCTCAATTGTAAAGGTAGAAGTTTTGTAACAAAAACAGGGGAGTGGTTAATCTTACAGTCCAGAAACAGAGGACCCTAGGACCATCAAGGGAGACGAGCACAAGTAGAATGCAGGACCTTATCCAGAAAAGATTGAAGTTGTCAAGGACTTCATTCTTCTTGGATCAACTATCAACACTCGCGGAAGCAACAGTCAAGAGATCAGACGACATATTGCATTGGGCAAATCTGCTGCACAGGAACTTTTTAAAGTATGGAAGAATAGAGATGTCAGCTTGAGGACTAAGGTGCGCCTGGCCCAAGCCATGGTATTTTCAATAACCTCATATGGATGCGAAAGCTGGACAGTGAATAAGGATGATCGTAGAAGAATTGATGCCTTTGAGTTGTGGTGTTGGAGGAGAATACTGAAAGTGCCACGGACTGCCAAAAGAACCAATAGATCTGTTTTGGAAGAAGTGCAACCAGAGTGCTCCTTGGAGGCCAGGATGGCTAAGCTTCGTCTCTCCTACTTTGGACATATTGTCTGGAGGAAACAGTCGCTGGAGAAGGATGTCATGCTGGGTAAGGTGGAGGGTCAGAGAAAAAGAGGAAGACCCCTAAGGAGATGGATTGGCCAGGTGGCATCATTGATGGACTCAAGTGTGGCAGTGGTAGTAAGGTTGGCCCAGGATTGGACATTGTTTCGTTCTGCTGTACATGGGGTCACTATGAGTCGGTTCCGACTCAATGGCACCTGACAACAACAACCCAGAAAAGCAGGGACACCAGAAATGGAGGCAAAAATGTGGACATGGAGAGAGGGAGCAGCTGAGGACTCTAGACTCAAGGAAAGAGTGGGACTGAGAGCTTGTGGCAAAGAGGCAGACTTGCAGAATGTGTCCTTTGGTGGTTTAAATTATTATATATGCCTGAGTGTTCAAAAAAAAAAAAGAGCTAAAGTAAATAGAGAGAAATATTGTTATCTGATGGTACATGGAGGGGATTATAATCATTGTAATGAAGCAAAGTATATGATTTGTTGAATTGTAACACTGATGATCTGCCCTGTAAACTCATTCGATTCACAATAAAAACTTAAAAAAAAAAAAACAACGATAATCCCTCATAAGTTTTTATATTGTGGTCCAAGAGAATTCAAGTAATATTACTTAATCAAAAGATGAGGTTATCTTCAGAATAAAAATTATCTTAACTAGCACTGTTTAAATGCATTTTAAAATATGGCAGAATTTGCAGGCAGTAAGACATGCTCATTGAATTGTGACTTCTATCTACATCATTATTCTAGGCAAGGTAATTTTCTAGATAGTACTGGTTTTGCTGGCAGAGTATTCAAACAATTGAAATGTGGTAGTTCTGAATATATTCCTCTTTCCCGCTGAAGAAACTTTACTAATGCCTACTCAAGCCCACTTTTATGAATTAATTTGAGATATTTAAAGATACACATTTATGAACCACTAGTATCAAATCAATTTTAATATTAAAATCATTTTCAGTAATTAAAAAATAAAAGTATGCTTTCTCATTACTAAAAGAAACACCAATCCATAAAAATTCTAAGTATCACTAAATTCTTAAAAAAAGAAAAAAAAGTCAAATTTAAGTTCCAAATTAAACAAACCAGTTTAATTTCAATTAAAACTAAACATTGTTTCTAACACTCCTAGTATCCATTGCATTCAAATCAACTGGTTCACCTTTTCCATTTTATCTCAAGGTTAAGAATTAGCTCCATTTAATATATGCTGTAGTATCATTATTATAAAGACTTATGGTAATGAAGAAAGAAGTTTTCAGGAGACAGAAATATTGCCCTAAAACCTATTAGCATTCATCTATATTTTCTTTTATAAAAATCTAAACTATAACCTGAATGACAGAATCTTAAGGTTCACATTAATTATTAACATATTTATTATATATTAATATAATCAATAACCTTTATATTAATTTTAACACATCTATTAACTATTAAAACATACACATGGACCCAGGGACATGGCCACAGAGGACTAGAGCAGAGAGTGAAGCATCCAGCTGACTATGAAATAAGGGGAGATGCACAAGAACACCCATACTTGTAGATAGTACCCACTTCTACTATCAGTGGTTGGATGATCCGAACACAACTAGAAGAAGAGGGAAAAAAGTAATCTGCTACAATTTGATGAATTTGGTCTATACTTATGGATGTAGTATCTCAAAAGAGGGAACAAATCTTTACAGCAAGGATCAGTCCTATCCCCTTGGTACACAGGTTTGACAGGGATGGGCAACTTAAAACATTGGCTACCCAAAATGGGGGTACTACAAAGGCATGAAGTGACTGGCTTACAGGTTTTCAAGAGGGAGTCTAGTTTCAGAGGGTGTGTGGGAAGGTAGAAGCTCCATTGAGTGGTGTTTCCAACCTGTCTAGACTGGGCTGATGAAAGGAGATGGGGATAAGACTCTTGTGGTTCAGTAGTGAATAATTGTCATCAGGACTGATTGTGAGTGCTGCAAATGTAAAGGTAGACTTTTTGTAACAAAAGGAGGGGAGTAGTTGATCTTACAGTCAAGGAGCAGAGGGCCCTGGGACCATCAAGGGAGAAGAGCAGAGTGCAGGACCCTATCGAGAAGAAGTGATGGATGCCAGAGATGGAGGCAGAGACGATGATGTAGAGAGATGGAGTGGCGGGGGACCCCAGACTCAGGGAGGGAAAGGGGCTGTACTCTGATGACCAGGGAGTGTACTTGTGGGATGTGCCGTTTGGTTGTTTAAATAGTTGTATATACCTGAGTGCTTCAGTGTACATAAAAAAAAGAAAGAAAAACCAGAAGGAATGGAAGTAAATGCTGTTGAATGATGATGCGTGGAGGGGATTGTAATCATTGCAATGATTACATCGAAATATGATAGAATGAATGTAAAGCTGATGTTCTCCCATGTGAACTCTCACCCAATTCACAATAAAAACTTTAAAATGCACACACACACATAAATGTGGTGCATTAAGTACATTTTGAAAAATGAACAGTTCTTGAAATATTTAAAATCAAAACTGATCAAAAGCAAATACATTACACCCTATACCATGTTGCATGGGAATACATTTCATATTTCTCAATTATGATTTGCCAATTTTACCTTCTACATTGAGCTCTGGTTACAAATCAGACTGCGAACCTTCAGGACAGCGGTTCGAAACTAGCAGTTATTCCACGGGAAAAAGATGAGGCTTTCTGTTCCCGTTAAGATTTACAGCCTTGGAATCCCTGTGCAGGGTTGCTATGACACCTGTACACCACCACCATGGTCCATGCTCATTGGCTCAGCAATGGCACATGCTCAAAGGGTTCCTTTTTATGAGGAACTATCTCAGGACCTGATATTATGAGCTATGATTTGGTGCTTGCAAGCATTTTCAGCACTGGCGTTTTTTTGCAGCACAAACTAAGGTGGAAGGTCTGGGAAGGCACTGGGGGCTGCTGGAGGGTGTTGTGCCATTCCCTGTGGACTTGTCTGGGCATAGTAGGCCACTTGTCCTTAGTATTCAGCCCAGGCTGCACTATAATCTGGCAGACCACCTGAAGAGGCGGCAGTGGAAGCAGGAACTGCTTGACCCATTTTCTTGTAGTATTCTTCCCAAGCCTTGGTATAATCAAGCTGTTCAGCTGGTGCTGGATTTTGCTGACCAGCTTATCCATTAGTTTGGGCTGTAGTTGATGCACCTGTAGGAGCTGCAGGTGGAGGTTGTGCTGCGTGCTGCTGATTACAGTCGTCACCATAATATGCACCCTAGGCTGCTGAATTTGGATCTGTTCCTGCCTAAGCTGGATGAGGAGGAGTATCTTGCTGCCAGTGTGGATAGGCATTTCCTCACCCCTGGGGAGCATATGGGGCTGGAGGGCCATGAAGAGCTGGGCCAGGTGGTCCTGGATTATAAGGAGCAGGATTGTATGGCCCCATTGGAGTTCCATGCCCTGGAGGCCCAGAGGGCCTGGGAGACAACATGTGTCCCATGGGGTATAGGTGGCCCTGAAGGATTTACTGGGTCTACAAACAACCTTTTTTTCTATGATTTGTCGAGCATAATCTATTTGTTGTGGAGTGCCATGAATTGTAAATAACTTCACATTAGGATCTACCTTTGATGGAGGACTTTTCTGAAGTTCTATTCTTGCTCCAGACTGTTAGCTTATATTTTTCATCTCCTTTTCTTATAATCAATCCAGTTTTTCAAGTTGGTACAATGAAATTAAACTCTTGTAATCCACCAGGTGGTCCCATGTTCCAATTGCCTTGACCTTGTCCCCTCCCTTGACCACCAGGTCCAGATCCACCAGGATGACCAGCCTGAACACTTCGAAGGAGCTCTGTAATAATTTCTGCAGCATGCTGACATTGGTCTGAAGGTCTTGTTCTTCATGCTCATCTATCAGGTGTTGTACCATCATCTGGCTTAAAACTGATTCCCAACACCAGCATCATTTTGTATTTTTTATCACCTCTCCGTTTCGTCCTATTTCAATGCCAACAGCAAATCTTGGAATGTAACATGTATCCCTTCATTACCTCCTATTCTTGACCCATACTCAATTCAAACTTCTCTGAGACCACCTTGGTCACGAATTAACTCTAATGCCATTTCCTTGGCTTGCTGAACTTTGTATGGGTCCCAGATAATTCTGAGACATTTGTCAGCACCAGTGTTCTGAGGCCCATCTTGAATCATAACCATTTTAACACCACTCCTGAAGTTGTTTAATAGTTTCATCTCCCTTCCAAATAACTAATCCAGTCTTGCTAGCTGGAATCATGATCTCTTGAACTGCACTTCCTGGTCCATCACCATGATGGAATACAGGGGTTGATCTTCCTTTTTCAACAATCTGGTCCGTTAACCGCTTTGCTGATTGGACAGATTCAGGTGTCCCAGTTAACACACAAGATCTTTCTGGAAGGCCACCATTATCAGGAGCTATTTGCATTTTGCATCCAGATTCCTGTTGTATACGTAAGATCTGTTCACCTCCTTGGCCAATTATGAATACAACCATTCCATCTGGAACTTTGTATTCTTCCATCATTACAGACCTGCTTTGCTGTTGAAGCATTGGTGCAACTTTGCAGAGACAGCCTCTCAGCTAATTGCTAAGAATGAAAGAAAATGGCAGTCTGTATTACATTCTTGTATTCCTCTTCTTTTGATGCTTTCTGAATCATTCAATATTTTGCCCAAAATATCTTTCAGAATTTCAAGTTGAGGCTTGATTAATTTTCCTCAATTCTTTCAGCATGAGAAATGCTGAGCTACCTCTTCCCTTTCTATATCCAGGTCTTTGCACATTTCATTGTAATATTTGACTTTGTCTTCTCAAACTGCCTTTTGAAGTTTTCTCTTCAGCTCATTTCTTCCGTTTGCATTAGCATCTCTACCCTGGATAGCAAGTTTCAAACATCTATTTTGGTCATTTCTTTCTTCATTGTTGTCTTAATTACCTTTTGGGTTCTTCCTGTATGATGTTCTTGATTCCATCCCACAGCTCTTCTGATTTTCGATCATTAGTGTCTAATGCACTAAATCTTTCTTGAGATGATCTCTAAATTCAGATGGATTATGTTCAAGGTCATATTTTGGCTCTTGTGGACTTGCGTTTTCTTCAGCTTCAGCCTGAACTTGCGTTATAAGCAGTTGATGGTTTGTTCCTGTCAGATCTAGCCTTGTTTTGGCTGATGATATGGAGCTTTTATCCACCGTCTCTTTCCATAGCTGTTATTGTTATGTGCCATGGAGCGACCCTATACATGGTTTCTGAGGCTATAAATCTTTACAGAAGCAGAACACCTCACCTTTCTCCCATGGAACAGCTGGTAGTTCTAATTGCTGACCTTGAGGTTCGCAGCCCGATTCATAACCACCACGCTACCAGAATTTTATTTCTGTGTATTCCATCTAGTGAACTACTCAAGTATAATCATCTTTTATGTTGTTTAAAAAATTATTTGCAATGAAGCCATTATCTTGCAAAATTCTATGATGTGATATCCAACATCATTTCTATTACCAAAGGAGTATTTTCCAACTACTCATCCTTCATCGTTTTTTTTTTTAACCAACCTTTGCATTCCATATCACCAGTCGTTACCAATAATAGACTTTGTTTGCATGTCTAATCAATTTTTGACTGAAGAAATTTGTAGAATTCCTCTATTTCATTGTCACTGGTTTTAGTGATTGGTGCATAAATCTGAATTATAGTGGTATTAACTGGTTTTTCTTGTAGGCATATGGATATCCTATTATAGACAGCATTATATTTCAAAATAGATTTTGAAATGTTCTTTTTGATGATGAATGTGACACCATTCCTCTTCAGTTTGTCATTCCTGAATTAATAGGCCATGTGATTATCAGATTCAAATGGCCAATACCAGTCAATTTCAGCTTTGAATCACAAGGTGAGGGGTTCAAACTCACCAACCACTCCTTC
Organism: Chrysochloris asiatica; assembly: GCF_000296735.1. Taxonomy (NCBI): domain Eukaryota; kingdom Metazoa; phylum Chordata; class Mammalia; order Afrosoricida; family Chrysochloridae; genus Chrysochloris; species Chrysochloris asiatica. The sequence goes on along the minus strand of NW_006408535.1, from coordinate 31,850,304 downwards.
GAAACCCTACACAGGGTCTCTATGAGTTGTAACCGACTCGATGGCACATAACCACAATGCCGAGGATATTTTTATGCATTCCATTGAGAACTTCTGATTTTCCTATATTCATACCTCATACATTCCATGTTCTAATTATTAGTGATATTTTGAGCTGTTTCTCATTTTGAGTTGTCCTCCATTAGCAAATGAAGGTCCCAAAAGCTTTACTCCATTTACATCACAACGTCAACTCTACTTTGAGGAGGCAGCCCTTTCCCAGTTGTATTTTAGGTGCCTTCCAATCTTGAGGAGCTCATCTTCCAGACTATTCATGACAATATTCTTGTGCCTTTCATAAGGTTTTCAGTGGCTAAAAATTTGGAATTAGTCCGACTCTCCTTCTAAGTCAGTCTTCAGAAACTCAGCTGAAATCGGTCCACCCTGGGTGACCCTGTCTGCATTCAAAATACCGGTGACATAGCTGCCAGAATCACAGCAACATGCAAGGCACCAAAGTGTGACACACGAGTGGTGAACCAAACCTGTAGAGATCTACTACTATAACAATGTACTTTCCTTAAAGCGAAAAACCAGCTCTCAAGTCAATTGCCTAGGATGGCAGCAGATTCCTATGGAAAAAGCAAAATTCTGTTGGGAGGCTAATATTTTTGTAGGACAGAGGCACAGCCTTACCTTCACGTAGGTGCTTATGACAAGCAGCATTAAGTGTCACTGAGGTGTGCTGCCATGTGTATACTCCACAGATTGAGGGGGAAATATAAAGCCCTAGGAAAGTTCTTGTGTGGCAATTGACAGCAAGGTTGCTTTGAAGTGCAAGGCCAGCAGTTCCAACTCACCACTGCTCCTCAGAAATCCTATACAGGGTCCTAGGAGGCACAAATATTTAAGTGCTTAATTAATATTTAGCCAAAAGGTTGGCAATTTGAACCCACCCAGAGGTAGCCTGGAAGAAAAGCATGGCGATCTGTGTTTGAAAGGTCATTTTTAAAGTCATAGGGAGCAGTTCTAATCTTCACACATGGTGTTACCGTGCATCAAAATCAACTGGAGGATAAAACAGATACTTACCTAGATACAGTTATTAGGCCACACCAGAATAGCTGGGAGTCCTGGTGTGGTGCTGTGGGTTAATGCACTGGACTGCAAAGTCGTTTGAACCTCAAGATCAGTTCAAGCTCACTAGCCGCTCCTTGGGAACCCTAACTAACAGGGTCGTTATGCATCAGATACAACTTGATAGCACTTAACAATAAGAATGAAGATTGTATTCCCAAGTAAAAGGGAAGAGAAACAGCAAACACAGAGATTGATGTGGACAGAAACAGTGAGAAAATGAGGATGCTGCTAGACTTCTCACCAAGGCAGAGCTGAGTCACCCCTAGAAGAATGCCAAAGGTAAGATATGGAGGACCAGGCTACCACATTTCCAGCGATTAGGCAACTGGACAACAGTGGCTTCTAGGACCCAGGGTGAGAATGCTGAAACCACTGTTTTTAAAAAGCAGCTTTTTTTTGGAGTGTGCATATAATTGAAGTTCTTGGAATTAAGCAGATTTGGTTGGATAAGGAAGAAAACCCCTACAGGTTCCAAGTTGTGAGAGGAATATGGACTTAGGTGAAGTTGGACTGGTGCCCCAATTCCTGCTGGTTTAGAGATTACCTCAACCTAGCAGTTTCCCTAGAAGGACCAAGAAAGCATTGAAGTATCTAAGGTACAAACACTCAGGATTAGGGCTCATAGGAAGATTCCTAAACCTGAATGGGAATAAAGTGCCAAACTAGAAACTGTAGTTTCAATTCTAAGTCATTGAACCCAATGCCATCAATTCCAACTCACACCAACCCTATAGGACAGACTTGAGTTGCTCTTAGGGTTTGAGGCCGTAAATCTTAGAACTGACAGCCATATTTCTCCTGTGGAATGCCTAGTGGGTTGGAACTGTTGACCTCTTGGTTAGCAGCCAAATGTTCAATCCACTGTGCCAACATGGTTCCTTTAAAAAGAAAGAAAAACTTACAATAGAGGTTCTGGTTGACCCAGAAAGAGCAGTTTAAGAGGTTGTATTTTAATTATTGTATTTCTGAAGTCCAACCGTGATATGTAAAGTTCTTATTGGGCAGTTGTCAATAATGAGCTTTTCTAATAGTCTATGGACCACTTCAGTGGATAGAATGTCGGAGAATGGTATGGGGTACTTCACCCATTTTGCTTTCAGAAGGTGCCACATCTTAGACTGTTGCATACAGTTTGGAAATAGCCTAATACTCTTCAAGGATTCAGAGGCACCGTTTCTTTTTCAAAATCCTACGTATAAATCAGATGCTGGGCTGTATTTTTGACTCCACCATTTAATAACTGTGATACTTAATCCCTTTGTAATATCTGAATAACTATTTCCACCGCGGAGTCTTGTTGTAGCGCAATGGATTAATGTGACTGCAAAGTAACTTTGAACAAGGTCGGCAGTTCAAGCTCACCAGTTGCTCCTCAGAAACCCTATACAGGGTTGTTATGGGTAGGAACTGACTTGATAGTTAACATGCTAAGACTGCCTAGCACCATCTTGGTGTGTAAATTTGAATAGAACTGGTCTTCCTTGTAGACACATGGGTATTATTCTATCACAGACAGCATTGTTACTTCAAGATAGATCATGAAGTGTACTTTCTGATGATAAATGTGAAGCCATTCCTGTTTAACTGGTCGTTCCTGGCAGAGTAAACTGTAATTATCAGATTCAAAATGGTCAATTCTTGAGATGCAATCCTGGTGTGGGGATCCAAGATGACACAGGCTTGGTGATCTGTACCTATAAGGTCACATCCTCAAAGTCATAAGGAGCAGTTCTAATCTGCTCCCCAGAAGCCCTATACAGGGTAAGCTTTGAGGGTATTTAACATGCCTAAAATATTTTTTATGCATTCCATTTGACATCTTCCAAGTTTTCCTAGATTTATGCTTCATACATCCATGTTGCAGTTATTTGCAGCTGTTTCTCACTGAGTTGTAGCCTACCCTAATTTAGTCATTGCAAGATGCACTGCTAAATAAAGGTGTGAGCAAAATGGAACAAGGCCTACAATTTCAGTTGCTGATATCCTCACACTAGGGAAATTTTCAATGACAGGGTACAGAACCTATAGCCTAGATATATATTATCAATGAAATCAAGACATGAAACACCTTGAAAGCAGCCATATTTATTTGCAAAATTTTCTGAATTAGTACTGAACACTATACTTTTTAGCATACTGTAGCATGGCACTATCCAATAGGATAAGATGGTGAGCTACTGATGACTCCCAGAATCAGTAGCCAACATTTAATAGGTCACTGATTCAAGCTCAGAGATCCAGAGGCTAAATTTAAAGAGCCTTTCCATCCATTAGAAGACAGATTTCAATGTTGATAACTCATCCCTTCAACAGATGGCATACCATTAACCTTTTCCTTATTAAAAACATTTCTCTCATATATTTCCATTTTCCTTCCTTAGCTAATCATCTTGGAGAGACATTCTGCAAGCCCTATATATTTGCTTCCCCTCATTCTGTCCCAGAGTACCTTTTGGCTCTTGGGGCAGTGATTTCCCTGTCTCAGTGGTGGTAGGCCAGCAGTCTTTATAGGACAGAAAGTCTCAACTTTCTTCTGCAGAGAACTACTGACCTTGAGGTTAGCAGTCCAACTCATAACCCAGTACACCACACCAGGGGCTCTTTCCCAACCTCAGTAGTACAGAATTATGGCAGTTAAAAAATTATTGATGTTGATCACAGAGATTTCAATGGTGTAGTGTGCAAGCCAAAACATTGGGATTTCAAAAGTTCACCTGGACAAATGTATTTGGCCAAGCATCATTATTTGGTAATGCATTATTTGTTTCTATTAAAAGTTTTTAAAGTTTGATATTAAGTGTTTTGTCATTGATAACCCACCCACCCCATTATTATTAGTAGCCTGGTGTGGCGCTGTGGGTTAATGTGCAGGACTGCAATGTCATTTTGAACCACAAGGGCAATGATTCAAGCTCACCAACCACTCTGGGAATCCTACACAGGGTTACTATGCATCTGAACCCACTTGAAAGCATTTCACAGCAATCCTGGTGCAACACGTTGGGATCAGTCATTCAAACCCAGCAGCTCCTCCCTGGAAGCCCTATGCAGGTCACTACGAGTCAGCAGAGGCTCAACAGCACTTAAAAAAGAACACTGCTGCAGGGCATTATGTTTGGTCAAGCAAAGGGTCAACAGGGTGCAGAAGGGTCTGTGGGTGAGAATGATGGATACAATAGCTGTGATGGACTCAAGCATGCTGGTGATTATGCTGCAGGACCAGTTAACACTTCATTCTGCTGTAGCTGAGGTCACCATGGCAGCTAGTAACAATCTAGGAAGTGGGGAGGTTATTATTCTAATTTAGCATTTTCAACAGGTACTGTTTTTCATTTGGAGTCTTAAAATTTTGGTGACTGTAAAGGTACTATGCAACCACATATTGAGGCTTTACCTTCCTTTTCATTTACTTCAAAAAAAACTAATTTGATCAATGGAAATCAAACATTTCAAACACCCCTATTCCCATGAACCAAATTGGACAGTTTTTACTTTATTCCAACATCTTTCCAAACATGAAAATTTTCGTGGCTCCTTGTTAGAATAAACACCACTCCTGCAGTGGATTCCTGTCCTTTGTGATCAAAACCATTGATATTTAATGACACTGAAAAATTTTGCTTTGCAAAACTCATGGTAACTGAAGATACACTCATTGGGACACTCATTTCAGTGCCCTAGAGTTTACTGTTCTCTTCAGTCTATTTGCATTTCTGTCAATCCCTCTAAATTATATTCTATTCTTGGTATGTTGTTAAGTGCTGAATTTTGAATTTGAAATCAGTTCTGACTCATAGCAACCCTGAAGAGCATTTCTTCCAGGGAATGGCTCATGGGTTTGAACTATCAACCAGACCCGTTGTTTACCCTACAACACCATACTAGGATAGGACTTGGTTTCAGTGATTTTAAAATTATGCTCCAGACCTCCAAATCCCATTTAACATCTGTGCTAAATCTTCCTTCAAATTAAAACACTCATTAAGAGTGAGCATATGGCTAATTCTTTCAGTCTCTCAGATTACTCAAGTGTGGCACTGAGAGTTAAATGTGCTGGACTGCAAAGTTGATTTGAACTTCAAGGTTAGCGATTCAAGTTCACCAGCCACAGCCCTGGGAACCATACACAGGGTTGCTGTGAATTAAAATTGACTTGATGGCATTTAACACCACATACATACACTTCTTGGTTCTTTCCTGATAAATAACTAGGATCCCCCCCTTACTCTCCGTCCCCCGTTGGTTTGAACCCCAAGGTCGATGAGTCAAAATCACCAGCTGCTCCTTGGAAGTCCTATACAGGGTCAGTGGATCAGAACTGACTAAGGTACTTAACAAGATGGTCTGTAATGCATGTTGAAGACAGCATGGAAAGCCCTGGTGTAGGATACGCACTCCTTCAAACAACTCCACGGCACTAACTAAGTGGTGAATGCTGTTTCCAGAACAATTACATCTTTAAGCTGAGCTCATTAAATAACTATTTCCATATTTGTCACCTTCCACAAAATATCTCGTCAAGCTGACAAAGATTTTACTGAACAGTACTTGTTAATGTAGTTTGGTATCAGTCTCATTTTTTACCTTCCATCTTCATTCTCATGGACAAAATAAAATGCTACTAAGTGTTATTTTGCTCAGATCAACCATCAGCACTCATGGAAGCAGCAGTCATGAAATCAAATGACATATTGCATTAGGCAAATCTGAGGCAAGTGACTGCTTTGAAGTGTTAAAAGAGCCAAGGTATCAGTCTGAGGACAGAGGTGCGCCTAGCCCAAACCATGGTATTTTCAACAACCTCATATATACATGTGAAAGTTGGACCTTCAAAGAATTGATGCATTTGAGTTACAGTGTTGGAGAACAGTATTAAAAGTACCATGGTCTGTTAGAACAACAAATCTGTATTGTGAAAAGTTCAATCCAGGATGGTCAGACATTGTCTCTCATACTTGAGGCATATTATCAGGAGAGACAGGTCCCTAGAGGAGGACATTATGCTTGGTAAAGTGGAAAGTCAAGTGAAAAAGAGTTAGAACCATAATGAGATGGATTGGCATGGCACAGTGGGAACAGCAAAAAGCTGATGTAGAGCAATGATTATGAGCTTGGCAAAGGGCCAGGTAGTATTCTGTTCCGTTGTGCATAGGGTCATGATGAGTCAGCACCTAACAAAGTAGTCTGGTGGACAGGTTTAGTGATATTACCATGAGGGTCAAATGGTTGGCTGGGTTATAATTTTCTGTTCTACTCCATTCTTCAATTTCCACAACTGACTTCATTTATTCCATTTATTAACAAACTTTTCTATTCCGTGCTTATCTTATAGCACCACATTTTAGAGATTGCCAAAGCCATCAATATAAATATTTGCTAGGATTCTCAAAAGACATTTTATCGTATGCTTTGAATGGTGTTTCCTTTACTACAATACTAGAGCCTGTTTGTTGTTAGGGCTATCGGGTCTCACAGTGACCTTATATAGGATTTCTGAGAAGTGGCTGCTGACTCTAAACCACTGATTTTGCAGCTCAAAGACTAGCAGCATAAATTTCAAAATATCAGAGTTTACTGGGAAAAAAAAAAAATATATATATATAGTATTAAACTGCATACATCTGTTTTTTAAGATTTTTTTAAAAAATTCTACATCTGGAAATACTACAGATCAGCATTGTATGCCACATTATTTTTGTAATATAAAAATGGAACATACCAATGCATTTCGGACTAACACTGAAATGCCTTCTCACAAGATGTTGAAATAATAAGTGTATTATTTTGAAAACCTTCCTTGTATATCATGGCAGCTGAAGTTAAAGAATACTTTGAATTATATTTGGCATTGTTTTACTGAGATTTTTAAATACAAATATTGCTAACATGGAATGCGCACCAAGAATCAAACCACAGTGTTTTTTAAAACTTGTATCACTGCCACGGGATATTCTATCAACTACATGAAGAAATTTAATAAACAGCAGCCTGAAAAGTGTGAAATGGCTCCTTCCCATCAAGAAGAACTAGATATTTATTTTGACATTTTAACAATAATCTGACACACCCATAGAATTTATAAGAGTGTGTGGTCTGCTGATTGGGCTTTTCCATGGTTTCCCTTCAATATCTAGATTCCTATGGAATTAAAAGCAACCAACAATCTCACATAACACCAAAAGAAATAAAATCTAGATATACCTTTCTGTGCCAGGAAGGGAGTTCTAACTTTCAGTTCAGGCCTAATTTTACTACAGTACCATTTAAATACTGGTAACTAATAATGTATCATCTTAAACAGACAGGTTTTATTAGCAACTTAAAATGTTTTTAACTTTCTTCAAAGAACCTAATTAATTATACTGTAACAGACTATGTGTTAAAGAGTCTGTGTAACCAGAAAAGACCATGAGGCAAGTAAAGTAGTTTTTACTGTCAATAAAGACCAGTTACTTATATTGAGTAAGGGAAATATTAATAAGGACATGCCTTTTACAGACTGTGGCTATTCCACAGCTAAGCTTGCTGTAGTAAGTAGGCTATATCATGAATTCCTTTGCTGCAACTATGAAACAATGACAACTGCCTGAGGAATTCAATTTTGTGCACAAGAAAATAGCCAAACTGTTTCTGGCTCTACCAGAAAAGTTGAACTATATAAAATATAAACAAACTGAGTCTTCAGTTCCAGGACTAAATAATCAGCTCTCTTTAAAAAACAAAAAACCCATCTTTTAAGTGGTTATACGCTGCTAATCTTAAGGAACTCTGGTAGTGTAGTGGTTACGAATCGGGCTGCGAACCGCAAGGTCAGCAGTTCAAAACTACCAGCTGTTCTGCGGGAGAAAGATGAAGCGTTCTGCTCCCGTAAACATTTACAGCCTTAGAAACCCTATGCAGGGTCACTATGAGTCGGAACTGACTCCACGGCATATAACAACAACAACAATCTTACAGTCAGCAATTCGAAACACCAGCCGCTCCACAGGAGAAAAGATGAAGCTTTCTGCTCCTGTATAAAGATTTGATTTACAGCCTCAGAAACCCTATACACCAAGGTTGCTATGAGTCAGAAACAACTCCATGGCACACCACCACAACTAAAAATCACTGTAATTAATGAAGTTCTGACGGAGTGACAGAAATGTCAACAATACTTCCTTACAAAAAGTAACAAATTTTTAAGTTCTCACACTTATGGTCTAGGTAACTGGGTAGACACAGGCTACAGTAAATGAGAAAAGAGCTATCTTTCTTATACATTGAGACAGACAAGGAGCTAAGAGGCTATAAACAGTAACTGAAAGGGCAAAAAGAAAAAGAATTGTCATTCTCCTGTTGATGAAATTTAGCTCAAATTTTTATGTGTAAGCCTCTTCTATAAAGGGCCATGTTACTTTGCACATAGCAAAAACAATGTCAGCTGGACCACAAAGCATGAACAGAGATTAGAGTTTGAGAACTATCCTACGAAATGTACTTCTGCAAAACAATCTCCATTCTACAATAGTTGCTTGTCTCCTGAATGCAACATCACCTCCTCGAAAGAAATATAATTTGAGTAGTGTATGTTGATATGCAAAACAGTCCTGGTATGGTACACTGTGGTGAGTCCTGGTGTTGCAGTGTGGTGATAAAGCACTGGACACCAAGATCGGTGGTTCAAACTTACCAGCTACTCCTTGGAAACCATATACAGCATCGCTGAGTTGGAACCAACTAACAATGCTGACATACACAATAATGATGACTCCAAGCAAATATAACTAGTACATTCTAAGGGTTTTATGGAAGCCAACTGTAAAAGAATCTGACATGAAGAATTATAAAATACAAAATAAAAACCAGGGTAGTTTTTTTTCTCCAAATACCTGGTTTAATAAGGACTTGTTTATAGAGAAAAAAAGGTCCCAAACATCAGGCTGTTCACAAAAATAACCCACAGTATCAACTTTAGAAAACAAATCTTAAAAGACTATTACACTATTTTTCTAGAGGATGCATTTGACATGCCAACTCTCATTCACAAAAAAATACATTGTTACATTTGTGTTGAACAGCCCCCACACAGTGCTTATGTGGGGTATAACACACATACTTCTAACTCAAAGCTGTTCTCAAGTTCTACCCAACTAAATGAGATTGCCTGTGCAGTTAGGGAAACAGCTACTGAACTCATATATAAATGGAAATAACTGTACTCCCTGCATAACAAGAGATTATTTTGGAGACAGATGATAAAAACCATACATCCTTTTTATTGTTAAGTCAAAGAGGTATCAAAATTAAAAGCAAAAATTACAGGGTAAGACTTAACATAACTATTAGGAGCGTCAAAGGAAGTGAAAATGGGACCAGGCGCAGGGCAATATGAATGACTGAACGCGGGAAGGACAAGGATGGGGAGAACAGTGAGCATGTGGCTGAAGATACTAGGGGAGAGGATCTGGTGAAAAATATGACCTTAGACAAGCGCCTAGGTAAAGAAATAATGGGATAACATTTCTAAGCCCACTATGTGCTTAAGAGTCATCCTCGCCATTGGCGCTGTCTCTGTCATCCTCTCCTTCCTCAGCCTCTTTTTCATCATCCTTGATCAACTCCAGCTGTGAGAAACAGACACAAATAGGATGGAGTTAGAGGCACTCCATGTGTCCCTTATCCCCCCTCCACCACCTCTTTCTTTCCTTTCCCATAGTTTTCACCTGATCATCCCCCCGATCTTCATTATCATCATCATCCAGTAGGTCCCCCTCCTCAGCAGAGTCATCTGCATCCCCCTCAGACTCCATCTTCACATTAATCTCATCTTTCTTCAGGGAGCTGCTGCTCTGCTCCTCTTCGGATTTATCATTCTTCATCTCTACTGGGGATGAGAAGGACAAGTCTGTCTAGGGGCAAGGAATGTCCACAGGATGCAGACAATCCCCACTAATGACTGCAGAACTGTAGCACAAGTCTAAATCCTCCCACACAAAAGCTCTTCCCATTTCAGTCTCCCTAGGTTATATATTCAATTGCTTTGTAAGTCACTATTCGAACACATAGTTTCAACAATCTTAGGTAACCAACCCAACTTTAAACCCAATAAAAATTTACCTCCTTGTTTGCTTTGCTCCTTTTCAATTTTTTCCAGGCTTTCCAATAGAGAATCCACTTTTTGTTTAATCTGGGTCAACTCCTTCTTAATGGTCTGAAGGTCATCTCCTTTCACTTTAACATAAACAAACACTTAGATCAGAATCAAATGAAATAGACACTACCGGGACCAAATACATTCCCAATAGACTACACACCAGCAACCAACAGGAGATCCCTATGAAGAAAGGGAGTCTTAACTAGTAACAGACACATTCACCTTCTAGATGACAACGGAAAACTGAGATCTAATGGGTTAGTGCCCCCTCCCCCACCCTTAGTAGTAGTCTCCTGATTTATTAAACCAGCAAGACCAAACCAGCCATTATGAGTCAATTCTAACTCATGGTGACTACATGTTTCATAGCATAAGTTCATGTCATAAAGGATTCAATATATTATCATCTTTCAGAAGCAGATCTCCAGGCCTTTCTTTCCAAAGGGTCTCTTGGGGTATTTGAACACCCAACCTTTGGACTGGACGTCAAGGGCTTAACTTTAGCACTACCCATAGTCTCCTACTGACCTTGCTAAAGATCTCAATTCTATTTTAAAGCACCTTTTCTATAATAAAGTAAAAATGAAAACAAATGTTCATATGAATACTGTATGAATTTACTTCTAGAACTGCACAAAGAAACACTGTAAATGTAATTTAACAAATCAACTTTCTAGAGCCCAATGGCTTAATTCAAATTACCTAATTGTTACGGATAGGAAAAGTCTAGAATTGGCTCCTCAAGTCCAATATTCACCACCTATTATTACTCTAATAATATAAAACCAAATGCACAAAAAAAAAGAAAAAAAGAATTCAACCTTATGACTGCATTAACTTCCTGTGTCACCAAGTAAGAAACATCAAAACCAGAAAGTTGCTGTAATACATACATTTTCCAGACTTGGAAGAAGATCCCCTCTGTCCACTTTTAGAATTGAAGCCACTTTTGCCCCTCCGTGAGGTGTTTCCTGATACACGCTGGCGTTTTGAGGGCACTACAGCCCGTGCAATAGGAGGAGGAGGAGGAACACGTGCTGGATAGCTGTACATCCTATTGGAGATAAGCAAAACAGAATTCCTTCACACCAGTAAGATCTAAAAATACAGTGACCTTATACAACAATAAACACCCATCTGTCTCATTTCTATTATTACTATTAATTTCATTCAAAAAGTATTAAGCAAAATGATCTGCTCTTTAATGCTACTATTTTGAATATGGCAACTATTTTTCTACAAGAATGTTTTATACATACACACACACATATTCAAATAATACTGAGTCCGGTGTAGTGCATTAGGATAAGCATCAGACCATAACAGAGTTTCAAACTAACAGCCAATTCTTGGGAAATCTTCAAGAGTCATTATTAAGTTGAAACGGACTCAAAGGCACTTCACAACAATCCATTAATAGGATTGTGTAATCCTGACACACAGGATTCAGAAAAGGTTCCCTTGTACAAACATAAACAGTAGAGCCATTCTCTCTTTTTTTTTTTAAACTATGAATGAAGCTCTGTATCTTGTATAAATTCTCATACAAAGTATTCATTTAAAAGGGTTGCAATTAAATACTAGGTTTGCAAAAGCAGAAAAAAATCCTGAATCATCTTACCAACGGAAAAAAAATCATCAATGCCAATTTAACAATAGTTTAAAACACAAAAAGCTGTTAGCGTAGTGGTTACAAATTGAGTTGCTAACTTCAAGGTCAGCAGTTCAAAATTACCAGTCTTTCCAAGAGAGAAAGATGAGGCTTTCTGCTCCTGTAAAGATTTACAGCCTTGGAAACCCTATACAGAGTTGCTATGAGTCAGAACTGACTCCACAGTATGAAACACATAATAATATTGATCATTGTTTACCTATAAAAGAAAACATCTCTAAGCTGAAGCCATGAGAGCAAAACTGGAGCTCTAATACATAACCAATTCTTTAAAAACAAACTCACTGCAATTGAGTGAAATTCTGACTCATAGCAATCCCATAGGATAAGAGTAGAACCACACCATCTGGTTTCTTTAAGAAAGCAGGCTGTCTCATCTTTCTCACAGTGGCTGCTAACGTTTCAGTTAGCAGGTGAGCTCTTTAACCATACAAAACCAGGGCTCCTTAACAACTCCTGATTACTCACAAATTAAACTTCATTCCATGATCCAACCAGGAAGGGACCATATTATTTATCTCGTACAAGAGTGTCTGAACCCATTGCCAGCTACATATTTGGCAAACAATAAATAGCTGTTTGAATAAATACTGTTTCCAGAACAATTTTAAACTATAAATGTCTCACATTAATAGTTATGATCCTAATAATGGGTAAAAACACACAAGACTTGAATTTGCCTCTTTTGCATTTGTGAAAAGAAAATTCAAAACACATTATATGCTCTATGCATTTAAAAGGCGTCCTAGTGTAGCACACTGTAGGATAAGCACTCAACAATACAGGCCAGTTTTAACCAAAAAAAGGTCAGTGCATTCAAACCAGCAGCTCCTGAAAAACTCTATGCAGGGGGTTCCCTATGACTCAGAAGGGACTGAACAGCACTTAATTAACAATGTATTTTAAAAGATTAGTTAGTTGTTCCAAAGGGCTTTAGGAGTTGCTGTTTAAATAAAAACGGACTTTTAAAATTACAGTGAAGAACAATTGGGCATAAGTGAAAGGGCCGAAGGGGACAGAGATAAGTAAGATATATACACAACCTTGGAAAGGCAGGGCTCTGAGATACAGGGATTGAGTCATGATTGGAAAGGGGGGGTGGTACCATGTTAGGATGCTGGAATGTTTCTTCATTATGTGACTAACCAAGGGG
>NW_006408535.1:31817211-31835798 GCF_000296735.1 Chrysochloris asiatica | reverse complement strand
AATAATCAATGTAATGAAACAAGCTATATGAATGGTTGAATGTGAAGCTGATGATGTGCCCTGTAAACTTTCACTCAATCCAAAATAAAAACATTTAATTTAAAAAAAAAAAAATTACAGTGAATGCTTGTGAAGTCACACAACGCAGAGGAGGCTAAAGAAGGGAAAAAACCCTACTACCTCCTCCTCCTTAGTCAAAGCAACAATAGAAAACTCAATATGACAACTTCAAACACCAACAAGTGCAAATTAAATAACCATTTTCTTCATGAGAAACTATGTATCAGCAGGGGCAAAAATATCTGCCAATGACCTAAGGAAGATGGGGTAGGTTTTTAAATTACTGATTTAAAAAAAATCATTATCATCTGAGGAATGACTAAATAATACAATTCTACCATACACCAAAAATTTGACACTACTTTAAATTATGCAAATTGGAGACAACCCCCACCCACCCCACAACGAGATGGATTGGCCAAGAGGCAGCACTGATGGACTCAAGAGTGGCAACAGTAGTGAGATTGGCCCAGGATCAGGCAGTGTTTCGTTCTGCTGTGCATAAGATCTTTGTGAGTCAGTATCAACTCAATGGCACCTAACAACAACTACCCCCAAAATGGAAGTTTTCTAAACTGTCTCCATTCTTTTATCTCCACATTCTCCCTCGCATCATGCCTTGTAAAGTTATTGGCACAACATGACACTGAAAGCTCATCAAAAATAATCTCATTGCTCAAAAGCCCATTTATTTCTAAATCCTCACATTACTTGAGCTAGCTGCCAATAGTATTCAATACAGTATACCACGCTACACTTTTTGAAATATTATTTGTGTGCATTCCAAGATTCTTTGTGCTACTAATTTAATTTCTTTGTAGTATTCTGTTTCTTCTGCTCATTCCTCCTTTAGAAGATAGTGTGTTCCAAAGAGGACTCTTTTCTATCCATTCATCCAGGCTAATGATTTCACACTCATACCTCAGAACAGAGGACTAGCCTAAACCTCATTAAGTGCCACTTGACCTATCTCCATGTAGATGTCTAACGTTAGGGGCCATCAAGTAAATTCTGACTCTATAGAGATTATAAATCTTTACAAGGGCAAAAAGCCACACCTTTTCCCACAGAGAAGATGGTGGATTTTAACTGTTAACCTTATGGGTTATCAGTACAGTGCTCACTATAGCACTAGCAGTCAAGATGTCCAATAATGAATCTGCTCATTCATCTCTTATCCTGTGTAATTTTCCCATCTCTGTAAATATAATTTTCAATGTTTGTTCAAGTCAAAAAGTTTGGTAGCATCTTTAACTCCAATCTCAACCCTCAAAATTAACAACAAAATCCACCTTCTTGTTTGTCACCTATGGCTACATTTCTACTCCAGCGGGCTTAAAAACTGGAACTTGAAAAAGAATGAAATTTTTCAATGAAGTCTTGTGAACTCTTTGAAGCCACCTAATATTCTCAAAGTAATCAAAATTATTGTGTTAAAATTTAAACAAGATCCTCTCATGTGTCTGCTCAAAATTTTCCAATGGTTTGCAATCGCAATCACAGTTAAAAGTTAAAGACCAATAATGCCTATACAATCGTGGTAAGATTTTCTTTCTTAACTTTTCTAAAGTTTGTCCTTGGGAAAATGCTGCCTTTTGTTCTTAAATGCTTGCCATTCTAAGGTGTACTTGCACTTGCTACTTAATACAAAATTTTATCTGCAAAGTTCTTCCAGGTATGCACAAGTTTACAAACCCTTACTTCCACCACTAGATCTTATCTCACTCATGAAAATACAAAACTTTTTCTGAGAAAACTTATGTGAAGCAAACAACAAACTAAATACCAGAAGAAAAGACTTCTAAACCCCATATCCAACCAAAGGAGTATGATCTAAATTATAACACAGTGACTCTGTATAGGGTTTCTGAGAAGCAGCTGGTGAATTTCAACCAGCAATCTTGTGGTTCACATCAACCTTTCAGAACAGTGCCACACCAGGACTCCGATGGCAAATAAGTACATGGAAATATTTTTTCATCATTAATCACAGGGAAATGAAAATGAAGATTACTTATTAAGATGACCAAAATTTACAAGTGAGAATATCAATTCCTGTCAAAAATTTAGAAAAACTGGATCATTCATACATTGTTGATAGTAATGTTAACAGCTTGGTAATTTCTTTAAAAACAAAACATTCAATACAATTCTAGTTGTCACGGAGTCAATTTCAACTGATAGCAAGCTATGACACAAGCAAACAACCACACAGATTTTGAAGGCTGGTCTTCTTTAGGAAAGCATATTAACACACACATCATTCTACAAACAACTGAGACAGTGGGTTTAAACTTTTCAAGTTAGCAGGCAAGTGCTTCCACATGCCACTTGTTTAGTGCCACCAAATCAATTTTCACACAAAAATCTATTCATGAATTTTCACAGAAACTTTGTATTTCTAACAGCCCAAAACTGGAATCTGTCAAGATGACCTTCAACAGGTGAAGGGCGAAACAAACAATGGTACATACATACCATGAAACACTATACAGCAATAAAAATGAATAAACTATTGATAACAACTTAAGATGAATCACCAGGAAATTATGTGGAGCAAAAAAGTCAATTAAAGGGTTAAAAGACTGTGCTAACTTTTCCAGGAGCAGACAGCTTCATTTCCCCACCACAGAGTGGCTGGAAGTTTTAGCAATCCAAAATCTAATCCACAGTGCTATCAGAGGATCCTTATCTGTAAATACAAGAAAAACTGAAACTGGGGAAAACGTGAGCATCAATTTTAACATCTTGGTTGTGATGCCATCTTACAGTTTTGCAAAATGTTACCAATGAGGGATACTAAGCATAGTGTGTAAAGGATGTGTATCAATTATGACAATTGCATCCGAAAATTTCTAATTATCTCACAAATCACCAGCAACAAATCAAAACCTACCTCTAAACACAGCTGCAAAACGAGAGGGACTGTTTCCTAGTTTGACAGACTATTAGATAACTTTCCCATAAGAAAAATCAGAAAAGTTTTAATGTCCCCAAATGTAATCCTTTCTCTAGTTATGTCAATTCGCTTCTTGTTTTGGGGATTACATTTCTTAAGAAGTTTAGAAGTGTAGTTAATGCCATTTACCAAAAGATAACATTAGTTTCTTCCCTTTTACCCTCGGTAATCTAACTATAATTTCCTAGGTAAACTAATAATTTGGTTGGCTTTGTGCTAAAATTGCAGTCTATGCTGTCTAACAGGGTCCCAAAACAATTAAATCTGAATAGCTTCAAAGCTGTGCTAAAATTTATTATGAATACACTTTTGTTTCACAACAGCACACAAATGAATAATCACCAATGATTTAAAAATGAAATTACCTTAAAAATAAATATGGAAAGAGATTTAAACAAATGAAGAAAAGTCACTATATAAAGACGTTAAAAGGAACAATATAAGGCTGCTGTTGTTATGTGCCGGGTAGTCAATTCTGACTCACAGTGACCCTGTAACAGGGTTACTGAGGCTGTAAATCATTACAAGAGCAGAAAGCCTCATCTTGCTCCCGTGGAACAGCTGGTAGTTTCTAACTGCTGACTTTGAGGTTCACAGCCCGATTCATAACCACTGTGTTACCAGAGCTAGCAGTACAATAATTACTCTAGCATCATCTTTCAAGAAGCAACAGGATCCAATTGTTAATTGGATCCTTCTCTCAGGTCCTAAGAGTGCTGATTCAGCACTATACAATAAGCACTGAATTTGAAGGTTAGTTCAAACTTACCAGTTGCTCCTTGGAAACCCTAAACAGGGTTAGCTACAAGTTGGAACCAACTCAATGGCACTGATGCAGAAAAATTAAAAAAAAAAAAAAAAAAAGATGGAAGGAATACAGTCACTGTAGCAAAATGAAATGGTCAATATTCAACCACTTAACAACAACCTCTCAGGTCCTGGTATGGTTCTCTAGGATAAGCACTGTACTGGCTAACTGCAAAATCAGCAGTTCAAACCCACCTGCTGCTCCTCTGAAACTTAAGTCTCTATGAGTCAGTCAGAATAGATTTGACAGCACTTGACCACAGTAACTCAGGATCTGACAGATTACCAAACTTTATCATCAACAATCAAAACTTCAATACATAACATCATATACAAAACTGGGCCCCACCAGGAATATCAATCTTAAAAGCAACCTTTGGCTTGTATTCCTACCAGGAAAAAAAAAAGTTGGTGGGGGAGTGATAAAATATGCACAACAAAGTTGATGGATACTGCAAAGTGGTAGAATGTAATTAAAATTCATCAAACAACTTCCAAAACCTAAAACAGCAGGAATGGCCTTAAGAAGAAAAATGAAAGCACAATTTACACAAATTAAAAGCAAAAAATCATGTGGGTTTTTAACAACTAAAACGTATAAAACAGGGTCACTAGAATTAGATAAGATTAAATTTTGGTGGTTATATACGGTGAAGTTGGTTTCAACTCTGTATAGTGTTTCTCAGACTGTAAATCTTTACAAGAGCAGAAAGCCTCATCTTTCTCTCATGGAACAACAGGAAATTTCAAACTGATGTCCTTTAGGCTGGCAACCAAACTCATGACCGCTGTTACCAGAGCTACTTACTAAAATATTAAGTAGCATTATCAATGATGTCCTGGCATGGCACTGTGGGTTAATGCACAAACTCAGTCTGAACTGCAAGGTTGGTAGTCCAAGCTCATCAGTCACTCCTTGGAAACCCTCTACAGGGTCACTATGAGTCGGACCAACTCAATGGCACTTAACAAACCAATAACAACCACTATTTAATAAGTGTCTTTGAGCATATAAAACTTTCTGACAGTCCTAATGGAATACACAAAATCTGAAGTTCTTTAAAATAGGAACAAAAATATTTCACTAACAATTTTTCCAAAACCAAGGCAATCTTTCTTATCAGATAAGCTTTTCTAACCAAACTTCAGAGAACAGCATTATAGTTACAGAATATAATCCTATTGTCTCGTTTTCTAAGACAGCACACAAATGACTAAGGTAATTTTAAAATCTATTAGCCTTCAGTTTTAAAATACACAAAATTTGACACTCCATTACAAACATCAAAAGCCATGCAAAAAAATCAAAAATACAAAAATCAAGAAGTACAAAAAATCAAAAGCCACGCAAATTTTCTTGAGCATATATCAACATTAAACCACCTACAATTCCTGATACACGAAAACCCAATGTCTTCGTCTTCCTTCTTATAGCTCTTGTCAAAATTCTTAATCATGATCTAAGTGTATAACACACCTGAGACGTTATGGTCACTTCTTAAACCCTACCTACACACAGCAAAAAAGAATGAAAACAGACAAGAAAATAGAACCTGAACTTTATCAACCCTTCAAAGTCCCCTACCAGTAGAGCTTGGTACGGGAAATAAGACATGGCACGAGAACATGTTAAATGACACAAAATACAACCAGCAAAATCAAGTGGAAAACTGACAAGACACTAAATGATATTTAGAAATTATGTAAACTATTTTAAATATAAATGGTGCTGTGATATTTATAAAATCAGTTTTTAAAAATGCATTTGAACTACTTGCAAAAGAAATGGTATTTCAGAGAAATGCTTAAGAACAATGGAAGACTAACTTATGCACAGTATCCAAAATTAGCTAATGCATAGCGAGAAAAATTGTTAGTGGAAAAGCCTGTTACAAAGGTGAGAAAGAATAGGATATTATTCCTTTAGGGGTACCTACTTGACATTTGGGAAGACTGAAAACTTACAACGGATAACAATACGGTGAATTATGATTAATGTCACTGAATTGTAAAAGGTGCCATTTTCCCATCAACTTTTTGAAAACTCCTGCAAACACTTAAAAATGGTTAAATTAGTAACCTTTTAAATCTCTATCTAGCTTCTTCTGCCACGTCTTATATGCAGTGTAGGCTGCAATTGTTCCTACCTCTCCAACACTTCAAGCCCAGCCTATGCCCTGGCTGATAGGTAGATCCTGCAGAATAGGGACAGTATAGTTGCAGACATCCACCCCTACCTCACAGAAGTTCCCTGATTACTGCACAATTTGTGTGGGAAGTTCATGCTGAAAACTAGAAAAGTTAAAGAGAAAATATAATCACATATCTTGACCAAGTTCTCAGTCTGATTAGGACAATCACTTTTGTTAATCTAATGAAGCATTCAAATGAGACATATGACTCTTTCCAAGATGAGCTTGACGATCTTACATAAAGTGTAGAAAGCCAGCCAAAGACCTGTTTCAGAAAGATGAGAGAATACTCTTTAGACAGCTTTGGGTATAAAGAAGAGGTTGATTCTAAACCCAGTAAAGAATGCCTAATCAAACACTCCCATCAGAAACAGATCATACTTATGTCCAAGATCATATAACATTCCACAAATACTATAAAACCAGCTATCTCAGCAACTGTCAGCTCATGACAATAAACTACACAGAATTAACAGTAGTCCTGGATCTTAGTCAGCAAGAATTTAATTGTGGTTCATACATGGAGAATCTGGAAATTAGAAAAGTACTTCTCAGAAATCAGTACCAGTACCCATCAAGCCTTGGAAACCCTGTACAGGGTCGCTATGAGTCAGAACTGACTCCACAGCACATAACCACCACCACACCACCCATCAAAGCCAGCCATAAACAGAAAAGGAAACGAAGCTAGAAATGGAAATAGTGTCAATCAAGAGCATAAGCATAAAAAGAAAACAAAGTAGAAAAGTATCCTCTCAGAAGAGGAACCTAAGTGTGGAAAAGAGAAAAAGAATCAAGGCTAAGAAAGGACAGAGGAGGAATTGCTGTCGACCATTTTATCCTCGGAATTTAAAATGTAACTTGTTCTCCTGGGACTGAATTGGAAAGGGGGAAAATAAAAAGCTTGAGTAGTTTGGTTTCATGAGTTTCACATTAGTATCACTTTTGTTATATGAACAGGCAATTTAACTTCTGGAGTCCTGGTGTGGGTTGCTGCAGGTTAATGTGTTGGACTGCAAGGTCTGTTTGAATTGGAAGGTTGGCAGTTCAAGCTCAACAGCCACTCCTAGGTAACCCTATACAGGATCCTATGAGTTGGAACTGACTCCAAGGCACTTAAAATCAACAACTTTAATCTCTAACAAAGGCTAGATGAATGGATAAATGCGGGACTGCAATGTTGGTTTGAACCACAAGGTCAGCTGTTAAAACTCACCAGTTACTCTTTGGAAACCCTATACTGGGTAGATATGAGACAGAAGTCACTCGTCTCCCAGCATTGACTCATCTTCTAAAATTTTTGATAAAATAAACACTGTTCATTTCTACTAAGTGGTTACTGCTGCTCCATCAGTCATCAGCTCTCTTGGCTTTGGTTAGAATGGGAAGAGGAAAATTCCTTTTCACTGATATGACAAACAATAATATTAGACAATACAGATATTATCTACCTCTTAAAAAATTGAGTGAGGCCAGCAGAGGTATGACCACCAATTTCCTTCTGCAAATATATACATACATATCACCATCATTCCTACTGTCTCCACCTCCTCTCCTCTTACAAACAAGCCCTTCAAAATCGATCATTTAAAACATTTGTCTCAAACTGTTCATGAGGGAATGACAGAAAGATTGAAAAAAAAATCTGCCTATTAGTGATTACCCAACTCGATGATGTATTTGATACTATTAAATTACACCTGAAAAATGCTGCATTGCAAAATGTGTATATATGCCTTTACAGCAGTCATATTGTGTCCTGCAACAGTTAAGACTTTAGTAAAACAAAAAAAGTCTTATTAGCAGAGTAAAAGGTGTACACTATTACAGATCTGTCATTTAAAAGAAGAATTTCTTACCTACAAGTCCATGATCACCTAGAAATTGTATTTTAAAAGGTAGGCTGTATCAGAATTTCTGATACGATTTTAATAAAGAAAAAGGAGAACCACAGAAACAGAACTACTCTTAATTCTTTAGGAATTCTTACCTCTGACTGCACACTAGGTTCTCTTGCTGTTATTAAGTGCCACCGAGTCAGCTCCAACTCATAAAGACCCTAATATAGGGTTTTCTGAAGAGTAGTTTGTGGCTTTAAACTACTGACCTTTTAGCATTTCAGTGCTTTTTCTACAGTGCCACAAGGGCCTAGATTCTCTTTGTTGTTATTAAGTGCTTTTGAGTCGAATGTAAACCCATAGCAATCCAAATATAAGGTTTCTGAGGAGCAGTGCTTTCTATTATAGAAACATGCCAGTACTTACTAACAAAAAATAGTCAGACTAGTGATTTACGAATCCCTACAAATGGGTGGGCTAACGCATCACAATGCAAAGTCATTTGAACTGCAAGGTCAGTGGTTCAAACTCACCAGCTGCTCCTGGGAACCCTATACAGGGTCACTATGGGTCAGAATCAACTAGACGGCACTTAACAACAACAGGTGGGACAGAGCATACAGCCATTAAAATGTGGCTAATGAAGAGTTAAGGGTAGTTTCACACAAAATCACTAAGCTTCTCACACAACCACAACCAGGTTTTTCACTATCAAAGCTGTGTTCAGATCTTAACTCTAAACTTGCCTGTTTTTCCTAGTGGTTACAAATTGGGCTGCGAACTACAAGGTCAGCAGTTCGAAACTACCAGCTGTTCCACGGGAGAAAGATGAGGCAATCTGCTCTCGTAAAAATTTACAGCCTCAGAAACCCTGTACAGGGTCACTATGAGTCGGAACGACTCCACGGCACATAGCCACCACCACTACCATTTTCTTCTTTAAAGTCTCTCAATTAAATAAAAAAGCTATTTTCTAAATCAAGTCTTCACACATAACCATAAAATCTGAGCAAATCACTAAGGACAAATGATAATCCCATTTTCATGATGTTTTCAGTGAAAAATCTTATTATAGTGTCATTCAAGGAACTTTATATACAATGCAGATCTCCAAACTTTCTCCCCTTATTCTAAACCAAATCAGCATACATTATTTTCAGTTCTTTGCTCATGCTGTTTATTGACTGACTTGAATTCCATTTCCTAACTCCATTTCATGATTTTCTCTTTCAAGTATTTCCTCTTCTGTGAGCATTCTTAAAATGCTACTGATTTTATGTCAAAAACAAAGGATAATCCAATTGGAATTTTACATTAATAACAAGTATTAATCATTATACCTATACACACACACACACACACACACACACAATCTCCAAGATGAGAAAAAGCAAAAATCTATTTGGACTGCTTATCAGTCATACATGAATATGGACAATAAAGGTTTATATACTGTTTAATGACATTAAATAATGTCCCCAATAAATCATCCAAAATCAAATCTAAATGCATCATTCAGTGCCAGCTGTCACCCAATACTATCCAACTCAATTTCCAATTTTTTTTCTCATGACTTTCAAATAGGAAATAAAGCGACTGTGAAAGCAGTTATTAGGATAATTATTCCAACTTCTGTCATCGCCATCTATCCACAATACAATTACTGCAAACTCACGACAGTATTATTGCTAACCCATGGCATACAAAATTGCATGCTTACTGCATTCAATTCTGTGGGTTAGTTGGTTGGCTCTAAGGAGGATATATGGTTTTAAAGGGGTCATTTCAGTGTTTCTGTATTCCCCCTATACAAAAATAGCAGCAGATGGAAAAAAAAACAAAACATGCCAAACAAACATGGAATATTCCAAGTCAAGTGGGAAGTATACAACAGAAAAATAATGAAGAGAACAGAGAAAGACTAATGAACCCCCCCCCCCACTGTCATCATTAAGTAACTCAGATAGGCATCACTTCCTTTTTTGGTATCTTAACTAAATCCAAAGTAAAAATGACTTGCCTCTACAAAACTAAGTGAAAATCATATACCAGACAGCCAGCCCCTTATGCACTGACAATATATGAACTGTTAGACATCAACAGAAATGTCACCCTTATTGCCTACTTCTGAATGTTTGTTGTGTGGAGATACTTAGTTTAAAATCACATTTACTATTCATTACTATAAAAAGAAAAGTTCCAACTAGAAAAAAGAATAATCTGATGCAATTTGATGAACTTGACCTACACATATGGATGCAGTAGCTCAAAAGAGTGAACAAATCTTTACAGCAAGGATCATTCCCACCCCCTATATAAACAGAGAAGACGACAGGGATGGGCAACTTGAACATTGGCTACCCAAGTTGGGGGGCTACAAATGCAAGAAATAACTGGCTTACAAGCTTTCAAGAGGGACCCTAGATCCATAGGGCACAGAGGAAGGTAGAATCTCTACTGAATATCCAATCTGTCTGGATGGGGCTGATAAAAGGCGATGGGGATTAAGACTCTTGTCGTACAATAGTGAATAAATGCTATCAGAATTGATTGTGAAGGTTGGAAATGTAAAGGTAGATGTTTTGTAGCAAAAGGTGGTGAGTGGTTGACTTTGCAGTCTAGGAGTGGAAGTCCCTGGGACCATCAAGGGAGAGAAGAGCGGAGTGTGGGACCCTACCCAGAGAAGCAGTGATGCCAGAGATGGAGGCAGAGACGATGACATGGAGAGATGGAGCCTCTGGGGACTTTAGACACAGAGAGGGAGAGTGGCTGTGTGCTTAAGACTTGGGGAGGGGAGGGACAGAGAGGACTTGTAGGGTATACCCTTTGGTTGGTTGATGATGCATGGAGGGAATTGTAACCATGGCAATGAAATGATATACAATAGAATGAGTATAAAGCTAATGTTCTCCCATGTAAACTATCATATAATTCACAGTATTTTTTAAAAAGAGGGGGCAAGTTTATTACTACATAAAAGAGCAAAAAACTTACTACACTTCACAGATTGAAACCAAAAGAGAAAATTCCTTCAACATACCTGTCATAATAATCCCGCTGGAAGTCATAGTCCAAGTCAAAAGAAGAGCTGAAAAAGTAAGTAACAAAGAGGTTTACTTTTGGAGCTGCTGATAAAAAATCAAAACAGTAGACGGGAAAAAAAAAAAAAAACAACAACTATGCCAAAACATCACAACAAATACATCAAATCAACTTTAGCATGGAATACTTTCCAAACACTCAAAACAATAAATAAAGGTCTCAAACTATTTTCCTCAAAAGGATTGCTTATCATCCTAGACCACTGGACATAAAGTAGCCAAACTGGTAAATTCACATGAATGTTTGATAAAATTTCAACACATAACAGCTAAAAGAATAAGAATACTGAAAATTACAGGCCAGTGCAGCATTGTTACCACAAGTCCTTCCCCTTTCTTAGACCCTAAAACACCCTCCCCCTGAAGCATTTCAATTTATGTTGTGAACAGCAAACTGTATTTTAAAGACTCTCAGAGAATTCTAGTTAATTCTCTGGGAAATGATAAAAGGAGGCATATTAACATAGAATTAATTAATAAAGTATTACTTTTAACAAAATAAAGCAGAAACAACATCTAACCTCCCCACCTCCCCAAATCCCCAAATCCAGAAAACAGATAAGAGAAGATGCCCACTGATGGACACAATGCAGTTATAAATAATAAAGTTCCGGACCTGAGTAGAGGGGACGGAGAAGGGTGTTCTGGTACTGACCCGTACATCTCCGCTGCAGATCGTTTCACACCTGCTTTTCCTCTGTTCACTTTTGGCTCTGCAGCCAGATTAATATCTAGAAAATCAAAACCAAACAATTTTAATAACTTTGGTAGAAAAAAACTAAGATGTTTACAGCTTTTAAAGGTACAGTCATATAAAAGAATTAAGGATGAAATACATACATACCCACTCATTTATTACATAAAAAAAGCTTTAGAATTTGACAAGCCTAATTCTTATTCGTTTTGTACTCTGCTGTAATCAAAAAATTCAGTAAGATTAAGTAAAAAGCTATTTTAAGTATCTTTCAACTCTCAATGTAATTCTGCTCAAACTGCCCAATTTGTCCTATTTCAGGAAAAAAGTATCAGTAAGTGATAATGGGTTACCTATCCAGGAAAGGTTCTATGCATATATTTAAGCACCTATTGTGGTGAGGCCCTGTAAGATGATTAAGCACTGGACCAAAGGTCTGTTTGAAACACAAGGCTGGTGGGTCGAATTCAACAGAAACCCACGGAAACCCTATACATTATGAGTGAGGAAAAACAGACTCCTAAGTCATTTGGTCTGGCCCTGCCAAGGCAATTGCAGGGAGAAGTGGAAAGCCAATTAACCTAAGTGTTTTTTTCATGGCAACATGAAGTGAATCAAAGCAATAACAAAACTGAGAGACAAGCAAGGAATGTCCATTATGAGACAGACAAATGCTTCTTGTCACAACGCATCTGCCTGTATTGTGGTGGCTCAGAGGACAGTCAGCCACAGCAGGCTGGGAATGAATTTACAATAGGTAAAGTGTTAACACACTATGGAGAAACTAGAGATGATGAGACGAACTGCAATGAGATGATTCCTCCCCATGTTGATGACCTTGTCTCCTATGACTAATGAAGATGTTGTTGACACTGATAACTCCATTAAATGAGAACACAGAACAAGAGGGGATATCATTACTGAAGTCAGATGGATCTTGGCTGAAAGCAGACAGTACTGTAAAGATGTTTAACCTGTGCTTTCATTAAATGCCTCAATTTCACACATTCACCAATGAATTCAAGTGTCAGAGAAGGTTGCTGTCTTTTCAGAGTGGGGAAATTCACCATGTTATTCCTGTTGAGTTGTACTCTCCATAACTTTAATTTAGCTTCAGATGATTCTCACGTTTGAAAGCAGTGATGTGAGAAGCTGGTTTGGCCCTGCAGCTTGACATTGAGTTCTGAAAGGTACTTGGTAATGTCTACCATGAATGCTAGATCACACAGCCACCTATTATCATTGAGTATCAGCAGTTTGTAAAACCTCATGAGCATGTTCCAATGACTCAACCATCGCACTTCACAGTTATAAACAAGATCACCATACAGAGTCAACTCTTTTAAACTGGCAGCTGCTAAACCCTCTGCTTTTGAAAACATTCATGCATGACACGTTGAAATCACATTGTTGAGCCACATCTACTGTGCACAGAGACTTTGTTAGTGTGTGAGGTAGTGATGTAATTCAATCACTTGAATTAAGATTGTGAAGATTCAGTTATTTCTTGACAAATGTAATTAACCTGGTTTTTCAAGCCAACCATGTTTTTTTTTCTGTATTGCTAATGCAACCCTGCAAACTAGGCACACAAGTTTGGCATTTATCTATTTCTCTTGGAAAGATCAACAGTCTATCAGCTTTTTGTTTCTTTGTGGTCTCCATTTGTAGGATGCAATACAATTTAAGTTTTAATAATGGTTTAATAAAGTGTGTGTCAGCAGTGACGCAATTAATTTTGTATTGACTATGGTTCTAATCCTGCATTTTGGTTTTGGAACATATCCAATGTTCACATCATCGACTCTTGAAGTCTTTTCTGGGTGCGGAATTTCCTTGATCTTCAGTTTGGGGGAGGATTGTTAATTGTATAAGTGTGCTTATCCTACAGCGCCACACCAGGACTCCATGGTAGGAGGCTAACAAACAAAAGGAGTAATGGGAGCCAGTAGGTCCGAAGTGAGAAGGAACCTTGGGAGACACTTGACAATAAGAGATTGGCATCCCACAAGGTTGAGAACACCCTGAATTTTTAGCCAGCAAATGTGTCACAGGGACTACTCCCAAGATTTGCAATTGGAGCCTGAAGGTCTTTTGCAGACTTGTCAATCTGAAAGATTATCTCCTTTAATGTCTAAAACATGGCCTGCCTCCAGGTGGTCAAGTTCTGCATGTACTGATGTCAGAATAGAAGTAGACCAGAGAAGAACAGAATCAATAATAACTTGGGATTTGGACTGACTGATCAGCAAAAACTTGATTAGAGAGAAACTAGATTTGATTTTCTCAGTAAATATTTTTAAATTATAAACCACAGGATTGTCTTGGATACAATCCTTATGAAGGCAGATCTACAACATGTTTTTCTTCCACTGTGCCACTAAAAGTGGGTTCTAACTACCAACCCTCTGGTTAGTAGCTGGGACTAACGATGTACACCAATCTAACATTATTATTAGGTTAAAAAGATGTAATATACAGAACATATCAGGCTTTTAGTGCTGAGAGTAAGAGAGACAAACACCAACAGAAAACCTTTATGGTCCCAAAATTCATTCAACTCACAACTTACCTAAAACCTGGCCAGCTATCATTCTGCCATCCTCTCCTGCCACAGCAGCCCGGGCATTTCTCTCATTAACATATTGAACAAAGGCAAAGCCCTTATGAACAGAGCAACCCACAATTTTGCCGTACTTTGAGAAAATTGCCTCCACATCAGATTTCTTAACCACCAGAGTGTTGAGATTTCCAATAAACACTCGGGAGTTCATAGAGCGAGGGTCTGTCTTGTTGGTAACATTGCTGGCCATGGTGTTTGACAAGGTTCGTCAACTGAAAAACTAGAAGGAAAAAAAACTGCATTCAGGTGAACACATATTAAATAATCCTTGCTAAAACATAGAAGTCTCTATTCTTAATATAATGCCTAGATTAACAGTCAAT
Organism: Chrysochloris asiatica; assembly: GCF_000296735.1. Classification (NCBI taxonomy): domain Eukaryota; kingdom Metazoa; phylum Chordata; class Mammalia; order Afrosoricida; family Chrysochloridae; genus Chrysochloris; species Chrysochloris asiatica. Next base: position 31,821,201 of record NW_006408535.1, on the reverse strand, counting down.
TATAAAGAAATATAGCAGCAGTAAGTGGTTGTTATCAACTTACTATCCAGAGATAAAAGACCCTGAATATATCCTTAAATAAATTCAATTGTCTCCTCTTAATTTACTTGACCAACATTAGGCTATCATTTCTTCAGGGGAAAAAACAACATTATTTACAAAGAACTACTACTGACAACATGATCTTCCTTTAAGCCCAAGTGTATCCTTTATTGTGAAGTTTTCAAACAAATTACAAGCCCTTAAAAGTACTACCATCAACTTCTGCTTATGTTTTCACTTTCTCAGTCATGATAACCATTCCTTGCCATTTCATCAAGAATTGATATCAGTTCCATCTTCCTGCACCTTCATTTCACCAATACTAAATTCCAAATTCTGCTCCAAACCACTTTAAGTTAGGTAAATGGGAATAACAGATAATTAACATAATGTGCAAATAAATGGAATGAATACAATCAATTCATTCATTCTGGAAATACCTTATTTTAGGTACTTCAAAGGAGTCTTAGTGTGGCACTATGAGATAAGCACTAGACTGACAACCACAAGGTCGGTCATTTGAAAACACCAAATGCTCCTTGGAAACCCTATACAGAGTCAGTATATGACTCAGAATCAACTCCATGGCACTAACAAATGAGTTTTAGTTAAGCGTCATTAAGTTAGTACCAACCTAAGCGAACCTGAACAGGGTTTCCAAGGAGCAGTTGATGAGCTTGAACTGCCAATCTTGCGGTTCAAACTGACTCTGCAGTCCAGCACAGTAATCCACAGTACCACACCAGGACTCCAGTATAATATGATATAAATAAGAATAAACACAATCTTTTTACAGAAATCAGTGACTAACAGTTTTTATGTAATGACAAAAATTTAAGTAGGTCATTTAATAATTTGATGGTGATGATGATAAAGTATCTAGTGAAGTACTACAGATCAAAAGATCAATGGAACGAAAAAAAAAAAGTACAATTTTCCTCAGACTGCTTTGACCAAAATAACCTTTCTTTTCCCTCAATATTCAGTGTTGCTGAGAATATACACAACAAAACACATGAATCCAACAATTCCTGTATTTACAATTTAGTGACAATAATTTTAACCTTGAGGTTGTATACCCATTCTCACCCTCTTACCTCATTAACATAAATTCCAGTGTGTCCTCTGTTGTTAATAAGTGCCTTCAAGTCATTGTGATTCAGAGTGAGCCTGTACAGGATTTACTAGAAGGTGGAAGGTGTGAACTGTCCACCTACTGTTACTGGTCATATACCATCTTTTAAAAAATTGACAAGGTGGTTCATTAAATGCATTTCTTACTTGTAGTTCAAATGAGAACCTCTTGAAGGGGATTACCCCCTATGGGTAACATAATGGTGTGTAGAGAAAACTCAACCCTCTTTTCCCATTGGGCAATTTCATATTAAACATACGGAAATTTCATGTATTTAGTATTGTTGCTAAGTGCTTTTGAGTAAACTCTGACTTATAGTGACCCTGTGTAAGGATTTCCAGGGAGCTTCTAGTGGATTTGAACAGCCAACCTTTCAGTTAGCAGTTTAGTGCTTATCTTACAGTGCCTCACAGAGTCCTGGTGTGGCACTGTGGGTTAATGTGCTGGACTGCAAAGTCAGTTTGAACCGCAAGGTCGGCAGTTCAAGCTTACCAGCCGCTCCTTAGAAACCCTGTACAGGTCACTACGGGTCAGAACCATAGCACTCCACAGGACTTAACTTCAGCAACAGTGCTTCACAAGAATATATTTGTTTGGGAGGAAAAAAGAACAGTTTTAAGTTTAAAACTTGTTTGTACTTTTATGTCTATATAAATCTTAGTAGTACGAATATCTGGAACTAGTTAGGCCTCTTAGTAGATTTCAAATTGTTGGTCTTTTTAAGGTTTCTAGCACTCAGTGAAAGGCAGATAACTGTTTCTTTCAACGAGTAAATCTTCATTGATTATTCTACTAAGAAAAGGTTAAATATGTTTGATTCTGAATATATAATTTAGAAATCAAAATGATATAGAGACAGTGTTTACTGCATTTCAGAACAGTTAGTAGGGAAGAACAATTGTTACAGCTTAAATTAGTACTTCCTGTTACTAACTTGCTGATAATGGTATTTGACTACCATTACTGAATATTTTGATTAAAGATTCCATAGAAGAATGTTGATCAAAACAGGGGAAATGTAGAAGAGAATTTTAGGTTTTCATGGTCTCTAAATGAACCCCTGAAATTATTCCCCTTAGATAATCTTCAAATCTTAACTCAAATATCCCCTAAAATCATCTTAAAACTGAAATAGTAGTTTAGGAATAAAGGTCTATCTACCTTTTTATTGTTGCTAAGAGGGTATTGCTTAGACTCATAGCGATCCTGTATAGGGGTTTGGAGGAGTGGCTAGTGAGTTTGAACAGTCTACCTTGTGGTTCAGACATAACCTTCTGGTCAAGTACGTATCCTACAGCGCCACACCAAGACTCCTAAGCTCATTTTAGAACTGGCAATTTGTGATTAAATGGAAGAAACTTAAAGAAGACATTGGACTTCTGATGTGGCACTGAAACAGCACTGGCATCACTGCTTCTCTGGGTAAGGTCACGCTCTCCGCTCTTCTCCCTTGATGGTCCCAGGGACCTTCGCTCCTAGGCTGAAAAGTAAATCACTCCCCTCCTTGCTACAAAACGTCTACGTTTACATTTCCAACCCTTACAAGCATTCCTGATAATAATTATTCACTATCGTATCACAAGAGACCCATCCACATTTCATCAGCCCCACCTACTACTCAGTGGAGATTCTACCTTCCTCCATGCCCTCTGAATCTAGGTTTCCTCTTGAAAGCTTGTGAGCCAGTCACTTTGCCTTTGTGGCTCCCCCTTTTTTGGGTAGCCAATGTCCAGGTTGCCCATCCCTGTCTACTCTGTGTGTGGAGGGGGTGGGAATGATTCTTGCTGTACGGATTTGTTTCCTCTTTTGAGCTTTGTTCTTCCATTCCCATCTCCCTTCTTGTATATTGCCCACCGCTCCCCAGCATCCAAACTATCCTGTGTCTAATCCCTGCCCTGTGCTCCCCCTTACCCTCCCAACCGCTCCCCCACCCCTAATTTCCCAGTAATCAACAAAGAATTCCCCCCACCCCCCTTTAGTATGGGTTTTCTTAGTCTTTTACAGTAGAATACATACTCTTACTAAAGAACAGAATCACTACAAATTAATACATTTTCCCATTGAATATTTGAGTATCTGCTAAATATTGAGCCTGAGTCGCTTCAGAATACAAACTGTCACAGAAACTGTCCTCAGAGTTTATATTCTAATATTGTTGCTAGATATAATTTATTAAAAAGGATTGATTCCTCAGAACTTAAGAAATCAATCACCAAATAATCTCAGGTGCCACTTGCTCTACCTTATTTATTTATTCCCTTTTATGTATCTGGCCTGTGAAACCACCCAAGATAAACAGAGATGATTAGTACCCTAAATTCAAAGAAATTATTGAAAAAAGATTCCTGGATGAAGAGTATGAACAGTTTCTAAATCTCTTAATCTTCACATAAAAACAAAGGAAACAGCAAAAACAAAAATACACCAACAAAATCAGGTGATAGGGTATATATCTAAATTAAAACCCCATAAACCTAGTTGCTAAGGACAAGCCAATGATCTGCACGGTATCACTGTCTAATGTGGAAGCAAAATGATACCTTGCTATTCAAACTGACCTTGTGGTCTAGTGTTTATCCTATAGCACCCTAACAGGACTCCGAACAGGGAATGCAGAAATCCTGAAATTGTGACATCCTTCAAGTAGCTAGATATTTTGGGGATTCTATTATTTTTCAATCTAATAAACGTGGAATTTAGAAAACCTAAAAATGATGTATTGTTGTTGTCAGGTGCCATCGAGTCAGAACTGACTCATAGTGACACCATGCACAGCAGAACGAAACAATGTCCAATCCTGGGCCAACCTCACT
>NW_006408535.1:31779911-31814616 GCF_000296735.1 Chrysochloris asiatica | reverse complement strand
ACTAATGCCTAAGATATCGATGTTTATGCGTTCCATTTCATTTTTGACAACTTCCAATTTTCCCAGATTCATACTTCGTACATTCCATGTTCCGATTTTCAATGGATGTTTACAGCTGTTTCTCTTCATTTTGAGTTGTGCCCCATCAGCAAATGAAGGTACTGTGGGCTTTTCTCTTGCTATGGGTCAGAACCAACTCGACAGCACTTAACATGTATATAAAAGCACATGGAATAGAAAAATAAACTACATTTCTTTCCTGCAAGTGGTTTCAAAGAGTCAAATAGGGAACAAACTTCTCCTGATTTTTATCTAAGGATCACTAAGGTAAGTCAAAACCAAGAATATCACTTAATTTGCCTTTTAACACCAAAGATTCATATGCTTTCCTCTGAAGCAATAAAAACAAAGATTTTAGTGGCAGTGTGAAAGAGAAGAAATGCTTAAGACTGTCAGACACAGAAATAGGTCTCTATTTCTATTTCTACCATGCTAATCATATCCTAGTAACAAACGCAGATAAGTATTAAAAGAAAATTTAAATCTACATCTGGCTGAATATAAACCTGTCAATTTAATCATAACTAGAGAACAAAAGAAAATAACTTACCTCAGATTAGGAAATTCAGAGTCCTATCTTAAAATTTCTTATGCTATCCCATACAACTTAAACTTGCTAAAATTAGATGCAACTGCCATACACCTATGTTATATGTACGGATTATTTTCCCTTTTTTTTTTGAGAATTTAAAAAACAAGCAGCACTGTTAAGCACTGTAAACTCAGCTGATTCAAAACCCTGTATAGGGTTTCGGAGGAGCAGCTGGTGAATTTCAACTACTAAAATAAGCCAAATAAAAATTTTATTCAGCTAAAATTAGATGCAACTGCCATATGCGTACCATGTAGTATGTACACATTATTCCCCATATTTCTTAAGTCAAAGTAGCACTAGAAGACAGCAATGAGTTGGCAATTTTTTTAAGGGCTACACATCCTTGATTCACAAATGTTCCTATTTCAGTCTGTCTTTCACAGTACTCCCTTCCTTTGGAATAGTATAAACAAATTTTCTGTTTACTTAGAGCTACCATCATCTGATCTTGTTTTCTTTCTTTGCCCTTTAGGTCTCTTGTGGTATCCTTTTTTAAACTATTGCTTTATATTTCTTCAGTCCACCTACTTAAGTGCTCTCTCCTATGGATCATCATTATTTTCACCAATTATCTCCATCTGGCTTCTGCAAAAAGGCAAACAATGAGCTGTCCATATAGATTTAAAAAAAAAAAACAGTGTTATTAGCTTGCTCTATCCCTAAGATTTGCTTATCAAAAATGATCTCGAGATACTTAAAGACTTCTAGCATGTGAAGGTTCTACTAGTGGTAATTTTTAGAGTACTGCAGTTCATGCAAACACAAAGTTGGCTCTCCTGAGAAAAACATCAAGGATGCTAAGGGTCTCAGAACTGCCTCAGACAAGATCTGGCCTGCTTAACACGTAGAGTAATAACCTGACCAAAGTGTTGACGAAGACTGAAAATATATGAACAACACCCAAAACATGGGCAAAACACCATCTTTGGTTCCTATGCTGAAACATGATGAATACCAATCAGATGCTTCTCTGGATGTTTCTATCTAAATCAAGTGAACAAATCAATAATTGTATATCTGATACAATTTATCCTAATGTCACACATTAAGAAATAGACAACATCACTTATGAATATTCTTTGCAAACCCATTCTAATCCATACATGGGGAAAACGCTTCAAATTTATGAGACACTTAATAAGGCGGTTTCAAAGAGCTCATCATCACTTATGAATATTCTTTGCAAACCCATTCTAACACATACATGGGGAAAACACTTCAAATTTATGAGACACTTAAAAGACGGTTTCAAAGAGCTCGTGGAAAAAGATGGAATGAAAACAGGACTAGTTTTTAGCTACACAATACAGAGCAGTATGTAGGGTAATGAGGCAAACACATAGAGAGGTGAACCATTTGTATCACAAGTGAAGCATTAACCTAAGCACAAAATTCAGAAGGGTGGCTATGCCGGAAGAATGGAAGTAAAAATCAAAGGGATTAAGTGGGATACATCATGTTACACATTTCTTTATGTTCATGTGAAACTCTTAATACAAGTTAGGTGCCAAGCAAATGGCAGCATTATATGTATAAATAAGATTACTCATTTTCAGATTATCCTGTGCTTGCTTGCAATTAAAAAATTCATAGAACTTCTGTTTTACATATCCACTGACAGCCATTTACAAAACCATGTTGTAGAACACTTAAACTGAAAAATGTATATTCTATAAAGGCTATAAAAGGACATACAGATAAAATAACAGGCCAAACACCCTAATGTTTACAGTAATTACCTGTAAACATTTATCCCAAGTCCCTTCTGACTCAAAAGAACTCTATATAATAGGGTTTCTGAGGAGCAAATGGTAGGTTTCAACTGCCAACCTTCTAATTCATAGTCCAGTGCTGATCCTACAAGTGCCACACCATATTTTGTTTCCTTTTCTTTAGGAAGCTGCTTTCTTCCGTTTAAGTATTGTTTCTTAATGTTCCGTGCCATAGAGTCGATTCTGACCCACAGCGACCCTGCACAGGGTTTCCAAGGAGCAGCTGAGACCGAACCGCCAACTTTGCAATTCAAATGGCTTTGCACTCTGGAGCATTAACCCACAGTCCCACACCATGACTCCCAAGTATTGCTTGTTGTTGTTATGTGCCATGGAGTCAGTTCCAACTCATAGCAACCCTGGCACAGGGTTTCTGAGGCTGTAAATCTTTACGGGAGCAGAAAGCCTCGTCTTTCTCCAGCAGAACTGCTGGCATTGCGACGCACAGCCGGACTGCTTAAGTACAAATATGTATTACATAATACCCTGGCCTACATGGGCAGTTTGAATTGCAATGTTGGCAGTTCAAACTCACCAGCCACTCCTCAGAATCTCTATAACAGGGTTGCTATGAGTTGGAACCAACTCAACAGCACTTAACAATTTGTAAGTAATGTAATGCAGCAAACTAAAAAAGGAAGAGCTGAATAGAATAAATCCCTACAACCTCAATAATGGACAAACTGTATCATCTAGTTCTTATTCCCTTCCACCCAGCCCTCATCGTATGCTTAATATTTCACAATAAAGTAAACTCAATCTTCTAGAAGATTTTCTCCCTTAGCTAGTATCACTTATGTCCATTCACTACCAATACCATTAACCATTTTTCTCTTTTTCTTTCATTTAGAACATCCTAAGACTGTACCTAATTCTGGTTGTATTAAAGTAAGAAAGGATTATCTAATAAGAAGTACGACTTAATTTGTCAGTGTCCTTTATAACACTTTTGAAAACATGTATCCCTTACAACACAGTTCAAATTTAGATACTATTAAAAGAGTAAGTGGATGCTACCCACATGCTATTATTTCTGCCAACATTGGCACTGTAGAAGTCCCCGTTATATGAAAGACCTAATTCTTCAAGGTTGGCTTTAATATAATTCTAAGCACCCTACAATATTCAGAAACCTTTTTTGTTGGGTTTCTTCATATCAAGTGAAGGGTTTTACATTCCAAATATTTTATCTTCTGGTATCTAGTTTATAGTTCCATCCTGAAAATAATTTTAAAACTATGGTTGCGGTGTATTTAACAATGCCTCCAATTTTATTTACTGATTTGTTCAATATGCCCTTAGAAGATTAAGTAATTTTTAAACATTCAATAAAATGAAGAGAGATTTTCTTCAATAGCAAAGCTTTCCTCATGCTATACTGCAATTCTGGAATTACGTCAATTATTAAAGTCAATCTCAACTAAGAATCTCTACCTATTTTCCGTACCCTGGAAGTTCCAACCTTGTTGAGTTTTAAGTAAAGCCCTAGTTAATTATCATAAAGCACTTAAAGTAATGTTTACTTTCAATTTTTTTGTAAGTAAAGGAAAAGGGTGTTGTTTTTAAACGCTATCAAGTGGAATCAAACTCATGGGTTTTCCAAAGAGAAGATGGCAGGTTTGAAACCACTGACCTTGTGGGTAAACAGTCCAGTGCTTATGCTACAGCACCACAACAGTACTGAAAACGTAGATACCAACATAGCTCCACTAATTCATGCCATGTCCATCATGAACGAACTTTTAATTAAAATAATGAAAATACAAAATATCCATCCCAAATACTCCACAAATAAAAAAAACTTTAAATTTCTGAAATACATTATTTGTCAACAATTCCTCAGTGGTGGTGATGGTTGTGTGCTGTCGAGTCACTTCTGACTCAGTAACCCCATGTAATTTTTTATGAAAATAATACAGCTTAAAAGTTAAAAGCTCAGAGGCTACGGGCAGACAAATCTGTTTCTACTTTAAGCTCAACCACTTGCTAGTGACATGCCCTTCCCTTGGGAAATCTGTTTAAAAATCAGATTGAATGAACTTGACTGAGACAAATAAAGGTAAGTTTAAATGAAAGGAGGTACGCCACATAGTAAGCACTACTGCTGCTGGATCATGAACAAAAAATTGAGCAAGAAAGACTGCTAAAGATCAAATCTATGAAAAATGTTAAAAACTCAACACACAATAAAGGAAAAAGAAATTAATCCAAATGCCATGCTTCACCTACTAAACGGGCAAACATTTTAAATTATAGTATCTACCACATGCAAAGCTGTTTGAAGTGCAAGGTTGGCGGTTTAAGCTCACCAGCTGCTCCTAGGAAACCCTATGCAGGGTCTCTATGGGTCGGAACTGACTCGATGGCACTTTACAACAACTACATGGATCAAAATGGTCATTTTTGTATTTCTGACATTATGAACTTCATTTCTGAAAGACAATGTGACTTTTATTTAATGCATCATCTCACTCAACTGTCTCACTTTCGAGAATTTATCAGAGGGAAACACGATGTAAATATATTTCAACTAATAAATTAAAAAACAGCAAGAAAATGGTCACTGTCACTGTATCACTCAAATGCCATGTTAACAATTATTTTTAAATGACATTGTATTGACATATAAAAACGTTCGAGATAATAAGTACATTTACATACATTATATATAAAACAGGGCTTCAAAAATTTGTGGAAAATTCCATACCTTTTAAGTATATTATTCAACAAACTTTTGAAGCCCCCTTAATACAAACCCCAGACACCAAGGTGTAAGAGTATGAGGTTTTAACTTTTTTCTTCTGTATAATTTACCAATTTTTCTTTAATGCCAGTTAGCTTATATAACAGATGAAAAATAAAGTTTCTTCATTCTGAAAATACAGCTGAATGCTAATTTGGGATTTAATACTGATGACAGAGCTGACCTAGAATTACCACCAAAGTGTTTATATAAATCTCTAAGCATTCGTTGGATTTTCGGGGTAATTCAGAACTATAAAAAACTTTGAAATCAGCATCTCTAAGAGTGAACTCAGTTGATTTTCACTATTGTATTCCATAATTTGGAGTCCTGGTGTGGTGTTGTAAGATAAGGACTAGACCACAGAGTCAGTTAAACCTCAAAGTCAGCAGTTGAAACTCACCAGCTGCTCCTCGGAAACCCTACACAGGGTGAATGAGTCAGAACCAGCTTTTAACAGCAACAACATCCCATAATTTAGGGTCTCTCATTCATTTTGTTCTAATAAAGACATACATTTTTCTATTTTTCTATATTAACAATCTTCAGTGTCAACTATGCTATTTTATTATTACATGTTGTTAACTGCCATGAGAGTCAGTTCCAACCTATATAAACCCACTATAGGGTTTCTGAGGAGCAGCTGGTAAGCTTGAATCACTGACCTTGCAGTTCAAATAGCTTTGTAGTCTGGCACATTAACCCACAGTGCCACTGTAGGACTCCAGTATTATATGTTAGTGGTTTGTATATCAGACGTTAAGGGGAGAAAATAACAGATCTTACACACAGCATTTTAAAACAAGTCATATTCTTAACTAGAGCAATTTCTGTACTACATAATAAAGCTCCCACACCACCAAATACCATTTAAGGACTCTGGGAAAGCAATTCCAGTGCCTACAGTTATTAAACAAGAATTGTTGTTGGGTGTTAACAAGTTTATTTTAGACTCATAATGACCTCATGTGACACACAACTACTCAACAGGTATTCCTGGAGTCCTGGTGTGGCACAGTAGGCCACACTGAACTGCTAACCACAAGGTTACTCCTCAGAAACCCTATAAAGGGTCACTCCTCAGAAACCCTATAAAGGGTCACTATGAATCAGAACTGACTAGATGGTACAGCACAAATTCACAGGTCCTGAGTAAGTTTTTAGGGGCATCTGATAAAATATGGGATTACAAACTTGATATAAAAATAAAATGTATGTATCTCATCACCAGTTTGATTTTATAACCAATAGGAGGAAAATCATGTAAAGACCCTATCAAAAAACTTTTATCTCCAATGACAAGAAGTTTCCCAAATTTCAGAAAAAATTATTTACACTTTTATGTAATTAATAAATATAACTTGTTGATAGTCTCTTAAAAATAAACCAGAATTGGTCTTACCTAGTTCTCAAAAACACATTTAAAATGTGTCAAGTACATGTTCTTGCTGTGATAATGATCATGGTTATAGATGTGATAATGATTATGGTCATAGATGAAATATGTTGTAGATTTGCTTCAAAATAACAAGGGGCAAAAGTGGGTGCGAGTATAGATAAAACAAGATTCACAAAGGAATGCTTCGATGGATGACAAGTATATGGGGGAGCTTATTATTCTCCTCTTTTTGTAAGGTATAAAGGAATAAAAAGTCCTCAAAGAAAAATGACGTTTCTTTAGTTAGCTGCACTCTCTTTTATTTTTCTTGTTTTGCGTGACTTATTTACATTTTCCTGGCGTGGCACCATGGGTTAATGCACTAGACTGCAAGGTCAGTTGGAATCGCAAGATTGGACGTTCAAGCTCACCAGCTGATCGATCCTTGAAAACCCTACACAGGGTTCTCTGTATGTCAAAACCGACTATACAGCACTTAACAGTTTTAATATTCAATATGCCTTTAAAAATCCACCCATTACAAGTTATTTGATTAATTTCATTAAAGCATCTAAACTACAGCAAAAATAGCTGCTTAATGCCAAAGCAATGGTTTCCAGGACAATAACCAAGAAAAATCTTTCTTTAAAAAACATACTTTTCTGCCTTGATCTTAGCCATAGTTTTAAAGCTAATACTAAAGTCATTTAGATGAAGGTGAGTTTGATTTTTCACCAATGGAAGGATATTTAAAGGATTCATACAAGAGTGCTTCAAAAAGTACATAAAAATTCCATCATCTTTTTATTTCATTTTTGCACAAACTTTTTAAAGCTCCCTCGCATAAAAAAGGATTTATAATATGTAGTATATTAAGAGGCGTATCAACTTCAGAAACTTTTAATAAGAGGGCTAAAGGATGCATTTTAACATGTACTCAGCTAAACTATTCCTAAATGCTATCTGGCAGTAGCTGGAAAAATAAATACCTAGTCTAGTTCAATAAACTCCTATGGCATTATGTTAGTTTTGAACTTTTACAGGAGATTCATGCTGCTATTAGTTAATTTTAACTCATGGTGACCCCATATGTGCAGAGAATTGCTCCATAAGGTTTTCAAGGCTTTGAAGCAGATAACCAGATCTTGAGAAACAGTTTTGGGTGGACTTGAACCATCAACCTTTCAGTGAGCAAGAAAGCATTTAAACCATTTGCACCACAGAAACATTCAGTAACTGAGGAACAGGAAAAATATTTTAGACTGCTAAAATGAGAATCAGACTAGGTGGGAAGGAAAATAATGTTTTAGATGTGCTCTAATGTTAAGGATCTCTGGTAGCGTAGTGGTTACGAATCGGGCTGCGAACCTTAAGGTCAGCGGTTCGAAACTACCAGCCGCTCCGCGGGAGAAAGATGAGGCTTTCTACTCCCGTAAGGATTTACACCCTCGGAAACCCTGTACAGGGTCGCTATGGGTCGGAACCGACTCGACGGCACTTAACAACAACAACAATGTTAAGGATGTCTAGCTTTCTCACTACTCTATAGAACATGGTATAAAATTCCTCCTATTTTTCATTACAGCCCCATCACACACAACACAGCAACAGTATGTTTAAATGCTAAGTTGACACATTTTCTGTGTTGTTAAATGTTGTCGAGTTTGTTCCATTTTATCATAGTCTATTTTATGGCTATCAATTTGACTATCAACACTGCTTATGAAACCCCACATTGAACAATGTTTACTAAACCCCTACTACACAGGTTACGAATCTGGCTGCTAATCTCAAGGTCAGCAGTCTGAAACTACCAGCTGTTCTGCAGGAGAAAGATGAGGCTTTTTGCTCCCATAAAGATTTACAGCCTCAAAAACCCTGTACAGGGTCACTATGAGTCAGAACTGACTCCACAGCACACAACAACACAGGTTGGGAAATGTTAACACTATTTATATTCAGACAAGGAATCAAAAGACAGAGCTCTAGCTTATCTACAAATAGGAGTTTTAAGTTTTTAATTATAAGTACACTATACTATGTGGTTCTTTTTACTGTCTTTAAAAGTCCAAAGAACAAGTTTCCTTTTAATCCTCTTAAATGCCCCTCCCTAACCCTGAGGAAATCAATGTTGTATTTGGCATATATCCTCTAAACATTTCCCTATGTGTTTACATACTGTTAAGTTCATTTAACCCGTCAGTACTCAGCTCCTACTTTATGACTCAGGCAACATTCTAGGAATTGAGAAAAGAAACTTACATTCTAATGGATGGTGGTGTTATTATTAGTTGCCTCTGCAGTTTCCAAAGCTGTAGTCTTTACGGGAGCAGAGAGCCTATCTTTTCTCCATGGAGCAGCTGGTGGTCTGAACTATGAACCTTATGGTTAGCAGTTTGGTACTCATCCTACAGCATGCCACCAATGTTCTTAATGTAAAGTTGTTGTTGTTAAGTGCCGCCAAGCCAGTTCCGACGCACAGTAACCCTGTATATGGTTTCCAAGGTGTGGCTAGTGAGATCGAATCACTGACCTTGCAGTTCAAACAGACTTTGCAGTACAGTGCATTAACTCACAGTGCCACCAGGACTCCTTAATATAAGGTAGACATATGATAAAAACAGGAAATTAGATTCTTGCTCTGATGAGACAATTCAAGTCAACTGACATATAGTTCACGCAATTCATGTTTTACATCCTAGTAAATGAGTGTTATCTGAGGTTTTAAAAGCATGAAAATTTTCATCTAAAATACAAATGAGTGTGTTGGTGGCCAGCAGGCAGGCTTGCAGATGTGCCGTTGGGTTGTTTAAATGATTATATATTCCTGAGTGTTTTTGTGTACATCTAAACAAAAAACACAGAATAGAAGCAAATACTATTGAATGATGACACATAGAGGGGGGGTTGTAATTGCAGTGAAAACGAAATACAAGAAATACGATAGGATGAGCACAAAACCCATGTTCTCCCATGTATAACTATTACTCAATTTACAATAAAAAAAAAAAAAATACAACTGAGGGGAGGCTTCAAAACTTTATGGAATGTCTCCATAACTTTTTAAACTCTCCTCATATGTCTGTCAGAAGCAAGAGTGAGAAACTGAAGCCTCAGAAAAGATACTTGGCTAGAGGGCCAACAACCTACTCAAGCGTCTACCCTATAACCAGTAGAGTGCCTAGCAATCATTATTAATGGTCTTATTAGAGCCACAACAGATGAACTCTTTTTTAAAAAAGAGATAAATGCAAATTCTTAAAAACACCCAGACTTAATTTGGCCAGTTCAGTCATCCAAGAATTCCCTCAGACTAACACTAATTCCCAGAGATGCTTCTTAAACCAAGAAACAGAACTATACTGAAATAACCTTTTAGTAAAGTTAACAGTAGCACCCAAAATAAACATCCATAAATACAGTGGTGGTGACAGTGTGCCATCAAATTGGTTCTAACTCATAGCAATCCTATATAGGATTTCCAATGCTGTAAATGTATACGGGAGTAGAAAGCTCCATCTTTCTCCCACTGAGCTGCTGATGGATTCAAACTGCTGAACTTGCGGTTAACAGACCAAAGCATGATCCACTACACTATCAAGACTCAAGTACAGTGCTCTACTTAAAAAAATAAAATAAATCGTATTGAGACCTAAAGGTCAACATTTATGTCAAAACAGGGAAGGGACAAGAAAATTATTACAATAATGGAAAAGTCTGAACAACTTGTACAGAAATTGTCATACGAGAAACTCATTTACAATGTAGCCTTCACCAAAAATACAATAAAATATTGGGGGCGGGTGGGGGGAGTAAAAAAGCAGTGTGGCTACTACACAGTATACTAACAGCAAAGGGTGTGTGTGAGGCATTAACAGATCATGGAGGGTGCTATTAATCAAAATTAAAGCAGTCCTGGTGTGGCTATCAAGGTTACTGTGCCAGACTGCAAAGCCGTTTGAACTGCAAGGTTGGCAGTTCAAGCTCACCAGCTGCTCCTCAGAAACCCTATACAGGGCCAATACGGGATACAGGGTCAATACGTGTCAGAACCGACTAACAACAACATTAACACCAGTGTGGCGCTGTTGGCTAATGCGTCAGACTGCAAAGTTGTTTGAACTGCAAGGTGAGTAGTTCAAGCTCACCCGCTGCTCCTTGGAAATCCTATACAGGGTCGCTACGGGCCTGAATCGACTTAACGGCATTTAACAATTAACACTGAAATAAGGTGCTGTTAATTAATGCGCCAGTAGACTGCAAAGGCGTTTGAACTGCAAGGTCAGTGGTTCAAGCTTACCAGCTACTCCTTGGAAACCCTATACAGGGTCCCTATGGGTTGGAATCAACTTGCCGGCACTTAACAAAAACAAACAACCATTAGGTCAGTTAAGTGGTAACTCAAGCAATGTAAAAGTTTCACAGTGTTTGTGGAAAAATACTAGTCTTTAAATTATATTTTTCCATGAAATTTTTGAAATAACCTATACATGTATTTTTCAAATAATGTATTTTAACAGGCTTTATCTAGCTATCCCATTGACTGTATAGGAAGAGATATATATGGGTAGTGAATTCTTGTAATAATTTAAAGGGAAGTGCTAACAGAACTTTCCAACAGGGTAAAGAAAAAAAGGCAATGATAGTTGAACAAAATCTTGGGTTCAAACACAAAAACTGGAGTTTCATTAACTGAAAATGGCAACATCATAAAAAAACTGGATAGAAAAATAAGTAGGAAGCCAATTTTTTACTTACAGAGTTGATCTATTCAAGCTTTCAAGGTGATAAATAGTTAAGTAGGTATATGTAATTCAGGAGAAAAGTTCAGGTTGGTGACATAGGTGTGAGAGTCACCCCTTAATAGATGATATATAAAAACCATCTGGGAACCGAAAGGCCCACGAGAAGGTGAACAAAAAAGAGAAGTGGAAGGACTGGCCCAAAGAACTGCAGAGCAGTAAACTGAGCAGCAAGAACCAAATAAAAACCTGGAAGTGAAATAAAAACTGTTTCAAAAGGATTGGCACTAGCAAGCCAAGTTCAATGAGGACCAAAAACGGAGTCCTGGTGTGCAGTTATAGGATGAGCACTAGACTGCTAACTGAAAGGTTGTAAGTTCAACACACAGCAGATCCTTGGAGCCACTGAAAGGGCACTTACACATCCCTTATGGCTGGGGTTTGATTTAAACCCTCACTTATCCTTCTCCAGTGACTGGTCCCTCCTGACAATATGTCCAAAGTATGAGAGACGAAGTTTGGCCATCTTGGCCTCCAAGGAGCACTCTGGCTGCACTTCTTCCAAAATGGATCTATAGGTTCTTTTGGCAGCCCATGGTACTTTCAATATTCTCCAGCACCACAACTCAAAAGAATCAATTATTCTACTGTCTTCCTTATTCACTGTCCAGCATTCACATGCATATGAGGTTTTTTAAAAGACCATGGCTTGTGTCAGAAGCACCTCAGTCCACAAGCTGACATCTTTGCTCTTCAACACTTTCAAAAAGTTTTGTGCAACAGATTTGCCTAATGCAATACGTTTGATTTCTTGACTGCTGCTTCCTTGAGTGTTGATGTTGAATGTTGTTTATTGGTCCAGTGGTGAGGATTTTTGTTTTCTTGACACTGAGATGCAATCCATATCGAAGGCTGTGCTCTTTGATCTTCATCAGTAAATGTTTCAAGTCCTCTTCACTTTCAGCAAGCAAGGTTGTATCTGCATATCGCATGTTGTTAATGAGTCTTCCTCCAATCCTGATGCCACGTTTTTCTTCATAGAACCCAGCTTCTTGTATTATTTGCTCAGCATACAGGTTGAAGTATGGTTAAAGAATACAAACTTGTCACACACACATTTCTTCATTTTAAACCATTCAGTGTTCCCATGCTCTGTTTGAACAACTGCTTCTTGGTCCAGGTACAGATTCCTCATGAGCACAATTAAATGTTCCAGAATACTCATACTTCACAATGTTGTCCATAGCCTGTCAGGATCCACACAATAGAAAGCCTTTGCATAGACAATAGCCCACCGGTAAACATCTTTCTGATATTCTCTGCTTTTAGCCAAGATCCATCGGATATCAGCAATGTTATCTCTTGTTCCATGGCCTCTTCTGAATCCGGTTTGAACCTCTGGAAGTTCTCTGTCAAGGTATGATTGTAGCCGTTTCTGTATAACCTTTAGCAAAACTTTACTCGCATGGGATAGATACCAGAGATTGTCCAATGATTTCCACATTCCGCTGCGTCACCTCTGTTTGCAATGGGCACAAATACAGATCTCTTCCAAAAAGTTGGCCAGATAGTTGTCTTCCAAATTTCTTGGCAGAGATAAGTGAGTGCCTTCTGTGCCGCTTCACTTTCTTAAAAGATTTCAATTTTTATCCCACCAATTCCTGGTGCATTGTTCTTTGACAATTCCTTCAATGCACCTTGGACTTCCTCCTTCAGTAGCATTGGCTCTTGATCATATGCTACCTCTTGAAATGTTGAATATTAACCATTTCCTTTTGGTACAGTGACTCTATATTCCTTCCATCTTCTCTTGATGCTTTCTGCATCATTCAATAATTTGCCCAGAGAATCTTTCAATAAATAAAGTCAAAGCATGAATTTTTTCTTCAGTTCCCCCAGCTTGAGAAATGCTGAGCGTGTTCTTCCTTTTTGGTTTTCTGATTTCAGATCTTTGCACATTTTATTGACTAATTCCACTTAATTCTCATTATTGTTGTTAGATGCTGTTGACTAATAGCAACCTTGTTTGTGCAGGATTTCCAAAGAGCAGCTGGTATGTTTGAACTACCAACCTTGCAGTTAACAGTCCAGTGCTTATCCCACTGCGTGCCACACCAGGACTCATTATTAACTTTCCTCAAATAGCAGTGAAGAGCAAATTTCTGAGAATTAAATCAGATCCCCCCCAAATCTCTAAAGTTCAACAGATCCCAAAATCATCTGAATTTTAAACATGACACAGTATGGTCCTCCTATACTATGAATGCCTGGACTTTGCGCTACCACGATTCTACATACATTCTTGTAACTATGCATCTGTGATTTGTGCTCGGAGGCCAAGTTTTTAAATTTTTTTGCCATTATTTGTACTTTCACATTACTCAATTTTAAGATCGCAACTTCGACATCAGTTCACCCCCATCATCCATATTCTAAAATTTGCTGTCTGGGCTGTCATCTCATAGTGCCCTATTCATTTCTTTCATAGATTCAAGTTATGATAGTATTTACTACATTTCTTTGCCTCAATGTTCTATACCAAGACTAATTGTGATTCTCAGAGAAATTGCTCAAACATTTAATAAACATGTCTATTTAAATGGGTTATAATAGCCTAGTCTCCTACTTTTAATCTGTTCCTTTAATTTTCACACTGACAGTAACGTATCTAAAATTGAAATCTGATACAACTCTTAAGTTTAGTTCAATGGTTCACCACTGACTTATGGATAAAAGACTTCTTGGATGGCATACATAGTGTAGAGGCCAGCAGTTGAAAAGTACCAGATGTTTCATAGGAGAAAGATGGGGCTTTCTGCTCCCATAAACATTTACAGCCTCAGAAATCCTACGCAAGGAATCGATTCCAAGGCAAACCACCACCACTCTCACCTCATTTATAAACATAAACAAAGTTCAATGTTTTATTTGTAAATAAAACATCAAAGTTCAGTGTTTTAAAACCTGTTTTGTCCACTCTACCTCTCTTCTTGTACATTCCTTAGTGGACACCCTCATCCCAAAAGCTAGAAATGTAGTTTTCATGCCAAATCCCTCCATCTGTTTTTATACACCTTACCACAACCACCACCAAATCATAAGTCCCAAATCCTAAGAGTCAGTACTACATTAATTCCTTGGATTGTCAAAGCATTACCTTCTACTTTTCATTTCATCAATCTTAATTTAGTTTCACTTACGTTAACATTTCTAAGATGAAAATCTGATTACTCTAAAGTTTATTTCAATGGCTTATGAATAAAACACAAACTCTTGGGATGGCATTCAAATTTCTATAATCTGTTGCTAAGCACCAAAAAGTCCATTTTGACTCATAGCAACCATGGTAAAGGGTTTCTAAGGCTATAAATCTTTACGTGAACAAAAAGCCTCATGTTTCTCCCTTGGAGCAGCTGGAAGATTCAAACTGCTGACCTTTGCAGTTATCAGCAGAAACCTTGTATAGGGTTCGCTATGACTCAGAACCAACTCCATGGCACATAATCACCACCACCACCATGCAAACAGAGGCCTTTGTCTAGTCTCCCCTTTTTTGTAAAATTAACAATAAGAGAGTTCATTTCCTCTTAAAAGCATTCCTTGACCTGTCACTTTGGTACCCATTCGGTATGATTTCAGGACCTGTGCTTCCTTCTGGTTATATGGTAACATGGTTTTTTATCTACCTCTCCCTCACTAGTTGAGACTACACAAAATGAAGTCTCAATTACAACTTTTTGTATCCCCCAAATCAGAACATGATCCTGATAGAATGAGTGTGTAAAAGGAATATATCAACTCAAACTGCAGCAAATAGTAAAAATAGTTTTCATATAAGAGTGTTCCATAAGCCTTGGACCTTTGTTCAAAAAACGATCCCCATTCCTCTTCCAGATATCCTCAGGCCCTTTTTGCTTCCTCCTCCCAGTTTGTGTTCCAGTGTTCACAACCAGATTTCATTCTTTCTGGTCCAGGTGGCAAGAAGTGGTAAACCATATTAATTTGCCCTAGGATCTCTGCACTGAATATGCCTTTAAAAATAGCATGCCAGATAGCCAAGTGAAAACAAATGGGCAGTCAAAAGAAAAAGAAGCATACCCAATAGCCCCAGAGTGATAAAGCAAATGGACTGTCAAAATAAATGGGAAAAAAAGAGCTCAAATTATTGTACTTTAAATAGTAAATCAGATTCAGTAGATCACCACAATTCTCCTGCTATTCACACCCTTATTAAATCTCTGTATTATTCGTATGAACAGATGAGACTCATCCACATTACTATCATCTTTGGAAACACACAGAATTCCTATTCACAAGCTGGGAATCACCACTAAAAAAGGGATCATCAACCCTTTCTGAGATTAAAACACTTTCTTCTCAAAATTTTAATTCTTAGTTTTCAGACAGAGAAAATCTTCTTGCAGTTTGTCATATTTTAATAAAAATAATCTAAATAAAAGTTTGTACTGTCATACTCAAGGAAGACTAAACAATTTTTTTTTAATTTGTAATTATTTAAGGAAAATGACTGCCTAATTTATACTTGCCTTGTCTTGCTTTTTGCTAATAATATTAAAATAAACTCATATTTACTCTAAGGTACAAGTAAACTTCAGCTGCTCTCTCTAATCAAAGCTTCTGAAATCAGCTCAAATCAATTAGATACTGATATTACACCATTAGTAATAAGAATAACTGAGGGAGTCTCCTTTGGGAAACATCTTTTGATATACACATACAACTAAAACATTTTCAGAAGCTGTCACTTGTACCAGACCAACTAAACTTAAATGGGTATATTTCCTAGTCTCTGTAATGAAACCAAGTGGACCTCACACCTCTTACCATCACCCAGGAAGGGTGTGCATCTGTTCCGAAGGCCCCCCTGGATCCAGGTCATCCTGGTTGCTGCTGCTCCAGGCTGGGCATCCATGTTGCTGCAGCTTGTGGTTTGTGAGGGGTAGTGTACAGGAAAAGCAGGATGGGATTTTAAGGGAAACAGGAAGAAGATGGCTTTCTGGGAAAATGCCATCACTGTCATAGGTGCTAAGTAGTACCACACACATTTTATTGCAGCACAGTTTAAAAATTTAACAAATGAAAGATTAAAAATAAAAATAAAAAAAATTAAAAAAAATTAAAAATACAGACGTCCAGAGATGCTCTAAAACAGTTAAGTTAAAGATCAGGAAAAATAAGGTCACAGACTTAAACAGCCAGTAAAATCTTGAGTGTGGGGGAGGGGATGAGGGCAAGGGTGGGGTTGGGAGAGAAAAGGTTCATGTGATCAATCCACTTAAAAATGCTAATGCCATCACTTTCTCTCCCAAGATGCAAAACTCCAAAGTCAATCAGGAGGCTGGAGAAATTCTTATGAACATTCAGAAAAACTAGATTTTAATCCGATTAAAAATAATGTGTCATTATCATCATCATCATCACCATTATAAATATAATAAATAATAATAGTAACTAGTAACAACAATAAAAAGGAAATCAGCGGAAAGTCAGGAAAAATGTAAAAAAAAAAAAATTGGAGTAACTTACTGTAGCTGAAGATCAAAAAAATCTCACTGTAAAAAAACAAAAATAAAAATAGCCCAGATTAGAAAAACAGGAGGTGCAAAAATGTCAAGTCAGTAAAGTTTATTTTCTTTTCTTTTCTTTTCAAAAGCAGTTTCCATAAAAACTGCAAGGGTAAAGTTCTTAGTAGCAAACAAGCAAAGCCCTTTCCACATTTCATTCAATCTTAAAAATACATGAGGAAGTAGGTGAGTTTATGAGAGGCTAAAAGGCTCCTCCTCCTCTAACCCAACTGCTGAAGAAAAAATAGAAATAAATTTTAAAAATTACATCTTAAATCCAGGTCCTGGTTTTTCGGAAACAATTTAAAAAAAAAAAAAAAACACCTCTAAATTTGCCATCTTCCACACCAAGTTGCATCATTATGCTTAAAATGCCATTATAAAATCAATTTTGGAATGGGAATGTGTGTGTTCTGGAAGGGTAAGGGAAGGGAGGTTAAAAATCAAAGCTGAGCTCCAGTGAGTAGGGATGGGGTTCGCCTTGCTGCCCTGTGAAAGGAGAAGGGACAGATTGAGTCAGAGTTCCTTAGAAATGTTGTGCCCTATACCCCCAAGACAGAAATCTGTCTACTGCATCTAACACATCTTGGTAAAGCATTAACATTCCACTGGGACAGGGAAGAGCCTCTATTGAACCATCATCTCTACCAGTGACTGTGAACAGTTCCTAACATCTAATTTTAGAGGTAACTAAAATTAAGTAAATGCCGGCATTCACTAAAAGTTTCAAAAGAAAAGTCTCCAAAGCCAAAGTAAAACAAAAAATAAGTCCATATTCAAGCATTCACCTTGGTAGTCAGCAGTTTGGAAAAAGGAAATATAGGAAAACCAGGCCACTGAATAGAAATAAAATGAGCTGATGCATGACTTTAAAAATTTAAGTCCATGTAGCTACAGATATACAGACTGAAGGTAAATGGTCTACTATGTAAAGATAGTTCCCCCATCTTCTCACAACTGAAGAGCTATCAAGTAAGACCTGATAGATTCTAGTTAGGAGAAAGGTTATTTTAAATGAGAACATTAATCCACTCACTGGCGGAATGAAAAACCATAGAGATGGAATACAATGATTAACTATCATAGCTAATAAAATAATGCACATCATAGAAGAGCTGGGAAAAAATGATGGGATGGCTGAGACTCCAATGCAGTTCCTATAGAATTTCTTCTACTTCTGTGGTCCTACTGTTTACAACACAGAGCCTGGTAGCATAGTGGTTACAAGTCGGGCTGCTAACTTAAAAGGTCAGCAGTTCGAAACTACCAGCTGTTCCATGGGATAAAGAGGAGTCTCTCTGCTCCCATAAAGATTTACTCTCAGTAACCCTATACAGGGTCGCTATGAGTCAGAACTGACTCCATGGTACACTACCACCGTTTACAATGGACTTCTGGTGTGGAACTGTAGGATCAGTGGACTGTGAACCACAAAGTTGGCAGTTCAAACCCACCAGCTGCTCCTTAAAAACCCTATACAGGGTCAAGTGCAAATCAACTTGATGGCACTGAAGAACAACATTGTTTAAAAGGTGAAGTGCAGTAGAGATTTGTAGGATAACCACTGGAATGCTAACCACTACATTGTCAATTTAAGCCCACCAGCTGCTCTGAGGGAGAAAGATGAGACTTTCTGCTCCCATAAAGACTTGCAGCCTTGGAAACTAGAGTTGCTGCTGTTAAGTGTCATCGAGTCATTTCCAAACTCAGGAACTCTCTACAGGGCTTCCAAGGAGCAGCTAGTGAGCTCGAGTCACCATCTTTCAGTTAACAGTCCAGTGCTTATCCTATAGTCCCACATCATGACCCCTATAAACGGTGGGTTAATGGGCCATGGAGTCAGTTCCAACTCATAGTGACCCTATATAGGGTTCCCAAGGAGCAGCTGATATGTTTGAACTGTCAACCTTGTGGCTTGCAGCTCATAGGGTTTCTGAGGCTTTCCAAGAAAGCCTTATCTTTTGCCCTAGGAGCAGCTGGCAGATTCGAACTGCTGACCTTGTGGTTAGCAGTCTAACTCATAACTCACTATATGCTACTAGCTAATTCCAAAGTATGACTTCTAAGAAGCACTAAAATATATGCATGGAGGCTTCAAAGAAAATTCTTACACCTTTTAATTCCATTCTCCACCTTTTTATATTCACACAGACACACACATGCATTCACATTTAACTTCAAAAGTTGAAACAAGATTCAAAATTATAGTTCATTGTTCAAATAAAAATTAGTTGCATTCAATATAAAACCATTAAGTCTTATTCTCCTTTACAAACCATGTAAACTAAAATGTTTAAACTAAGCTTTTTTTAAAGTGTCTGAATCGATTATGTAAGAATGACTCAAATACAATGGGTAATAAAACTAAAACTGTAGATTAAAATAGAATACAGGCAGGACCAGCTTAGGAATAATGTAAAGTTGTACAAATTATATTTGTACAATTTTAGAAAATGTACATCTGAATGTTGTTTGGGAAAGACTTGGAAAGTTAGTGTTTGGTAGATTGTTAAGGTTAAACATTCACTCTCACAGCCTGAACCTAGTAAAGCTGTCAGGTATAAGTAATTATGGCTCATTCACAATTTGTTTGCACATGTGCCATGATACAGAAAAGAGGCATTATGAAAAGCATTTACACCTTTCAATGTCAAGAAGATAGTTAAATTAATGAGCTAGCACTAGAAGGGAGAACTTTTAACACCTAATCTCAGTGCTTTAAAATTAAGAGAATACCTAGATTATACTTTGTTGGATCCCTTCTCCAGCAGCAGGGGTGGAGCTTATGACGACATGCGAAATCATTGATATGGCCCTGCCAAAGCAACCAATTCCAGCATCACATTTGTTATTGTTGATAATGTGTCATTTAGTCAGTTCCAACTCATAGACATAGGACCAAATATAACAGACTAATATTTAAATTGTTAATTTTGTATGGCACGCAAATGATGCTATGAATTCTGGCAGAAACAGGGTTCCCCACTCTTGTTCTACAGGGTATTGCCAAAATGCAGTCCTTATCACCTGATGCATATTAAAAGTGCAAATTTTGATGGAAGGGGTCCAGTCAATCTGCTTTCACCAGCCATCCTGGCTGATTCTATTGTCTGCTCATGTTTGAGAATGACTGGGAATAATGGTGGGGGGACCTCTGTTCCCTATAAGAATTATAAAAGTGTCTAATCCTTCCTATCTTTGATGACCTTCAAATGATTTCTGGATACACTATAAATCCATCCAATCTTCTCATAGTAAATGCACCAAGGAATTTTTTTATTCCTATGGTAATCCTGTCTCCGTTTGCAAATAAAAATTACCTTTTTATATCTAAGAGCATACCATACATTATAGTTCTGGTCTCACCAGTCAATTTTCTAGTAAATCAAAATTGCATAACTTCCATTCCCATACGAATGAGTGCATATATAAGAAAATGTTCCCCAAACACTTATTGTTAGGTGCCATCGAGTCCGTACGACCTTAGCCACAACAGAACAAAACACTGCCTGATGCTGTACCAACCTCACGACTGTTGCCACGCCTCAAAGACTACTACTAATAAAATTTGGTAACTGAAGTATTATTAAACTACTAAGGCAGTTTTAAATACTAAGTACTAATTTACAAAACTGCTTTTTAATTATTTCTGTACACATTTCAGGATTCTAAAAACAAATTACTTGTATTACAGAAATTAGGAAAGATAGTCTTAGCTCCCTTATTTTCTAGACATAAAAGCTGAAATCCAGAAAGCTGACAGAGCCTAGTTGTAATCTGACTTTTCAAGCATTACACCCCTCAGTTTACAACACTTACTGGTTAATATAACCAATCTTTTAAGATTACAACTAGCTATTGTAGAGGCGCTCTGGTGGCGTAGCGGTTACAAATCGGGCTGCTAATTTCACGGTCAGCAGTTCTAAACCACCAGCTGTTCCCCTGGAAAAAGATGAGGCTTTCTGCTCCCGTAAAGATTTACAGCCTCAGAAACCCTGTACGGGGTCGCTATGAGTCAGAACCAACTCCACAGCACATAACAACAACAACAAATTGTAGAGTTAATTGTTCCTAGTAACAATTCTACACAAAACAAGGTTTAATGCTACATAAAGCCCTCTACAGGAGGCTTCAACAAGTTGGTGAAAAATAGTTTTAAAAAAATGCAATTTTTCCTCGAAGTCATATAAGCTGTATTTATAAATTCTCTACAGAAGGAAGAGCAGCAAGTATTGAGAGAATGGCACAAGCATAGGGAACACAAAAACGTCCCATAACTTAGTCACCCTCTTCTTCTGCTCAATGTTATTCTATTACTGCAACATCTAGAATTGTCTCTGATTTTAATTGTGGCCAAACAGTTCCACATGGAGAGAATTTTTGTTAACCTGGTCTATGATGATACTAATAAGCCCTGATTTCTAACCTCTCAAGGAAACACAGGTATCCTTTTATTAATTTAAATTCCTAACAGTAACCTTCCTATAATGTTATAAATTCCTGAGATTTCAAAACAGTACTTTATTCCTAAATTATCACTGTACTTATCTTATTTCTAACAATTCAGCAAAGTGATAAACTTTTGGTGTTCAATGCCATTTATACAACCCCCCTTTACTGAGATAATGCTTTTGATCCCGCACAGCTTTTACAGGATTTTCAATATGTACACGATTCCACGAGGAATCCACAAATGCACAGCTATCTGAATGAAACTTGTTTTTGTTTTTTTACTTTAACTTTATAACATATCGATTTCCTCAGATGGATTTTTTTTTAACCCTCAGTAACAGTTGAAAGTGCACTTAAGCACATTAGTTTTTGTGAGTTTCACATTTTAAATAACTCCAATCTTACTCAAGAATAAAACGACTTTCAGGCAAAGTGAACGTGATACTTAAAACCTATGTCATTTCTATACACTTATTAGTGAAGTTTTCAAATAAAGTTTCAGCACCTAGCAAATAGTAGGCACTAGCACGTGGGTAACAGAACATTATAATTGTGCATTTCTGCCACAAAACATTACATGGTTAGGGAAATGAACACCCAAACACCATGAAAGTCAAATTTCAAGTTTGTCATTTTAGAAAGTTACCTAAATTAAAAATGCCATTTGTTTCTCCCAAGTGCAGTTTGGGAATTTCCAATTACCTACCTGTAGTCTTGGTAATGAGGTGCTTACAAAGCTTCAAATATCTAGTATTCCAGTAACTAGGGACAACCAACTTTACTGACCAAACATCCTGGTTAAATCCCTTACTAGTTGCATTATTGATGCAATACGACCCTGCAACCAACACTATTGTGTCTGTTGCGCTACCTGAGAAAGATAGTAATACCTACCTCAAGCAAAGTTCCACTAACATATATTTCAAATCTGTAACCTGCAGATAAAAAGCAGTAAATCAGCGGAGATTATTATTCGTAATGCTACTCGAGTGACTTTTGTAGACAGAATTGAAAGTTAGCTACTTCAGGGTCCACTTATGGTTCACGGGGGGTGGAAAATTCAATAGTCAGGCAAATACCCAATCCCGGTCCCTGTTACTCTCAGGCCCTGAGCACACTCCAGAATGCGGGATGGCGGCACAATACCTAACTGGTAACCCCCTACAGCAAACACGCCTAGTCTTCTAATTTAAGAGATGGAGAACAGAAAGCATCCGCACAACATCAACTTCAAATACATTAATGAGCATCTCGAGCCTCACTTTCTTAACCTCTCTTGGGAGTCCTCTGGGTTGTAGAAAATGAAAGGAAAAAGGCCGTTAGCGTAGAAAAGAAAGAAAAGGAAAAAGACTTTTCTGCCGGTCGTGGCCCAGAGAACAGGTAAAATCTACGCACCAGGCGAAGCCTGTAAAACTCCCTGCTGCGGACGGCCGAGTTCCCCAGTAATAAATGGGGGCCTGGTTACTCTACCGAGGAAGGGGGTTCCCTCGTCTCCTCTCCCACACCACCTCAAGCTCCTCAAAGAACCAAGTGCCCCCCAGCGCCTGCCCCCTCCACTTACCAGGAGGGGGAAGGGAGAAGAGATTCGTTTATGAATCTCCTTCTCCCAGGTTCTACGTGAAGAAGCCGACTGCTGATCGATGTCGGCAACGCGGCCGCAACCGCTCGTCTTCGTCTCTTCACAAAATGGCCCCCAAGTCTCCTCTGTCGCGGAGGCGAAGCCTTAGATCCCGCCCCGCTACCAGGAACCTTCCTATTGGCTGTTCTCTTTCTCGCTCCCACTCCTAATAAGACAATTCTACCGCTCTTCACAATTCTACCCAATTACATCTAGCAGGGGGCTAGCACAAACCACAGAATTTCCACATGCGTGAAACAAACGGCTTTGTAGATGGTTACTCTTCCTGCCATTTATCCCTTGAGAAATATTTATTGGCCACTGTACCGGATGAAGCTCTGGGTGGAAACGCGCCTTTGTATCGCGTACCGCTTCACATCCGGGTATGCGACAAGTTTGATTGGCGGTCGAAGTACCCTATCTCTGTTCCTTATAGCGCCTAGTAACAGGCCCGCCTAGATCTCCGAATTCCCGCGGCGTGGGGGCGGAGTGGAGGTGAGGGAGTTACTCAGACGTTGATTGCGAAGGACTGCTTTCCGCCCTAGCCCCGCCTTGCGGGGTAAATCTGCCATAGCCCTAGGCCAGGGAAAAGCACCGAGTGAAGCTTCCTGCACGTGCGGTTAAGGTTTGTTAAGCGCTGGACTGCCAGATTGGTTTGAACCTCAAGATCGATGGTTCAGGCTCCTCGGAAACCCTATATAGGGTCCCCCTGTAAGTAGGAACCGACTCAACGGCAATTAACAACAATATCAACATACATGCAAGCAGCAATCAATATTTCAAAAGATGTATTGCATTAAACAAATCTGCTGCACAAAAACTCTTTATAGTGTACAATAGCAAATATGTCAGTTTGAGGACTAATGTGCACCTGACCCAAGTCATGGTATTTTCATTAGCTTTATATGCATGTGGAAGTTGGATAGTGAGTAAGGAAGACCATAGCATTGATGCATTTGACTTAAGGTGTTGGAAAAGAATATTAAAAGAACAAATAAATCTGTGTTGGAAGAAGTACAGCCCAAATGTTCTGTAGAATCCAGAATAGTGAGACTTCTTTCATATTTTGGACATGTTATCAGGTGGGACCAGTCCCTGGAGGACATCAAGCTAAGTAAAATGGAGGGTGAGCGAAAAAGAGGAAGATCCCCAATGAGATGGACTGGCACGGTGTCAGCAGCAAAGGGCTCACGCATAACCACAATTATGAGGATGATGCAGGACCAGGCAGTATTTTGTTATGTTGTGTGTAAGGTTGCTATGAGTGAAAATTGACTCGATGGCCCCCCATCAGCAACAAGTCACTTTTCAGCTGCTTGGTGGTTCTGTAGAGTCACTGGACTGTGAATCACAAGGTCAGTAGTTAGAGCCCACCATCTGCTCTTTGTGAAAAAGATGAAGCTTTCTGTTCCTGTAAGGATTGTAAGGAGCTCTGGTAGTGAAGTAGTTACAACTGAGCTGCTAAGCTCAAGGTCTGCAGTTGGAAACTATCAGCTGTTTCGCGGGAGAAAAATGAGGCTTTCTGCTGTAAAAATTTACAGCCTCAGAAACACTGTACAGGGTCACTATGAGTTGGAACTGACTTCACAGTACTTAACAATAAAGGTTACTGTTATTGTTAAGTGCCATGGAGTCAGTTCTGACTCACAGCTATCCCTGTCTAGGTGTTCCAAGGAGTGACTGGTGGGTTTGAGTCACTGACCTTGCAGTGCACCTGCAGCACCACACCAGGATATACAGGGCACTGTGAGTTGAAACCAACTCCACAAACTTATGCACAACAGGGTCACTTTCAGCGAGGGTTTAATAACTCTTTTAACTGATGTTTCTTCCACTTAATAAATCCTTTAATTGATGTTTCTTCCAATATACATATACTAGATATTAAGTACATTTTGGACTTAGTTCTGTTCATCAGTGATTTCCGTAACCTGTACAAAAAATTGTTCAGAACATTCTAGATTGTCAGTATAAGTCACATAAGGGAGGCCCGTTCAATTTTTAAAAACTTCCTCTTATCATAGTCATTTCATGGAATCCATGGGCAAAACATAAAACACAATGTAACTAATGAAAATTTTGACATGTGCTATAATATTTTCTAATCCTACTTGAGATACAAGAATAGCGGTTAAATGATTACACCATTGAAATACAGATCTAAACTAACAATATCACATGTCTCCTGGTCCCCTTTGCAGGAATCAGACTTAACTGGAGACATCATTTCTCAAGGATTCAAGCATACTGGGCATTCACTCACGATTTGATTGCAAAGCAAAAGTACATGTCAGAGAGAAAAGCGGATCTAGTTTATAAGTGGTGGTGGTCATTATGTACCGTGTAGTCAGTTCCAACCTATAGCAACCCTGCATAGGGTTTCTTAGGCTATAAATCTTTATGGGAGCAGAAAGTCTCATTTTACTCCCATAGAGTGGCTGATAGATTCCAACTACTGGCCTTGCAGTTTAACAGCCCAGTTTATAATCCACTAGGCTACCAGAGCCCCTTTGGATTATTGTTGTTATGTTGTTGTTAAGGGCTTTCGAGTTGGTTCCAACTCATAACGACTCTGTATAGCATTTCCGAGGAGCAACTGGCTCGCAGTCCAATACTGATCCTATAGCACCACACCAGGAGTCCTTTGGATAAGTTGTTGTTAAGTGCCATTGAGTAGGTTCTGACTCATAGCAGCCCTGTATAGGGTTTCTGAGAGGTGGCTGGTGGATTTGAACCACTGACCTTGCGGCTCAAACTGACCTTGAAGTTCAGCGCATTACCCTGCAGCACCACACCAGGACTCTAGTCCTGGAAATGTCAGTTTCTGTGTAAGTGTTCTGGAAATCTTGAATTAATCCAATAGTATCCATGTTTAAAGCATAATCCTTTACATAAGTTTGACATAGTCTGTTTTGTTGAAATACTTTGGTTAAGCAAAGTAAGACTTATCTGTAGATGACAAAACTTAAATTGGCCATGGTTAACTTATGATAATTGTTCTTAAAAGTTAAAGATTTTATAAGAATTATCAAATTTAGGAAAAGTCAAATAAAGTCAATTCAGAATCAAAGCTTTTAGAAGAAAAAAAAAAATCTCCAAATGTAATAATTGTTGTCGTTAAGTACCATGTATAGGGTTTCCAAGGGGCGGTTGGTGAATTTGAACTACTAACCTTGAGGTTCAATGTATTATCTATAATTTGTGGCTGTTCTGATCCTTCCCCCACTTGGTCTCTCCCAAGATGGCAGCTCCGGGAGTAGCTTAGCACCTTGAATTAGAAAGCAATGGATTTCTTGATTCTGCTACAAATTCCCCAAGCTGTAAGACTTCCAAGCTTCTAAATATTCCTTTATATGTGGATCAGAGTTCTAACACCATCTCCTGAGCCTGTTTGGTCCAATATTCTGTGTTGTTGCTGACAGAGCTCCTCACTGCACATCTACCCGATCCACCATCTTGTAGAGAATCATACCAGGACTAGACTTCCTTCAAAAGAGTTTTAGGCATAACATGGATTTCTGGTGTGGCTCTGTAGGATAAACCCGGGACTGCAAGGTCAGTTTGAACCACAAGGTCAGCTATTCAAATTCACCAGTCACTTCTAGAAACCCTATCCTTGTTCACTATGAGTCAGAACTTACTAAACAACACTTAACAACAACAAAGCACAACATACTATGCATTAAGGAGTCCTGGTATGGTGCTGTAGGATACACACTGGACCACGAGGTCAGTTTGTTGTTTCAAACACACCAGGTGCTCCTCAAAAACCTTATACAGAGTTGACTTGATGGCACTTAAACAACTTAATAGGCATAACATGATAATTTTGTAACATAATGTCAGTCAGTATACACCAAGATTTTCAAGTCTCTGTTGTTAGGTATGTAGAACTGGCTCCAACTCATAGCGACCTGATGTACAAAAGAACAAAACACTGCCTGTTCATGCACCATGCTCCCAAATGTTTGCACCCATTGTTGCAGGTACAGTGTCAGTCCACTTCGCTAGAGATCTTCCACTTTTTCGATAACCCTCGAGTTTATCAAGCATGATGTTCTTTTTTAGTGATTGGTCTCTTCAGATAACATGTTCAAAACATGTGAGACAAAGTCTGACTATCCTTGCTTCTAAGGAGTATTCTGGCTGTACTTCTTTCAAGACAAATTTGTTTGTCTTTCAGGCAACCCATGGTACTTATAATATTCTTCACCGATGCCATAATTTAAATGCATCAATTCTTCTCCAGTGTTCCCTTTACACTGTCCAGCTTTCAAATGCATATAAGGTGATTGATTGCAAATACTATGGCTTGGATCACATGTATCTTAGGCCTCAAAGTGACATCTTTGCTTTTTAAAACTTAAAAAGAGGTCAAGCTTATAGATATCTGACTGTATATTTGTTGTGCTATTGAGTCAGTTCTGACTCCTAGAAACCATGTGTAGGGTTCCTGAGGCTGTTAATCTAGAGAGAGGAGAAAGCCTGATCTTTCTCCCATGAAGTGGCTGATGGATTCAGACAACTGACATGCGGTTAGTAGCCCAGTTTGTAAGCCACTATGCCACCAGCCCTCCTAGTTATCGGAACAGTATTTGAAAATCCTTGGGTAAATGATATGAATTATTTACTCATAACCATTAGCTTTGATAATGCTAGATTCAAAAGAAACAAAATTGTGACCAGCTAAAAAATAATAAAATTATGGCATAATACTCTGAATTAGGGAGTACAGTGGCTTCGTATGCTAAGCACTGAACTGCCAACTACTAGGTTGGCGGTTTAAGTCCAACAGTCACTCCATGAAAGAAAGATGAGACTTTCTGCTTCTGCAAATATGTACAACCTCACAAACCCTATACAGGGTCACTATGAGTCAGAATCCACTCAACAACACTTAACAACAAACAACTACAACTATGTATTGGTTGTCTAATATCAGGAGGGGACATAAGGGGAAGCAGTGACAGATACACTTTTAATGAGAAAATCAGGTATTTTTCTTGGTTTGACATGTTTCATGCAATTGATAATATATTAAAGCTTTCTTTTCTAGCATTTTTCTCTTTGTGAAATAGAAACCAATCTTTTGTGACTTTCCATGAAGTTTCAAAGTTGTCAGATGTTTAACATATGTCACTGAGAAACAATATTTCAATTATTTTACCAGAAATCTTAAAGGCAGGGGAAAACTTAACATTTTTCCAAGATGTGCAGTTTGGTTTTTAACTCATGAGCTTATTCCGATAAAATGCTGTACCCTTGCCTGTAAAGAAGATTACACAAAGAATGAACTAACATTTCAACTCAGTATTTGAAAATGTTATCTTACCAGGGAAAAATTCAATTCTTTCTGACATTAAAGCTTTAAAAAATCCTCATAAATTATTGCAAACTTTTAGCCAGATAAAATCTTTAACTATATTAAATAAATTTATTTTCACAAACCTTTCAAACTTTGTCTTTGTAGCAATAAGGAACACATTCATTAGCAGATGCAAATATAGGTATGCATTGGTTCAGGTAACATCTGAACACATGCATCCATTAGATTTTTGCTTTAAGGGAAAACAGCTCTTTTTGTTTATTATTTCCCTTTAATGGTTTGTTGGTGGCATACTGGGTTACATGTTGGGCAACTAACTGTAAGACCAGCAGTTTGAATCCACCAGCTACTCCACAGGTGAAACTTGAGGTTTTCTGTTCCCATAAAGATTTAAAGCTTCAGGAACCCTACACAGAGTAGCTATGAGTCAGAACTGACTTGTAGACACACAACAATGGTTTTAAGACTCTGACAGCACTGAACGACAGGAAGGATACAGGCAGGGGAGGCAGGGGACAATACTCTCGGAGACCCAGTGGTGGTGGCGGCAAGAGTTACTGGATCCAGGATGCTCTTGCAGTTCAAGCAGATGAAACAGCAAATGACGTGGGTGCACTCCATTCCCTCCCTGCTTACTTCCTCTCACTCAGTTCCAATTTCTGCCCTCTCAGCTCCTGGTGAGCTATTGCAGCAGCAATAGCTATGGCAATGACAGCAAAAACAACTAGAAGTGGCTTTAATACACTGTTTTAATTGAGGTTTTGATGCAGTGTTTGCACAACGTCTAAATCACATAATGTCCGATTGCACAGAGCATATTGTAAGCACTGACAGATGCATCCCTGTATACATCTTTTCTGTGTGACTTAAAACCCAGAAGAGTATAAGCTTGAATATTAATTCAATTTACTATCAGCAAATTACTTAAAGATCTTGGTAATTATTATAAATTGAACAGTGAATAAGACCATGGAAGAATTGATGCAATTGAGTTATGGTGATGAGAGAGAATATTAAAAAGTACCATGGACTGCCAAAAGAACAAACCAATCTGTGTTGGAAGAAGTATAGCCAGAATGCTCCTTAGAAGCCAGGATGGTCAGACTTCATCTTTCATGCTGGACATATTGTCAGGAGGGACCAGTCCCTGAAGAAGGGTATCATGTTTGGTAAAGTGGAGGGTCAGAGAAAAAGAGGAAGACCCCCAACGAGATGGATTGGCACAGTGGTAGCAACAATGGGCTCAAATGTAGCAACGATTGTGATGTTGGTACAGGACTGGGCAGTGTTTCGTACTGTTGCATATAGGGTTGCTATGAGTTGGTACCAAACTTAACCGCACCTAACAATAATTGTAAATCTGTATGTTATAAAAGGAGACTTCGTAATATATTAGGAGCTGGGATTCCTAGAGTGGATTACAAACTGGGCTGCTAACCACATTGTCAGCAATTCAAATCAACCAGTTGCTCCATGGGAGAAAGATGAGACTTCCTATTCACACAAAGATTTACAACCTCAGAAATGCTATACAGGGTCGCTATCAGTCCTAATCACCTGATGACACACAACCACCACCATCATGTTATAAAACATTATTACTGTTGAAATGGCACTTGTTTAAATACCCATGTTTTCAGTTAACCTTTACCACTTCACTTTAGGTGTATCTCATTATAATTTTTATATTACATCTTCATTATGTTAATTAGGGGGGGAAAAGACATTTACAAATTTGTTAAGAAGCAATGTTTCTGGAGGAAGAAGATAACATAAAAATGTTTACGCTTTATCTATTGTCTTAGACTGGGATTGCTAGAGAAACAAAACCAGTGAAACTCATATATGTATATATATAAAACAAAGTTTATATCAAAGAAATAACTCACAATTGTTGAGTCCCAAGTCGGGTCAGCTGAGCCAAAATTGGCAGGCAGACAGGCAGACAGGAGTCCAAAGTCCCCAGTAGAAAAGAGCAGTTTTTCCCTAGTGTTCATTATATTGGGAACAGACCACACTCCCAAGGAAACATCCTTTCAATTGATTGGCTGCTCATAGCCAATCATCACAGAGTAAACTGCCTGTGTTAGCGCTCACCTTGGGGATAGCCACATCTCAACTGCCAAACTGCTGGGAATCCCTGCCCAGTCAAGTTGACAGAAAACCTTAGCTATCACATGGATTGTTTCCTTTTTTTTTTTGTCATGGAAAAGTAAGAATTTTTCGGTTTTTTCCAATTGTATATAATTTAACCTCAACAACAGTTTATTTAAATCTAATGTAATAACAGACTTTGTTGCATCCACTCTTCAAAATATAAAATATTTGCAAGACTGAAAAGAAAATCATTCTTTTTCCTTCTCCATCATTTCTAAATATTTTGGAGGGGTTTTTTTGTTTTGTTTTGTTTTTTAAGGTAAAAACAATCTTCAAAGTTTGCCTTTTCGGACTTACTGCAGTACATGAAATTGTGCATTACTTTAAAGCTTAATTTTGAAATGAAATAGTTTAGTGTTATGAAACCCTGTTTGCATTTACATTATTTAAATTACGTAATTTTTTTTTTTGTTCTTGCTTTCTTCTGCATTTCTTTCATACTGCAATGACCTAAATAGTATTCCTTATAAGTTAAACCCTCTTTAACACATCTGCCATCTGTTCTCCTTCTGGCTCTGAAGCACAAAATTGTATCCTCTAGTAATTTCTCATTAAACAAATTGCTGTACAGCTTACAAAGTGTTTTTCAGTTGATAAATCTTAACATTTCATTATTAGTGCTGGCTATGCTAACTGCAAAGTCGGAAGTTCAAACCCACAAAGCACTCCTCAGAAACCCTATGGGTTTGAACTGACTCAGCTTCACTCAACCACAACCACCGCATACTATTATGGAGAAAAGTGGAGGGTCAGTGAAGAAGACCCTTCAGGTGAATTGACAGTGGTAGCTACAGTGAGCTCAAACATAACCATTATGAGGATGATGGAGGACCCAGTGGGCAGTGTTCAGTTTTGTTGTGCATGTCAACAACAACATACTATTATGGTTGGTTGGTTATGTGCCGTCGAGTCAGTTCTGACTCATAGCGACCCTGTACAGGGTTTCTGAGGCTGTAAATCTTTACGGGAGCAGAAAGCCTCATTTTTCTCCTGCGGAACAGCTGGTAGTTTCGAACTGCTGACCTTGTGGTTCGCAGCCCAATTCGTAACCACTACACTACCAGAGCTCCTTCAGATAGTCCAAACAAAATATACTCTCCTGTCCACTTCCTCATTGTTCAAAAACCCTGGCCCTTATTCCTTTTTAGATTTGTTTTGTTTTGTTTTGTTTTAAGGTTTTTATTGTGGATTGAGTGAAAAGTTTACAGGGCAGACCATCAGTTTTACATTCAACAAATCATACACCTTGTTTCATTACAATGATTATAATCCCCTCCCTGTACTATCAGTTAACAGTATTTCTGTCTATCCACTTTAGCTTTAAAAACAAGCAAACAAAACAAAACAAAAAACCACTCAGGAATATATAATAATTTACACCTCCAAAGAACCCATTCTGCAAGTCTGCCTCCTGGCCACCAGCAATTAGTCCCTCTCTTCCCATGAATCTAGAGTCCTCAGCCGCTCCCCCTCTCCATGACCCCATCTCTGCCTCCTTCGCTTCTCTGGATAAGGTCCTGTATTCTGCTTGTGCGTTTCTCCCTTGATGGTCCTAGAGTCCTCCGTTTCTGGACTATAAGATTAACCACTCCCCTGTTTTTGTTACAAAACGTCTACCTTTACAATTGTGACAGTCGCAATTAGTCATGACAACAATTATTCACTATTGAATCATATGCCCATCTCTTTTCACCAGACCTATCTAGACAAGATGAAAACTATTCAGTAGGGACTCTTTCTTCCCCACACACTCTTAAACTAAATTCCCTTTTGAAACCTTGTAAGCCAGTCACTTCATGCCTTAATTACCCCCTCAATTGTCTAAATTGCCCGTCCCTATCTACCCTGTGTACAGCGGAGTTAGCGTTGATACTTGATGTGAGGACTCCCCTCTCTGTTGGTATTTAGAGTTACTACCTCCATGGCTATAGGTCAGTTTCATCAAAGTGCAGCAATTTATCCTTGTTTACTTTGTAAAAAAAAAAAAAAATACATACTTTTTTATGTGTGTAATCTTCCTCTAGTCGAGTTCTGATTATCAAGGCATTGAGGCTAGGTCAAATGGGTACTGTCTGCAAGTTTGGGTGTTCTTGTGCATCTCCCCTCACTTCATGTCAGCTGGATGCTACACTCTCAGCTCTAGCCCTCTGTGGCTATGTCCTTGTTAATGGGCTCAAATGTCCCTGGGTCTCACCACACTTTGGACCAAGCAGCCCTTCCTCTTCTCTCTCTCATCTCCCAGTCAATGGGAGTCAATGGACTGTGGTTGAACTCAGCCCATTTCTTCATTGCTGCCTTTCCCCCTCTTTCACTCACCAGTAGTCCAATGTGGTCGCCAGCAAGCTTACATGCCTGTTCATGTGTTCCCTTTGAGTTTCAGCCTTAGAGGGGAGTGGTTCCTGAAGGAACTTGATTGCTTGCCTTGTTGTCTTCCTGGCAAACAGCTTGCTTATTCTTGTAGCCAGCCATGCTGACATTTTTGTTTTGGGTTTTCCCTAATGTTCTCTCTTTGAAGATGTATCCTCTGTTGCTCTAGCTATTCCAGGCTGGTCTGCTTGTCCTTGCTAGTGGGAATGTCCCACCTCAGAAGGTTTTGGGTGGGACTCAGGATTCCACCTAAGGTCCTATAATCAGCAAAGGCTTTGCAAGAGACCTATTTTACTGGGCAAGTTCTAGAACCCCTTTTAGGTATTCCAATTAGTTATAGGCTGAAGATGGGCTTACAAGTTTTCTCTAATCATGGTTCCCAACCCTCCTTTCTATCCCACTCAAGTGTCTATTTTACAATAGTAGGCAAGGGAAACCAATATTCATAAGACAGTTAAGCATTTTAGTATTATTGCCCCTCTTAAAACTATGCCTATCTCTGGGACCACCAATGGAGAAGAGCCGAGAGTGGGACCCTACCCAGAGAAGCCTGAATGGAGACAGAGACGATGACATGGAGGGATGAAGCAGCTGGGGACTTTGGATCCAGAGAGCAAGAGGGACTGTGGGCCAAAGACTAGGGGTGAGGGGGGTGGGAGGGGCGTGGGCAGGTAGGGGGAAGTGTAGAGGACGGGTTTCTAGGATATCCCCTTTGGTCGGAAGATGATGCAGGGAGGGGATTGGAACCATGGCAATGAGATGATATACGATGGAATGAATGTAGAACTAAAGTTCTCTCATGTAAACTATCATATAATTCACAATACAACATTTAAAAACAAACAAACAAACAAAAAACTATGCCTAGATCTCTGTATCACAGAGCCCTGTTGTTCCAAGGTTGAGCATGCATCACTATTTACCTCTCTCCCACTTAGGCCATGCAAACCTGTCTCAGTGTTCCCCTATCTATCTTGTTCTTCCACCTCCTCCTCCTTTTTGTATTGCCTTCCCCAACACCCAAACTAAACCTCCCACCCCAATCTCACTGTTGTGGTTACCTTATATTCCATTCATTCTTCCCTCCATTTAAGCCAGTCTATTTTATCCTGTAATCTACCTGAACTTCTCATCACCTGCATCTCTATTCCTCTGTGTTTACCTTCTTTTACATTGTAATTGTTTTGATCATAGACTGACCTCCCAGATCCTCTGTTCTTATCATTTTATTCTGTTCTTGACTCTTCCATTTGTCGATTGAGTTCAGGGTGATGCTGCCACGTACTTCATTCTCTGGTTATTGTCTGTTCTTGTTGGTTCTCAGTCCACAGAACTTCCTTTAGGATGTTTTTCATAGCAGGATTGGCTTTGGCAAAATTCCTTACCTTTTGTTTATCCTGGAATGTTTTGATTACACCATTGTATTTGATTGACAGCTTTGCTGGGTAGAGGATTCTTGGTTGGCAGGTTTTTTCTTTCAGAATTTTATATATGTCTCCCCATTGCCTTCTTTCCTGCATGGTTTCTGTTAAGAGATCTGAGCTTAATCTGATTTGCTAGCCTTTGTATGTAACACTTGTCTTTTTCCTAGCAGCTTTCAGGATCTGTCCTTATCTTTGATTTTGGAGAGCTTGGTGATTTTCTTTTAGGGTCTGTCCTTCCTGGGGTTCATTGAGCTTCTTGAATGCTTATCTTTTTGCTTTTCAGGATGTTAGAAAATTTTTCTTCCAGAAGCTCTTCAACTATCTCCTCTGTGGACTTGTGTGATTCTTCCTGTTGCAGAATGCCGATGATTCTTAAGTTATTCCTCTTCATGAATCTTAGGCCTTCTTCAGATTTTTTATCCTTTTCTGTGCTTGCTCTTCTCTCTTAGTTCTAGCTCACTAGTTCTGGCTTCTATCTCTTCAATT
>NW_006408535.1:31753978-31779071 GCF_000296735.1 Chrysochloris asiatica | reverse complement strand
AAAAAAAAAAAAAAAAGAGTATCCACATCTTTATCTCCACGGTTCTGTCAGGCATCTGTGGCTGCTCTGATCCTTCCCCTGCTCGGTTTCACCCAAGATTGTGACTCTGGGAGCAGCTGAATGTCTTGAATTAGAAAGCAATGGATTTCTTGCTTCTGCTACAAATTCCT
The DNA here is from genome assembly GCF_000296735.1 of Chrysochloris asiatica. Taxonomy (NCBI): domain Eukaryota; kingdom Metazoa; phylum Chordata; class Mammalia; order Afrosoricida; family Chrysochloridae; genus Chrysochloris; species Chrysochloris asiatica. The sequence continues at coordinate 31,778,901 of NW_006408535.1, read as the reverse complement.
CTAGCTGTAAGCCTTCCAACTTTCTAAATATTCATTTATATGTGGTTCAGAGTTCTGGGACCATTCCCCTGAGCCTGCTTGGTCCAGTATTCTGTGTTGTTGCTGACAGAGTTCCTCACTGCACTTCTACCCAATCCGCCATCTTGTTTGTTCTCCTTCCCCTTATTCCTGTTTCAGAAGTGGCAAAATAGCATGGTAGGATCGGCAGTTTGAAACTACCAGCTGTTCCACGGGAGAAAGATGAGGCTCTCTGCTCCCATAAAGATTTACAGCTTCAGAAACCCTGTGCAGGGTAACTATGAGTCAGAACCGACTCCATGTTACTTAACAACAACAACAAAAAAAGCAAAGAATGGTAAGTTTCAAGGAATGTGAAGAAATGTTGAATTGGGGACAATAATATCACAGAGAAAGGTAAATCACATGGAAGCATGTGCTGAAAATTGGCAGATACTTTTTCTTAAACCTGTTACAAAATACTTACATTTGTAACAAATACATATAGATAACATGCAAAGATTCCATATACTTAATAAAGGGCACCTAAAAGAAATAGATGATTATATTTTTAAAGTTAAAAAAGTAGTAATAAAAGAAATGCAAATTTAAATGAAAGTTATTTAATATTTTCATCTATAAAATAGATGTGTAAAAACAAGGATACTCCCAGAATTAGTCAAGATGAGAAAAAATGAGTACTGCTAATAGCAGGAATGGAGTCCTGGTGTGGTGCTGTGGGTTAATGCATCAGACTGCAAAACCATTTGAACTGCAAGGTTGGCAGTTCAAGCTCACCAGCTGCTCCTCAGAAACCCTATACAGGGTCACTATGGGTCAGAACTGACTCAAGGGCACTTCACAACAACAACAACAGCAGGTATGGAGTCCTGGTGTGGCACTGTGGGTTAATGAGCTGGAATGCAAAGTCATTTGAATCACAAGGTTGGCAGTTGAAGCTCACCAACCACTCCTCAGAAACCCTATGGGTCAGGATGCATTCGATGGCACTTAACAAAAACAACAATTAGAGGCATAAAGTGGTATACCCTTTCTGATGTTTAGCTGGACAATATATTGGTAATAAAATCAAAACCTTCCCTATATTTACTGACTATCAAAGACATTTGACTGTGTGGATCACAACAAATTATGAGTAATTTTGAGAAGAAAGAGAATTCCAGAACACTTCTTTGTGTTCCTAAGGTACCTGTACATATATCAAGAGGCAGTTGTTTATACAGAGCAAGGGCATATTTGTTGTTGTTAAGTGCCATCAAGTTGGTTCCGACCCATAGCGACCCTAAACAGGGTTTCTGAGGCTGTAAATCTTTACGGGAGCAGAAAGCCTCATCTTTCTCCCACGGAGCAGCTGGTGGTTTTGAACTACTGACCTTGTGGTTTGCAGTCCGATTCGTAACCACTACGCTAAAATCAGTAAAAGTGTGTATCATCATTGTATCCTTTTACCAGACTTATTCAATCTGTATGATGAACAAATAATCCAAGAAACTGGACAATATGAGACTATGAGGAAGAATGTAGCATCAGAATTAGAGGAAGACACATTAAATAACCAGTGATATGCAGATAACACAATCTTGCTTCCTGAAGGTGAAGAGGATTTGAAGCACTTACAGATGAAGATCAACGCATACAACCTTCATTATGAATCTCATCTCAACATAAAACAAAAATCCTCACAACTGGACCAATAACCAACATCATGACAAATGGAGAAAAGATTGAAATTATTAAGGATTTCATTTTACTTCAATCCACAGTCAACATTCATATAGGCAGTCAGGACATCAAATGATGCATTCATTAGGCAAAACTGCTGCAAAGGACCTCTTTAAAATGTTACAAAGCAAATATGTCACTTTGAGGATTAAGGTTCACTTGACCCAATCCGTGGTTTTTTTTTCAATTGTCTTATATGAATGCAAAAGCTGGACAAATAAATAAGGAAGACTTAAGAAGAAATGAATTATGGTTTGGGGAAAGAATACTGAATATATTATGGACTTCCAGAAGAGCTGCCAAAAAATGTTATGGAGGTACAGTCATAATGTTCATTAGAAGAGCAAATGGCAAAACTTCATCTCATGCACTTTGGACATGTTATCAGGACATCCCAGGCTCTGGAGAAGGGCAGCATGCTTGGTAAAGCAGAGGGTCAGTGAAAAGGAGAAAGACTCTCAATGCAATGGATTGCAAAAATGGGTTCAAGCATAGCAATGATATTGAATATGGCCCAAGACTGGACAGTCCTAGTGTCCCTATGAATCAGAACCTACTTAATGGCACCTTACACCATAACATCAAAGGTCTTAACAAAAAGCATCCTCTTTGACACAGCAACTCTAGTAATTCAGCTTAAAAAAACAACAGTGTGAGTAAAGATCAATCTATGAGGGGTTATAATGACAAAAAATACAAAACAATCTAAATGCCCATCAGTAGGGAATGAAAAGGAATTCTGGTAGTGTAATGATTAAGCACTGAGCTGCTAATCAAAAGGTTGGTGATTCAAACCAGAGAAAAGATCTGGCAATCTGCTCCCATAAAGATTGTTGTTGTTAAATGCCATTGTATCAGTTCCAACTCATAGGGAAACTGTATAGGTTTTCTAAGGTTGCAAATCTTTGCAGGAGCAGAAAGCCCCATCCTTCTCTCCCATGGAGTGGCTGGTTGGCTCAAACCGCTGACCTTGTGATTTGCAGTCCAGTTCTCAGTCAAGTGCTTATCATAAAGAGCCACCATGCTTCCCCCCATAAAGGAACAGTCTAAGAAACTTTATGAGACAATTCTACCCCATCCTATAGGACCACTGAGTCAAAACTGACATGACAGCAACAACAGGGAATTACCATTTTAAATGATGTGGTAGAATATCTAATATTATTTTTCATTGTTTATTATACCTTGTCAGTTGAAAAATAAACATTGTTTATCCAATTTTAATTTTTAAAATACATATGCTTATATGCATATACAACATCCTTATAACTGGACCAGTAAGTAACAACATGATAAGTAGAGAAAAGATTGAAGTTGTCAAGGATTTCATTTTACTTGAATACCCTGTCAACACTTATGGAAACAGCAGCATTGGGCAAATCTGCTACAAAAGACCTCTTTGAAATACTAAAGAGAGAGCACGTTGAGGAACAAGGTGCACCTGACTTAAGCCATGGCATTTTCAGTCATCTCATATGAATGTGAAAGTTGGACCAAAGAAGAATTGATGTATTTGAATTATGGTGTTGGTGAATAATATTGGAAATACCGCTAGAAAAATTTGCAAAGAATCTGTCTTGGAAGAAGTACAGTCAGAATGTTTCTTAGAAGCAAGGATGGTGAGACTTGGTCTCAAGTACTTTGGACATGTCATCAGGAGGTAACAGTTCCTGAAAAAGAACATCATGCTTGGTAAAGTAGAGGGTCGGCAAAAAAGAGAAAGACCCTCAACGAGATGGATTGACACAATAGCTGCAATGATGGGCTCAAGCAAAACAATTGTGAAGACGGTGCAGTGTTTTGTTCTGTTGTTGTACATAGGGTCGCTATGAGTCAGAACTGACTCCACAGCACCTAACAACGAAAACATATGCCTAAACACACCAAAATGACGACAGTAGTTATCTCTGGGTGGTGGTGGTGGTTATATGCCGTGGAGTCGGTTTTGACTCATAGCAACCCTGTACAGCGTTTCCAGGGCTGTAAATCTTTACGGGAGCAGAAAGCTTCATCTTTCTCCCACGGGACAGCTGATAGTTTCGAACTGCTGACCTTGCGGTTTGCAGCCCGATTCTTAACCACTACGCTGCCAGAGCTCCAAATCTACAGCACCCCTTATTCCCAGGCGGTCTCCCATCCAAGTACTAACCATGCCCAACCCTGATTAGCTTCCAAGATCAAGCTCATTCAGGGTGGTATGGCCGTAGACATCTCTGGGTGGTAGAGTGCAACTACATGTTGTTTTTAAATTTTTACTTTTCTGTAAGTATCTACCATGAAAACATATTACTTTTGTATTCAGAAAAAAAAATTATTATAAAATAATGTCTCTCTTTCTTAATGACTGAAATTCCTTTAACATGGAACAAGGCATTATATTCTATAGACAAGAACATTAACCATTGTTGTTGTTAGTTGCCACCTTGTTAGTATGACTCATAGAAACATTATGCACAACAGAACAAAACATCGCTCAGTCCTGCATGAATTTCACAATTGTTGATACACTTGAGCCCATTGCTGCTGGCACTGTGCCAAATGCCTCATTGGAAGTCTTGCTCTTTTTCGCTGATCTGCCACTTTGCTAAGCATAGTGTCCTTCTCCAGAGACTGGTCCCTCCTGATAATATATCCAAAGTATCAGAGATGAAGTCTGGCCATCCTGGCTCCTAAGAAGCATCTGGCTGCACTTCTTCCAACACATATTTGTTTGTTCCTCTGGAAGTCCATGGTATTTTTTATGTTCTCCTCCAACACCATCTACATCAATTCTTCTAGCCTCTTTACTCATTGTCCAACTTCCACATGCATATGAGGCTATTGAAAACACCATGGCTTGGGTCAGGCATATTTTAGTACCAAAACTGACATCTTAGAAAGCTTTAAAGAGGTCTTGTGCAGCAGATTTGCTTAATGCAATACCTCATTTAATTTTTTGACTACTGCTTCTATGAGTGTTGATGGTTGATCAGAGCAAAATGAAGTTTTTGACAACTTCAATATTTTCTCCTTTTATCTTGATGCTATTTATTGGTCCAGTTGTGAAGATTTTTGTTTTCTTTAAATTGAGGTGAACCCCATAATGAAGGCTATGGTCTTTGATCTTCACCATTAAGTATTTTAAGTCCTCTTCACTTGCAGCAAACAAGGTTGTATCATCTGCATATCACAGGCTGTTAATCAGTCTTCCTCCAGTCTTGATGCCATGTTCTTCATATAATCTAGTTTCTCAGATCATTTACTCAGCATACAGATTAAATAAGTATGGTGAGAAAATACAACCCTGACACACACTTTCCCTGTTTTAAACCATTCAGTGTCCCCTTGTTCTGTTCAAGCATCTGCCTCTTGGTCTATGTACAGGTTCTTCATGAACACAATTAAGTGTTTTAGAATAGTTATTCTCCGCAACATTGTCCATAGCTTGTCATGATCCACACAATCGAAAGCTTTTGTGTAGTCAGTAAAGCATAGGTAAACATCATTCTGGTTTCTCTGTTTCTGACAAAGATCCATCTTACATCAGCAATGATATCCCTCATTCCATGTTTCTGTCTGAATCTGGCCTGAACCTTTGGTATTTCCTTGTCTATGTACTGCCACAGTCGTTTTTGAATTATCCGATGATTTCTTCATTCCTTTGGGTCACCTGTCTTTGGAATGAACACAAATATGGTACTCTTCCAGTCAGTTGGCCAGGTAGTTGTCTTCTAAATTTCTTGGCATAGATAAGTGAGTGCCTACAGTGCTGCATCAGTTTGTTGAAAGATTTGTGTTTGTATTCTATCAATTCCCAGAGTCTTGTTCTTTGTCAATGCCTTCAGTGAACCTTGGACTTCTTCCTTCAGTATCATTGGTTCTTGATCACACACTACCTCTTGAAATGGTTGGCCATTGACAATTTATTTTTGGTACAGTGACTCTATGTATTCCTTCCACCATCTTTTGAATCCATCTTCTTCTGAAGCTTTCTGCATTATTCAGTATTTTGCCCATAGAATCCTTTAATATTTCAAGTGGAGGCTTGAATTTTTTTCTTCAGTTTTTTCACTTTGTGAAATGCTGAGTATATCCTTACCTTTTTGTTTTCTAACTCCAGGTCACTGCACATTTAGTTAATATTTGACTTTGTCTTCTCAAACTGACCTTTGAAATTTTCTGTTCAGCTCTTTTACCTCCTCACTTTTTCCATTAGCTTAACATCTCTATGATGGAGAGTAAGTTTCAGAGTCTCTTCTGACATTCATTTTGGTTTGTTTCTTTTTTCTTGTCTTCTTAATTACCTTTTGCTTTTCCTCCTGTATGATGTTCTTGACGTCATCATACAACTCTTCTGGTCTTCATTCATTAGTGTCTAATGCATCAAACCTGTTCTTGAGATGATCTCTAAATTCAGGTGGAATATTTTCAAGGTCATATTTTTACTCTCCTGAACTTGTTTTAATTTTCTTTCAGCTTCAGCCTGAACTTGCATATGAGCAATTGATGGTCTGTTCCACAGTTTGTCCCTTGGCTTTGATTTGACAGATGATATGGAGCTCTTCACAGATGTACTCAATTTTATTTCTGTGTATTCCATCTGGTGAGGTCCATGTGTATAGGCATCTTTTAATTATTTTAAAAAGGTATTTGCAATGAAGAAGTCACTGGTCTTGCAAAATTCTATCATGCAATCTCCAGCATCATTTCTATCACATGTTCCATCAGTCCATTGGACTAATTGATTCCAGACATCTTCAATGCTCATGACTCTTCTTTCTTCTGAATATTACAAGATCAATAGTTATACCTTACACAGCTACTCATAAGGTTTTAAGACTCCAGAGGCTACTTGCCAAAGTAGAATGTGAAACATTGTTTTGTGGACTATGTTATGCTAATTGACCATGGTGTCCCCCGCCAGGCTCAGCAACTCATTGCCTTAAGATGTTTGATAATATCTAAGAAGTTTTCATCATTTTGCCCAGCTGTATGCTCCATCATATTCATAGTTCTGATTGCAGCAAAAGTAAATACCCATGTACAAGCATCCTTTTTTCAAACCCTTATATATTTGTGCATATACTCCCATTCTTCCTCTCATATTGGTTCAGCTTGTGTATCAGTTCATGTATTTACTCACAGAACACTGTTGTTCCAAGGCTATATATATATAACAGTATTTACCTCTTTTCTCTTTAGCCCTTGCTTGCCTCCCTGTGTCTTTACCTGTCTTCATCATTCTTCTGCCAACCTACCTCTTCTTAGACATTTCGGATGATTTTTTGATTGTTACTTCCATGAGCATTAATTATGGATCCAATTAAAATGAAATCCTTGACAACTTCAATCTTTTCTCTGTTTATCATTAAGTTATTTATGGTCGAGTTGTGAGGACCAATTTTTGTTTTCTTTATATTGAGTGGTAATCTATACTAAAGGTTGTATTCTTTGATATTCATCAGCAAGTGCTTCAAGTCCTCTGCTTACAGCAAGCAAGGGTGTATCATTTGCATATTCAAAATTGTTAAAGTGATTTCCTCCAAGTTGAGTCAGTTCTGACTCATAGTAACCCTGTATAGGGTTTCCAAGGAGCAGCCGATGAGCTTGAACCGCCAACCTCGCAGCTCAAACTGACCTTGTGGGTCCAGTGCTTATCCTACAGCGCCACACTAGGATTCCAAATATCAAGTCTTTTTGTTCCATAATTACATACCAATGGTTGCTTTGAAAACTGGTCAGAGTGAAATGAGAGTTATACATTCTTTTAATAGAGCGGGTTCTTGCACATGTGGAGTAAGCACATTGATCCCACTAATGGAACAGTTTGTTTGCTTCGAAGAGATCTCAGACCTCCAGGAAGACTCCCACTGCTGACATTCAGGGACAGATTTAAAGAACATTCTCCTAAGAAAAACAAATTTCTACTACTCTCAAATCAAACAAATGTGTTCTCAGTTTCAGTTTTATTTGAGAAGTTGGTATGTTAAGGAAGGTTTTAGCTGCTCTTTCTCTAACCAGAACATGCAAGGAGCAAAAAGTACAACCTTAGTGCTCTGATCTACAAAGAGTTAAGATCTTATGAGCTAAACAGTACTGGATTAATACTTCTCCTAGGAAGACAGAAAGACAAGAGGATTGAAACCTAGCATATTAAATGCAGTCTGAGAAAATAATTATAGAAAGCACTGTGGAGGAAACAAAACTGTAAGTTTATATCTAATACTTATATATAGCCTCCCATTTCTTTCCCTGCCTGTTTCTGAGAAGAGTGGAATAAGTATATTCATTCCGTACTCTATCATCAGTCTGTCAGGCACAAAACTGCCAAGCCATGTTTGATTCCCTTACCTCCTTACCTCCATCCTGTATCTAACCAGTTGTCAAGTCTTTTGATTCTCCTTCCTGAGTGTCTTCTATACCCATTGCACTCTTCCATCTCATGCTTCCATCCTTCCTAGTTTAAGGCCTTTTGTCCCAACTATAGCAATAGCCCCCAGTACCACTTGTCTCCTGCAAGCTTTCAAACTCCCTAATACCAGATTTTTACTGTTGTTGCTAAGTGACCCTGTATAAGTTTCCAAGGAGTGGTTGGTAGGTTTGAACTGTCAACTTTTGATTAGCAGTCCAGTGTTTATCCTACAGAGACACACTAGGACCAGACTACTATTCCTAAAACTCATTACAGCTCTAAGTCTATTACTATTGTGTTAAAAAATGTATAATTGCTGACTGTTGTCTATGGAAATGGATAAAACTCCTTTATCTTGTATTCAAGATGGTCCAAAACAAGGCTCCTTTCAATAAGTCTCTTTCTCATACTCTTCATGTCTACCTGATACTCTTTAGGTTCACCTATTCATGCTGCCTTCTCTGTATGAAACACCGTATCTCCACCCACCAAAATCCTACCCAATATCCAACAACCTTTAATCTATTAAGCTTTTCTTGATCCTTCAAGTAAATCTCAACCTTATCAATCCTTCTTTTACATTCCAAATTCACTTTGTTTTTCCCTGCTTTGCTTTGGATATTTTTTCATTATATTCTAATATTTAAAATACATTCCACATTTAATAATAAACTTGTAGTTAAGGGTATACTTTTTTACTTCTCCTATTAGTTATTCACCTCACAAAAGAAAGACTTTTATTTTCTATCTGCATATAGCAACTACACATATTAGCCTCATAGAAATATTTGTTTAAATAAGTTCAATCAAAATTATAGAAGTTCCTGCCATCTATTCCCAGTATTCACACAATGGGTGTTACTGTTATACAAAAGAGTCTGCTCTTTTCTCCACAACTTTTCTTTATCTCTGATCCAGGTTTCTTTCTTAATTCTTTCATCTTAGTTGCTTTCACCTTCTTACGTAAGACTGGTTCCTCCCAAGTTTCCTCACTCATTATAAAACCATTTTTCTCAAGACTCACAATTTGACCCTTCCTTCAGCTCCTAGAAATCCAACTATACCCTCTCCCTGCAGAGACTTGACTATTAACTTTGCTGTTGTTTTTAGGTGCCATCAAGGCAGGCAGTCCCAACTCATAACAAGCTTATGCACAATAGAATGAAACACTGTCTGGTCCAGCACCATCCTCATGATTGTTGCTGTGTTTGAGCCCATTGTTGCAGCCACTATGTCAATCTGTCTCAATGGGGGTCTTCCTCTTTTTCACAGACTCTTTCCTTTGCCAAATATGATATCCTTCTCCAGGGACTGGCTTCTCCTGATAGCATGTCCAAAGTAGGTGAGACCGAATCTCACCATCATCCAAAGAGCATTCTGCTTGTACTTCTTCCAGGACAAATTAGTTTATTCTTCTGGCAGTCCATGATACTTTCAATATTCTTCACCAACACCATAATTCAAGTACACCAATTCTTCTCTGGTCTTTTTTAATTCATAGTCCAGCTTTCACATACAAATGTTGTTGTTGTTGTCAGGTGCCGTCGAGTCGATTTCAACACATGGCGATCCTGTATAGGGTTTCCAAGGAGCAGCTGGTGAGCTTGAACCGCAGACCTTACAGTTCAAACGGCTTTGCAGTCTGGCACATTAACCCACAGCGCCACACTGGGACTCCTCACATACAAATGAGGATATGAAAAATATCATGGCATGGATCAGTCTTCAAAGTGACATCTTTGCTTTCTTTCACACTTTAAAGAGGTCTTTTGTAGCAGATTTGCTTGATGCAATACGCCGTTTGATTTCTTAACTGTTGCTTTCATGAATATTGATTGTGGATCCAAGTAAAATTAAATCCTAGATGATTTTAATCTTTTCTCAGTTTATCATGATGGTATTTATTGGTCTGGTTGTGAGGACCAACTTTTGTTTTCTTTATTTTGAATTGTAATCTGTACTGAAGGCTATATTTTATCAGCAAGTGTTTCAAATCCTCTTTGTTTTCAGAAAATAAGATTGTGTCTTCTGCATATCACAAGTTGTTAATGAGTCTTCCTTAGATCCTCATACCATGTTCTTCTTCATATTGTTCAGCTTTTTGGATTATTTGTTCAGCATACAGATTGAATAAATATGCTGAAAGGATCTAACCCCCGACTTGCCTGATTTTACTACTTACTTGCTGTTGTTAAGTGCTGTTGAGTTGATTCGGACTCATAGCATAGGGTTTCCAAGGAATGAGTAGTAAATTTGAACTGTTGACCTCATGGCTCAAACTGACCTAACAGTCCTCTGCTTATCCTACAGTACCACACCAGGACTCACATGGTTGTTGTTAAAGTGCCATCAAGTCAGTTCAGATTCATAGCGACCCTGTGTAGGGTTTCTGAGGAGTGGCTGGCAAGCTTGAACTGCTGATCTTGCAGTTTAAACCGATCTCACAGTCTGGTCGATATTTTTGCTTTCAGATTTAAAGATTATCTTAGGGAAATAGTTTGGTGATGGAGGTGGTGGGGCAGACTCATCCGGCATCCAAAGCTCCAAAAAGTCTGAATTCCATGAGGACAGTGTCTTCTTTACAGCAGTGATACTCAAATCAGTAACACTATTATGGCTGTCGCTTCCCTGTGTATTGTGGGGAAAATCCTTTTTCCCTTTTTAAAATGATTAAGAATTACTAAAAAGTAATGATGAAAAGGAAAAACATTTCTGCCACAATCCTATGTTATGACATCACATCCACAAAAAAATTTATTGTATGTCTGTGGTTGCATCTGCACTATGTTATATACAAAGATATCCTAAAGAGAAATCCTAGACTAGTAAAGAGAAACATCAGAGATAAACACTAGAGGAAGAATGGGTTCATATTAGCCCATGTGCAAGAAAATCACATATATTTGACACATTTGGTCCTGGTGTTGCATTATAGGATAAGCAATGGACTGCTAACCACAGGTTGGCTGTTGAAACCCACCACCTGCTCCTTGGAAACCCTATACAGGGACACTATAAGTTGTAACTGACTCAATGGCACTAAACAACAACATGATATATTTATTTGATATATATGATATAAATTTTACATGTATTTATATAAGAACCATTAATTCATACTGATAAATACAATATAAAATTACCAATTGACCTGAGATGTGTTCAGTCAAAAAAAAGTTCACATTTAGCAAATACAAAGTATGTACTAAATGTCAACCGTTGTGCTAAATTTTTATAGGCATCGACTCAATTGAGCCTCATAATAACCATCTATTGTGAGTATTTCCTTTGTATTTTAAAGATAGGGAAACTAAGAAAGAAAATATTTAAGTAACCTGTCCATGATGTTACAACAAAGACATGAATCCTTTCTTGTACTTTTGCATACCTTTCCTGGAGGAACACAAATTGTGTTCCTTCTGAGAACAAAATGAAATTTGATGGGGCAAGATCAGGACTGTAGAGTAGGTGGGGTAAGGTTTCCTAATGAAATTCTTCTAAGACAGCTGTTGCTACTCTTGAAGAAAATTCCTTAGCACAACTTTCCTGACTTTTTTCTTACCAATGCAGTTTTCCATCTTCTTAAAACTTCTTCCTAACAAGCCTCATCCTGTGTCCTTTAAGAAAACCTACCAAAACTACTCCTTTGGGACCATTGAAAACAGTCTCCATAACCTTGTGAGCTGACCTCTGTCTTGAATGAAAGTGGCCCAGCTAATCCCCTTGGAGTCACTGTTTTGATTGGACTTTTTTTTTTAAGGCACACTAATGAGACTAAAGGAGCTCTGGTAGCGTAGTGGTTATGAATTGGGCTGCGAACCGCAAGGTCAGCAGTTTGAAACTAGCAGCTGTTCCACGGGAGAAAGATGAGGCTTTCTGCTCCCGTAAAGATTAATAGCCTCGGAAACCCTGTACAGGGTCGCTATGAGGAACCGACTCAAAGGCATATAACAATAACAATGAGACTAAGACAAATAAATGAATTAATGGGAAAACTTGTCTGCAGCCATCCACTGATCACAGACACATATGCAAACATGTTTTGTTTGGAATAAATCCATGCATGTGTGAACTGGAACCTGTCTGCCCTCATACTTCTTTATATTTCTTTCTTTGTTTACAGTAAGCCTGTAAACAAGTTTCTTCAGTTGCCAGTTCAAACTTGTTATTGCTCCTAGGTACTGTTGAGTCAGCTCTGACTCATAGTGACCCTGTCATTGGTTTGAGCAAGAAGGGAGACTTTGTTATGTAGGAGATAGGACATTTTAGAATCTAAGGACAAGAAAAGTAATGACTTGGAAAAGAATAGAATCAAGAACAGAAAGCCTTCAGGACTTTTGGATTCATTTCAGCCTCTCAGTGTTATTCTCTTTCTTCATTTGACCCTATATTCATTTATTCAATATGTATTGAATGCCTATTATGTTTGAGGAACTATTCAAGTGCTGGGCATAGAGAGGTGAATAAAAAAGTTTTCTGCCTTCCAAATCTATATTCTAGTGAGGATGCAAGTAAAGAAAAGTAAAGAAATGAAGGTAGTTTCTGAGTATGGTTAGTGTTAGGAAGGAAATAAACATGGTGATATGACAGAGTATAACTGGGGAGGTGCTCACTTCAGTTAAGAAGGTCAGGGAAAGATCTCTTGGCAGATAACAAGAGGCTGAGAACCTGAAGGATGAGAAGGAGCCAACTATGTTAAGAGCAAGGAAAAAAGGTATTTTGGTCAAATTCAAAGATCTTGTGAGAAGACCGAGGATGGTGGTTGGAAGAGCTGAAAGGTCAGTGTTGAGTGCTGTGAGCTAAGGGAGGAGAAGTACAAAATGTGATAGGAGAAGCAAGGGAGTCAGAACTTGCAAGATTCTGAAGTTTCCATAAGGAGTTTGATTTTATTTTAATGGAAAGCCGTTATTAACATTTAAGCAGGAAATGCTATAAGGTCGGTTGTTTTACAAAGGTCACTATGAATAGTAAAAAAAAAAAAAAAAAAGTGGTGAGAACATTAAAATGTTATGGTACTCGCGTTAAGAGACACAGGATACTTGAATCACAGTGCTGGCAGTGGAGACAAGGTAATATATTTTGTAGGAAGAACATGAAGAACTTGCTAATGGATGAGGGGCAGGGAGGAATCAAGGCTATAGGGACTGGTAAAATGGTAGTCCCATTTTTAGAGATAGGGAGAGAATGGGGAAAGACCAAGTTTAAGAAAGAAATCAAAATTCCAGTTTGGAACAGGTGAATTTGAGATATCCAGTGTCCATGCAAGTAGAAATGTTGAATACAGAAAGATGTACAAATCTGGAGCAACAACATATAACATATAATACTTAAAGCAAATAAATAATAATATTTAAAGCCAGGGAAGTAGATGCTGTCATATAGAAAAAGAGTGTTGGCCAAGGTGTGAAGCAACTTTACAGATAGGAGTTCCTGGTGATTCAGGCCATTGGGCTGAATATAGTCATCCCACTGCTCCCAAATTTACATGTTATAGTTCGAATTATTCACTTTATCAGTCCCATTTCCAACATTCTGGGAATCTGATAGGCTTGGCTTAGATCAGTTGTCTACCAAGATCCAATTATTAATGAATGGGGGGTAGAGGCTCTTTCCCTGAGAAAGTCATTGACTTTCAAGCTGAGCAGACACTTCAAAATTGATCTAAAATTAATTCTGTAGTTAAACTAACAGCTGATTTTTGTTTTGAACAAATAAAGTCATTATTACTGAATGTTTGTTTTCACCCTTTGCTATAGAGTGTACCACACCACCAACAAAATAACTGTGACATGCTGCATACCATTATTAAAGCGCTGAGAAATTCAAGCTACAGCTTAAGTTGAGCCTAACTAAGTACACTCTGGAATCCTGGTGTGGTGCTCGCTATAGGATAAGCATGGGACTGCTAACTGCAAAGTCCGAGGTTCAAACCCACCAGTTGATCCTTGGAAACCCTATTCCAATTCTCTGAGTCAGAACTGACTTGAGGTTACTTAACAAGAACAAGAACATTCTGGCCAGAAACCAAATCCAACCCACTGCCAATGAGTTATTTGGGACACATGGTAACCCCGTAGGACAGAGTAGAACTACCAATAGAATTTCCAAAGCTGTAAATTTTTATGGATGCAAAGTGCTACATCTTTCTACCATGGAGCAGCTGGTGGATTCAAACTGTCAACATTTTGATCAGCAGTCAAGCGCTCTACCCATCATGTCATCAGGGTCCCTTACATTCTGAAGATGCATGTAACTAGCTGGGCTTCTCTCTTTCAGTGTCCTCTGAGACCTCTGCCAGCTTAGGAGCTGACATAATGCCATATCTTCTGGTGGATGATACCTCAGGAGACCAACCAGTTAGAGACAAAGACTCACTACCTCTCATGCTGCCAGCCTGGAAAGGTAAATTCAATGTCTGAGGAAGGATAGCTGTTAGAACTGTAGCTCTCGCTCTGGCACTGTGCGTCATCTTGCTCACCTTCCCAGTAATTGTTATGCTCTCAGCTCTGTTTTCAATCTTCTCAACATTTTATTCTTAAATTTTGTATAATATTTCTTATATCTCATATAAATGAGGAGAAAAAATATAGATAATTTTAAAAGTAATAATAAATTTTTGGTGTTGTTAAGTGCTGTCCAACTCATAGCGACCCTGTAATTGGGTTTCTGAGAAGTGGCTGATGGGTTTGATGTTCAAACCGACCTTGTGGTCCAGTGCTTATTCTACAGTATCACAAGATATAAAATAATAAAGGTAAAATATATATTAAAGAGCTCATGCAATGACAACAAAAAGAAACACAACACAATTTAAAAATAGTGTTTCACTCAGTTGTGCACAGGATATCTATGAGTCGCAAACAACTTGGGTTAACATACTGGACTACAAGGTCATTTGAACCGCAATTTCGGCGGTTCAAGCTCACCAGCTGCTTCTGTGGCGATATGGTTTTCCTTTTAGCGTCGCTATTAATTTTTAAAAGGGAAAAAGGAATTTCCCCACAATACACAAGGAAGCAACAGCCATAATAGTGTCACTGATTTGAGTATCACTGCTGTAAAGAAGGCACTGTCCTTATGGAATTCAGACTTTTTGGACCCATGGATGCTGGAAGAATCTGCCCCACCACCACCATCACCAAACTATTTCCCTAAGATAATCTTTAAATCTGAACGCAAAAATATCAACTGAAATCTTCTTAAAACCAAACAATAGTTTAGCTTAACCAGTAAAGAATATCTGCCTTAAGCATCATGCTCTTTCAAGATCTATGTATATATATGGCAACAGCAACTCGAAATAATAGATCAGTGCTTCAGGGGCAGTGAATTTATGTCATTGTGGAAGGGACAACTCAGAAAAGAAGGATGAGAACTATTGTACAACTTGAAGAATGTAATCAATATCACTGAAACTGAATTGTATGAGGGTGAGTCAAACAATATTGCTACAAAATCATAGAAACATTTATTAAACAAAAATATCAAAATCAGAAACCATTGTTTCTCAACATATCCTCCTTCTAGGTTTGTACACTTCTACAGGTAGTGTTTCCATCTCTGTAACCTTTCCTTGAAGAATTCTGTACTCTTTAATTTACATGTGGTAAGTAGGTAAAATAATAAAACCAGAAATCAAACTTTTTCAAAAATATAATTTAAAACATTAAGGAGGTATGCACTCCTTAGAATGATCAACCAGGACAAAATTCAGAAGAGCTAGGAAAGAAGGAGGAAGGGAAACACAGGGAGGAAGTGGGTAAGTGATTTTACATTGTGGGTAATGCAATCAGTGGCATGAAAAAATCATTTGTATTAACTGTTTCCAGTCTCTATCATATCCACTAAGAGACAAGTGTGAATACTAAGAACACACAAACATACAATCATCAATTAAATATTAATACAGCAACACCACAAAAGAGGAAGACCCCCAACGAGATGGAATGGCCAGGTGACAGCATCGATGGACTCAAGTGTGGCAACAATAATGAACTTGGCCCAGGATCGGGCAGTGTTTCGTTCTGCTGTGCATAGGGTCGCTATGAGTCAGTACTGACTCGATCGCACCTAACAACAACAACATCTCTGAGAAAACAGACAATTTCAGCTAACAGGCAGAAACAAAGTGCCTCAAAGAAGTGACCAAAATTTAGAGTCGGAAAATATTATAACAGAAATGGTATCAGAACTACTTGATAAAGAATATAAAAGAATGCTATTTAGATTCCTTCAACAAATTGAGAGAAAGATTGACAAAAGCAAGGAAGAATTCAGGAAAATAATACAAGAATGAACTGACAAAATAAATAAAACACTGGAAACTATACAAAAACAATTAGAAAGCCAGAAGATTAATACTAAGACTTCAGAAACAGATAATACATTGAAAAGGCAAATACATTGAATCAATGGAAGGCCGACTCAGGAAGCTTGAAGACAGACCTGTCAATACTCATCTTAGAGAAGAACAGTTAGAAAAAATAATTTAAAAATCCAAAGAAAGCCTAAGATTTACGAGGGACACTATCAAAAGGAATAATTTATGTGTGATTAGAATTCCAGAACAGGAAGAGATAAATAAAAGAGTAAAGAAAACTGTCTAAGAGTTGCTGGAAGAAAACATTCCTAACGTAATGGAAATTGGGGTACCTTCATCTCATGATCGTGAGTCATAACCTGAGCAAGGTGGTCAGAGGGTCCGGAAGCAATCTGTAAATCTTTCTAATCTGCAGTGGTATACAAATCCCAGTCATGGTCCCTTTCCTGCTTCTGTAATCTTCCCTGGGACTGTGATGAATTGATCTGCCGCCAATCATGACTTTGTGAGGAATTTCTCTTCTGTAGTAAGTTACATGGATATGAATCCTTTACACATCATATGGCTTCATGCTGATGGTCTTCCTCATGCAGATGATTTGTCTTTGTCTTGTCTGTGCCCTGATTTAGATTTAATAAAGGAATGTACAGAATATATTTTAATTTGGAGTCTTTTCCTCCCTAGAACAATTAAAAACCCTATTTTATATTTTCATCAAGAGAATGTACTTTCTAGACAGGAAGCTGGGTCATACCTGGAACTATATTAAGAGGCCTCCAGAGTTCCGTTAGCACCTATTTTCATATATTTCATGAATTTTCTCTTACTCAAGATAGACTCTTGTGCTCTGGACAAGATATGATAAAAGACTTAATGGGTTAAGTATTTACATGTAAAAAGCATCTCCTTTTATCGTCTCCTGTATCTTTAGGTAAGAATATAAAAACTCAACCATCTTTGAGCAAGATGAGCAAGAAGGAATTAGAGGACAATTTCTTCCGACTTTGTGAAGAGCACATGTTGGTGAAGGTATTTTCTTGGAAGCAGCAGGATGAGCTCAAAAGGTATCTCAACTTTTCATAAGTCTTTGAAAGTTGTGTGTATTCCAGACCTCCAACCCACTGAATAAAAGAGAATACAGGGTAAGACTGAGGAATTCACACTGACCCCCTAAGACAGGCAGCATCCCTTAAACAAACAATAAATAAGGGGGAATCTGATGCAGACCGTGCAGACCGGTCAGGAGGTCAAGACCCTGTGGGCCCAAGCGTTGTTGACCGTCCAAACCATAGGCTCTGAGGATCAGACTTTAGCTACCTAGTAGACATAGCAAACTGTCCCTCATCTGATTATTCAGTAATGCTTGTTAGTAATCTCATACATGAGCCCTGGATATCCACAGACAAATGTAAAAACCCTCCCTAAAAGCCGAGACTGTAAATTCCAAAAAGGCAAGACCACCCCCCCCCATCCAAAAAAAAAAAAAAAGCTAAAGAGGATAGAGAGAAACACTGTTAACTGATGATATATGGAGAGGATAATAATGTAATGAAACAAGCTATATGAATGGTTGAATGTGAAGCTGATGATGTGCCCTGTAAACTTTCACTCAATCCAAAATAAAAACATTTAATAAAAAAAAAAAAAAAAGAGAGAATACATTTTTTCTGAGAGAGCTAGGCCAGAAAATTAAACTATTTCAAGGAAGTTTGGCTCCAAAAGTAATTACTGCAGTACCATTGCTTTATTCTGTTTTCCTGCCAAACATATCGATAGACTGTAGCCACAATGTCATTGTTGAATTGTCATCCCTAGAACGGTGTTACCATCCTTTCAAAGAACTGGGAAGGCATAACACGCAAAAGAAGTTAGAAAGACAAAAGGCTTAAGAAAATAAAGGATAAGTTTATTATAAGCATAGGCGTTCTTACAGAGAGGGTTAAGAAGAAGTGTCTACCTTGCAGAAGGAATGGAGTGGAGTCCGGAGTATAATTTGGCTTCTTCTTTAAAGACCCATTTGTCTGTGGTGTGGGCTCACTCCTGGTTTGAGTACCCCCAGGGATACCAGATTACCTTGAATCCTGTTTTCTCTGGTTTCAGTTTATCTTTAACTAACTTCATTTCTCCTTACAATAGTATCCCCTCTCACCTACCCCTCCCCGCCTCTTAACTACCTTTATTTCCTCTGGCAAACCATCTTTCCTCTCCTACCATCCCTCTCCTCTGATATTCCTCATTGCTGAGGTTGGTTTTGCCCTGCTGAAACAGGCCATTCCTACAGTGACTTGAGCCCAGCTTCTTTCCCAGTTCTAAGTATTTAATAACAGTGGATCCAGAACTTGGGCAATACCATTTCAACACGCAGAGAAGGAGACTAGGCAATCAGGCTGAATCCCTTCTTTCATTTGGTTCCTACCCCCAGTCACAGAAGACAGGGATGCCAGAGAGGAATAGTCAAAATCTCAGAGGAAGGAAGGTGTGTAGGGGCAAGTAGAAGTTTTAGTTAGGTGCCCTCAACCTTTATTTACAAAAAAAAAACCCTTGAATTTATTTAATATGTAGGCATGTTGAAGTGTTTTGTATGTATTCACCAATTTAATACTGCTAGCTCATTAAATGCTATATTGTTGTTGTTGTTAAGTGCTGTCGAGTCAGTTCTGACCCATAGTGACTGTGTATAGGGCTTCCAAGGAGCGGCTGGTGAGCTTGAACCACTGACATGGTGGTTCAAAGACCTTACAGTCCAGCACATTAACCCAAGTTGTTTGTGACACATAGCGATCCTATGCACAACAGAGCGAAACTGCCCAGCCCTGCACCATCTCACAGTTGTTGAGGTCCTGCAGTTGAGTCCATCGCTGCTGCCACAGTGCCAATTCATTTTGTTAGGGGTCTTCCTCTGTTTCTCTGACCCTCCACTTTACCAAGCATGATATCCTTCTCTAGGAACTTGTCCCTCCTGATATGTCTGAAATCTGAGAGACAAAGTCTTCCCATCCTAGTTTCTAAGAAGCATTCTGGCTATACTTCCAACACAGATTTGTGTGTTCTTCTAGAAATCCAATATCCTTCTCTAACACCATAACTCTAACACCATTACTCAAATGCATCAATTATCCTACAATCTTCCTTATTCATTGTCCAGCTTTCATATACATATGAGGCTATTGAAAATAACATAGTATAGATCAGGTGCACCTTAGTCCTCAAACTGACATCTTAGCTCTTGAACACTTTAAAGAGGTCTTGTGCAGCATATTTGCCTATGCAATATATTGTTTGATTTCTTGACTGCTGCTTCCATGAGTGTTGACAGTGGATCTGAGCAAAATGAAATCTGACAATTTCAAAATTTTCTCAGTTTATCATGATGTTAATTGTTGGTCTCGTGGTGAGAATTTTTGTTTTCTTTACATTGAGGTGCAATACATTCTGAAGGCTATAATCTTTGATCTTTATTAATAAATATTTTAAGTCATCTTCACTTTCAACAAGCAAGGTTGAAGTTGTATCATCTGCATATCACATTCCAATCCTGATGCTACATTCTTCTTCATATAATTCAACTTAGATTATTTGCTCAACATCCAGATTGAATAAGCAGGTGAAAGAATACAACCCTTGTACACACCTTTCCAGATTTTAAACTATTCAGTGTCCCCTTTTTCTGTTAGAACAACTGCCTCTTGGTCTATGTACAGGTTCATCATGAGCATAATTAAGTGTTCTGGAATACCTGTTCTTCGCAATGTTATCTATAGCTTGTCATGATCTACACAGTAGAAAGCCTTTGCAAACTATTAAGAGGAGGAACAGAAAAGTTAAGAAAATTGCCAAAAGTCAGAGCAAAGCTGACACTGAAATATACTATGTATTGGAATCCTAGTGTGGTGCTAACTGGACAGTTGTTGATTCAAACCCACCAGTCCCTCTTTGGAAACCCTATATAATGTCCCTATAAGTGACAGTCCTGGTGTGGTGCTGTGGGATAATGCACTGGATCTGTTTGAATCACTAAGTCAGTGGTTCTCTGGGGTTGAGAACCTGAAATCTTAAGGAGTGGAAAGGAATGTGGACAGAGTTGGAAATGGTGTTAGCCTAGGCTTGAGGGGAGATGGTGTTGTTGTTGTTGTTAGGTGCCATTGAGTCAGTACCAACTCATAGCAACTTTATGAACAATAGAACGAAACACTGCCCCATCCTGCCCCAACCTCACAGGCACTGTTATGCTTGAGCCCGTTGATGCTGCCACTGTGCCAGTCCATCTCATTGGGGGCCTTCCTCTTTTTTGTTGACCCTCTGCTTTACCAAGCATGATGTCCTTCTCCAGAGACTGGCCCCTCCTGATAATATGTCCAAAGTATGAGAGACAAATTCTGACCATCCTGGCTTCTAAGGAACATTCTGGCTATAGTTCTTCCAACAAAGATTTGTTTGTTCTTTTATCAGTTCATGGTACTTTTAATATTCTCTTCCAAAACCATAACTCAAATTCACCAATTATTCTACAGTCTTCTTAATTTATTGTCCAGTCCCTGGAGAAGGACGTCATGCTTGGTAAAGCAGAGTGGTGGTGGTGGTGATGTGCCATGGAGTCGGTTCTGACTCATAGTGACCCTGTACAGGGTTTCCAAGGCTGTAAATCTTTATGGGAGCAGAAAGCCTCATCTTTCTCCCGCAGAGCAGCTGGTAGTTTTGAACTGCTGTCCCTGAGGTTAGCAGCCTGATTCATAACAGCAGAGTAGTCAATGAAAAAGAGGAAATCTCCCAATGGCTAGAGTCCTGTTGTGGCGCTGAAGGATAAAACACTGGACCACAACGTTGGTTTCAACCATAAGGTCAGTGGTTCAAACTCACCAGCCACTCATTGGAAACCCTACACAGGATCACTATGAGTCAGAACCAACTTGATGGCACTTAAAAACAACAACAACCTGGCTAAATGGTGGCGTGGTGTGCCTCGTGACCCTGTAGGCCTGAGTCATAGCAACCAGGACCATAACTTTTAAATTAGCTAGATAACATGTAGCTATTTTCAGCAGGGACTCCGGATATGGCAGTATATATATCACAGAACTAGACTGTGAACCACAAGGTCAGCAGTTCAAACCCACCAATTGTTCCTCAGAAACCCTATACAGAGTCTTGATGAGTCAGAACTGACTCGATGGCACTTAACAACAAAAATTTTCAGAAAATTATTAAGGACTTGTCCAGGCAAGTTCCACAATTCAAATGAAAATTTGAGGGCAAAAATTTGAGGGCTTCCCAGTTGTAAACTACTTTCAAACACATTCATCTCGAGGGCAAAAGTGTCTGTGCTTGCTTTCTCCTCAGAATTTGTCATGGCCATATTACTGGTTTAATGGCTTAATGAAGTCAGGATTTATGTCGAGATTCAAAATGGAGTTGGGTTTCCACTCTAGAGTGCAGGCTTCCGGAAACTAAGTGCTTTAACATTTAAGCTCTAATATTTACATCCCCCTTTAAAAATTAGTATTTTTATTTGTTTTATAATACTGAAAATTTACTATTGCTGACATTGTTTGGTACCCTCAAGTATGTACTAACTAATAGCAACCTTATGCACAATAGAAGGAAACATTCCTCCGTCCTACACCAAGTTCAAATTGTTGCTATGTTTGAGCCCATTCCTGCTGTAACTGGGGCGGGGGGGGGGGGGGGGGGGTCTTCCTCTTTACCAAGCATTATGTCCTACTCCAGGGACTGGTCCTTCCTGATAAAATGCATATGGGGCTATTGAAAAATACCATAGCTTGGATCAAGTGCACCTTAGTCCTCAAACTGAAATCTTTATTCTTGAACACTTTAAAGAGGTCTTGTGTAACAGATTTGCCTAATGCAATACACTGTTTGATTTCTTGACTGCTGCTTCCATGAGTGTTAATGGTTGATCTAGCAAAATGAAGTCTGTAACAACTTCAATATTTTCTCCATTTATATGGATGTTGTTTACTGGTCCAGTGGTGAGGATTTTTGTTTTCTTCAGGTACAACCCATACTGAAGGCTGTGGTTTTTGATCTTCAATAGTAAGTGTTTTAAGTCCTGTTTACTTTCAACAAGCAAGGTTGTATCATCTGAATATCGCAGGTTGTTAATGAGTCTTTCTCTAATCCTGATGCTACATTCTTCTTCACATAATCCACCTTCTTGACTTATTTGTTCAGTATAGAGATTAATATATACGGTGAAAGAATACAACCCTGATGCACACCTTTCCAGATTTTAAGCCATTCAGTGTCCTCTTGTCCTGTTCAAACAACTGCTTCTTGGTCTACATACAGGTTTCTCATGAGCACAATGAAATGTTCCGGAATACTCATTCTCCACAGTGTTGTCCATAGCTTGTCATGATCCACACAATCAAAAGTCTTTATGTAGACAGTAAAGCACAGGTAAACATCTTTCTGGTATTCTCTGTTTCAGCCAATATCTACCTGATTTCAGCAATGATATTCCTCGTTCCACATCCTCTTCTGAATCTGGCTTGGACCTCTGGCAGTTCCCTGTCAATGTACTGTTGCAGCCATTTTTAAATTACTTTTAGCAAAATTTTACTTGCGTGTGATATTAATGATATTGTTTGATGATTTCCCCATTCCATTAGGTCACCTCTCTTTGGAATGGGCACAAATATGGATCTCTTCCAATCAGTTGACCAGATAGTTGTCTTCCAGATTTCTTGGCATACATGAGTAAGTGCCTCCAGTATTCATTTTGTTGAAAATTTTCAATTTGTATTCCATTAATTCCTGGAGCCTTGTTCCTAATCAATAACTTCAGTGCACCTTGGATTTCTTCCTTCAGTACCTTTGGCTTTTGATCATATATTACCTCTTGAAATGGTTAACACTGACCATTTCTTTTTGGTACAGCTACTCTGTGTATTCCTTCCATCTTCTTTTGACAGTTTCTGCATCATTCAGTAGTTTGCCCATAGAATCCATTATTTCAAGTCTAAGCTTGAATTTTTTCTTCAGTTCTTTGTGCTTGAGAAATGCTGAATGTGGTCTTCCCTTATGGTTATCTAACTCCAGGTCATTAAACATTTCATTATGATATATGACTTTGTCTTCTGGAGATGCCTTTGAAATGTTCTGTTCCTCTCTTTAACCTCATTTCTTCCATTTGCTTTATCATCTCTATGTTAGAGAGCAAGTTTCAGAATCTCTTCTGACATCCTTGTTGGTCTTTTCCTTCTTTTTTTTCTTTTTCATGACCTCTTGTTTTCTTCCTGTATGTTTTTTTAATGAAATTTTTCTATTTAAATTTCATGAAATATTAAGGCAGCCAAAAAAGAAATGAAGATGGACTCAAAGTCATTGTTGGCATACAGATGTTAGAAAACAGTAAGAAAAATGGTTTCATGTTCTTTTCATTTGCATAGAAATGTGGCTAACGGCAAGAGTCACCTCAGGATCACAGTTCAAAGCTACCAGCTGTTCCATGGGAGAAAGATGAGGCTTTCTGCTTCTGTAAAGATTTACAACCTCGGAAACCCTGTACAGGGTCACTATGAGTTGGAACTGACTCCATGGCACACAACCACCACCACCAGTACAGATAATACCCATCTGAGACATCAGTTAGTAGCTCTTTTGGTTTAAGTTTGATTCAAATTATGGTATCTTAGAGCTATAAGATAATTTTCCAACACATTTTCCTTGCTCACCCTATCCATATGCCTCCTTTTGAGCTTCTATCAAATGATGAGACAGATCTTTGAATATACATCTTTTTTTTTTTTTTTTTTAAGTTTTTTCAAGAATTCTTTCTAATGGTGATCTTGAGGTTTCCTTACAGGTAAACCTAAAACATTTTTTATTTACATGAGATGGTTATGTTCTAATTCCTTTACAGAATCCTGCTCCCAGCTGTGTTAACACTTCTGGATGGTTATTTTATGTCATCACACAATTCTTTTGGTCTTCAGATATTATTGTCTAATGAATCAAATCTGTTCTTGAGATTATATCTAAATTCAGGTGGGAAATGTTCAAGGTCATACTTTGGCTCCAGTGAATTTGCTTTAATTTTCTTCAGCTACAGCCTGAACTTGCATCTGAGCAATTGATGGTCTGTTCCATAGTCTGCCTCTGGCCTTGTTCTGGCTGATGATATTGGGGCTTTTCCACAGATGTATTCTATTTGATCTCTATGTATTACATCTGGTGAGGTCCGTGTGTATAGTCTTTTATGTTGTTTAAAAAAGGTATTTGCAATGAAGAAGTCATTGGTCTTGAAAAATTCTGTCATGCCATCTCCAGCATCGTTTTTATCACCAAGGCCATATCTTCCAAGGATTGATTCTGCCTTCCAATCACCAGTAATTATCAATATATCTTTTTTTTTTAATTAAATGTTTTTATTTTGGATTGAGTGAAAGTTTACAGGGCACATCATCAGCTTCACACTCAACCATTCATATAGCTTGTTTCATTACATTGATT
>NW_006408535.1:31734447-31751140 GCF_000296735.1 Chrysochloris asiatica | reverse complement strand
AATTTTTCATTGATGACCTTCATAATTCTGGGATTCACATTTAGGTCCTTGATCCATGTTGAGTTGGTTTTTGTATATGGTGTGAGGTGAAGGTCTTGTTTCAGACATTTGCATATCTTTTTCCAATTCTGCCAGCACCATCTGTTGAAGAGACTATCCCCTCCCCATGGGATATATTTTGGTGTTTTGTCGAAGATCAATTATCAATATATCTTGATTGGATGTTTGAACAATTTCAGACTGAAGAAGTTGGTAGAACTCTTCAATTTCATCCCCACTGACTTTAGTGGTGGTGTGTAAATTTGAATAACATACAAAGTAATTTATTAGTATAGAAATAAATATGTATCTTTTTTTAAAAAACTATAAATATGGATATTTTCAGAGAGCTCCCTAACATTCTTTACTGAGATAAGCGTGTGATCACTGTAACTTACAGAAAGGACAAAGAGGTTCACCACAATATCCCTACCTTCAAGGAGTTCATTTTTTTTTTTTTTTCAGTAAATAATGGACCACAGTAGGTCAATCCATATTACAGGTCAATTCATGATTGATTACTTCCTAACAGCACTTAACAACAACAACAATAAACTGTAGAAATAATAACTGTTCTAAAAGGAGAAGTCACATGCCACTATTTTTTGCCCATAGAATAAGGATGACCTTGCCCCGGTTGACCGCTGTAGGAAGGGACCTTCAGGCCCAGGCAGAAGTAGCGCAGCTCCCAGAGCTGGCAAGACAGCAGCGGAATATGGAATGGAGGCAGCGCCCCACGTTGCACCAGCGCCCTGTTCTGCTCCAGCGACAAGTCCAGCGTGCTAGCTCTTCTCCCCATCGCACTCAGCTTCCCACCCACATGGCGCGAAAACAGCTCCATACTGCAGGGTCAGTGGTGTCAAAGAAACCTAAGAATGGTGAGGCACAGGACCATAGCCTCAGGGCTTAACCACCTGTGATTAATTTAACAGTCATTCCTTTATTCCCCCCAAGCAGTAGCTAGGTTGGTGTCACCCAGTGCTATAACTCATAGTGTCCTTCCCCTCAACCTACCCATACCAGAGCATATAGAATCCTTAGTAATGTTTATTATCAATTTTAATCATAGAATAGATGATAAATACAGTTATAAATCGCTTGAATGTATGTTACTATATGAATATTAACAACAAAATAATCTTGGAAAATCTTTCTACATAAAATTACATTATTAATTACATTGTTTGTAATTTTCCTTCTTTTCTTTTAATTTCTACTTCATTTTCAAAAAGTTACTGATATAGATTCAAAAACATGAATTAACATGATAGCTAAAACATCAGAAATTTGGACACAATTAACAATTATAAAAACTCCAGCAGCAATGAAAAAAGTAGTGCTTACTAGTATGGTGTTCAGATGAAACTATGTGATTCATTGAGATTGATAATAATGGCAGCTCTGACTAGACCACATTTTGTTGCTATTAAATGCCATTGAGTTGATTCTGACTCATAGCAACCCCTGTGTAGGATTTCCATGGAGCAGCTGGTGAGCTTGAACTGTCAACCTTGCTGTCCAGTGCTTTATCCCACAGCGCCACCCCAGGACTCCAGAGCACATTGTTGTTAAGTGCTGTCAAGTAGGTTCTGATTCATATGTACTCTGTATAGGTTTCCAAGGAAAAGCTTGTGAATTTGAAACCCTGACCTGTAATTCAAACAACCTTGCAGTCCAGTGCTTATCCTGCAATGCCACACCAGAGCATATTGTTGCTGTTGTCGTTGCTCAGTGCCATCCAGTTGGTTCCGACTAATAGTGATCCTGTATAGGGTTTCCAAGGAGCATTTGGTGGGTTTGAACTGCCAAACTTGTGGTTCACAGTCCAGTACTGATCCTACAGTGCCACACCAGGAGTTCCAGAGCACACTGTGGTTTGTTATTGTTAAATGCCTTAGAGTTGGTTCTGACCCATAGCAACCCTGTATAGGGCTTCTGAGGAGTGACTGGTGAGCTTGAACAGCCGATTTTGCAGATCAAACAAGAGCAAAACAGCATAGAGTTTTAGGCTTGTAGGCACATTGATTCATGTAAGAGTTGAACTTATGAAAAAGCATTTTTGTTGTTTAGCTACAGGGATTGTTTTTACTACAAATAATAAATTTGTACTGAAACAGTGCAGAAAAATTTAATAGTCATTTTTGTGTCACGCTCTTTGACAGGGTTACCCAGTATGATCTGCACCCCTTACCTCCTTATAGTCATGCCAGGGACCCCCATCCTCCCATTTTGCTCCTTTGGTTTCAGTATCTCCTTCCTACCTCTCTAAAACTTTTTTTCTAAGTGGTGTATCTGGTTCAAAATTCTCAATTCACTAAGTAGTACCACTGAGAGGAGAAGAATTCATTAAAGAAAAGGGGTGGTGGGGTGGTGGTGGTGGAATTTACAGTGGATCAAAAAAACCCCAAAGAGATAACATTTATTCCTGTTCAAGTCAAGTCCTCCCATTTCATATCTGGATTAGGTACCTGCAGAGCCAGGATTTCTGAAACAACAGGTCCTCTAAAACTAAGATTCTTAACCTTTGGGGGCTATGAACTCCTTTGATGCCTTGTCAAAACTAAGGCCTCTACTATCCGCCCCTGTCCCCCAAAATGCACATACACAAATCTAAAATTTTGCATACAATCTCATGGATTCAAAGATTCCCAAAGTCCATTCATGAAGTCTACTCCTAGCACCCAAAAACCCATAGCCATTGAATTGATCCCTAATTTTAGTGACATCTAAGACCAAGTAAAACTGCCCTTAGGGGTTCCAAGGCTGAAAGAAGCAGACTGCCACATCTTTCTCCTGTGGGTTTGAATTTCCCACTCTTCGTTTAGTAGTTTGACCTATTTATGTACCAAGAACTGGAGATAAAAATGCACTAGAGCTAGACACACAACCTCTGCCCTGGACATACTTGCACCTTTCTAGTCTTCTTCCCATTTATACTTCTCTGTAATGTCACTGATTTAGTCAATCTATGGTTGCAGTTCTATGCAATAATAAAGACTAAGAACATCTCCTTTAGGATTAATTGTCATAAAAGGATTTCCTTCAGATCTTCAAGCAGGGCTTCAAACCAGTTCATTCTAGTTGACCTCTGGTTGAGGATTTACATTTCCATACCAGCTATACTGAGTCTAAATCTACAGTTTAACAAGATCCCTGGGTGATTCTTCTAGGTCATATAGATTCTGTGTATATATAAGAATTACCCGGGGATCTTGTTAAACTGTAGATTCTGGTTCTGTATATTTACAATGGAAATGCAAATTTTCATGAGGAGGTCAAACCAGAATGAACCGGTTCAAAGCCTGGCCCTGAGACTTCCTAGTTCTAGCATTTGGTGTTCCAGTTCTAGCACTTGGTGTTCTGGAGGATTCTGTTGCCACAGTCTCTATCTTTTACCTGAATTTCAGGGCCAAGAGACAGGCTGAGTTACACAGCTCCTCCTACGTTCAAGGAGCATGTGACAAATGAAAAAACCAGAGCTGAAATATTCAGTGAGCCCAGCAAACCGTAAGTTCTTTTTAATTATCCTATGTGCTCTGTTACTCCTGCAACTTTAACTAGCAACATCATTTAGGAAACAAGTGAGTGTTAATATAGGAGACTTTCTAGTATGATCAGAGAAGATAAAGGTCACTCTTAGATCAGATTTAACTTCATTGCTTAAAAATGGAAAAGGAGTATCTCTCCTGCTTCAGAGGAAAGAAAAAATAAAATCCCTTGCCTTAATTGAAGGCATTTTCTCTATTTCTCTGTTTTAGAAGTTACAGAACTTACAAATGAAAAGAAAGTCAAGTACATTTCAAGACAGAACAGATTGCTTAAACTTGGGAAGAAATTAATAAAGTATAGGGTAACCTCAAAGAGCATTAATAAACTATCTCCTCAAAATAAAAAAGAGGGAAATCACAAAGCCTTAGTGAATTCTAAAACAACAGTGATGAAGAAAATCACAAAAAAGCCCACAAACAAAATTAACTCAGTACAGAAAACTATGTGAAACAAAGAAACCAGCAGCAACACACACACACAAACACGCAGTAAAATGACAGCAATCAATTTATACCTATTGAAAATTATACTGAATATAAATGGATTAAATGCACCATTTACGAGACAGAGAGTAGCAGAATAGAGAAGAAAACAAGATCTGTAAATGTATTGTCTACAAGAGCCACACATTAGACATAAAGATAAAAAGAGACTAAAAATGGAGGGGAAAAAATTAAGCTAATGGCTATCAAAAATTGGCAGGAGTAGCAACATTTTTCTTTATGTTGTTATCCCTTGGATCATTATGCATTTATACTTGAAATCATATTTTATAAGATTCTCCTCCTCATATACTAACTTCTCTTTATACATGTTGTTAAGTGCTGTTGAATCGTTTCTGACTCATAACGACTCTGTGTAGGTAGGGATTCTGAGGAGCGGCTGGTGGGTTTGAACAGCCAACCATGCAGATAGTAGTATAGTGTCATACCAGGACTCCCTTCTACATATGCTGTGTTGTTGTTGTTAAATGCCATCAAGTTTTTCCAATTCATAGCAACCCTGGATAGCATTTTAGGAGCGGTTAGTAGGTTTGAAGCATCTACCTTTTGGCATTATAGGATAAGCCCAGTGCTTATCCTATAATGCCACACCAGGACTCCTTCTGAGGGGGCTTCAAAAAATTCATTGAAAAATGAAATGGGGAAAAAAATGGAATTTTCCTGCAAACTTTTTAAGGCCCCTTGTATGTAAAAGTCCAATTCTAAACTCCTGTTACATGGCAGTTTCTATTTCTCCTTTTTTATGTTTAATATTTCTAATTATAACAGTATAATTTATTTCAACAAAACCACATAATTACAGCTAAACTCACTGATGTATGCATTCCTAGGAGTGCCCACATTATGACCAGCAATACTACGCAAGTGGAAGAACCACCTAAGTCTGCTGAGGAAATGTGGTCCAAAGATGATGATTTTGAACAGAGAAACTCATTGGAGTGTGTGCAGAAGGCCACAGAGCTTCGGTAAGAACGTGGCATCCATGCCTCAAACCACAATGAATTAGGAAAGTAAGAGATTCTAACATGCACTTTTCTCTGTGTCAAAGGAAAAAAGAATGTTTGGGGTTAAATTCAATCGAGGAATAACCTGGAGTCCCCAGTGAGTTAAGAAATGGGTTAATCTAAAAAGGATGCTTATATGTAATAGAAGATTTGCTGATTCACTTCATATAAAGAAAACGTTCATGTCCACCATGAGATAAGGATTCTCAATTTTCCGTGTGCATTAGTCACTGGAGAATTTTTAGAAGCTTAGATGCTTGGCCCTATCATAACAATGCCTTATCATTTATTTGGGGAGGGGAACCAGATGATGTAATTTTAAAGATCTCTTTGGGTGATTCTAATGAGCAGCTCAGACTGGACTGGTAATCACTGAGCTAGCGCACAAGGAGCCCAAATCTTCCCCAATACCTTTCAAAGGATTTAACAAAGTGATCTCCTAAATTCGGATCATCTTCTTTTGTATACTCTATCCCTTCTCATGCCTCCCTGGTTTCTCTAAGGAAGCAAGGCTCAGATCCAGTAGAATTTACCAAGGCTTATGGGAAACTGTGAGCACTGTAACGGAAAAATAGCTATAATGTTTTCTCTGACAAATTTTAAGGTTAGTGGGCTATCAAATCTCAGTAGGTATAATAGAAAATGGGATAGAAGAGATTATTTATGGGAGTGTACATACACGCCCTATTTCTGGTGTGCTAGGGAAAGAGAGGAAGGCAAGAGGCAAAAGGGAGAAATACAGATTGGAGGGGAAAGGTCCTTAACTGCGCTTTTGCAAACAGAATATTTCATTCTACAGAGATTCCATTAGGGAGAATGTAGAATTGATTCGACTTAAGAAGCTGTTACATGAACGGAATGCCTCATTGGTAGTGACAAAAACGCAATTAACAGAAGTTCAAGAGGTGAGTTGTCATCATCTGCTGTGCTTTCTTGAAGGGGGGTGTAATTATTTAAGAGATTAGTATTATTTGGTCCATTTTACATATGATATTGTTAAGTGCTGTCGAGTTAGTTCTGACTAATAGAGACCCTGTACAGGGTTTCTGAGGAGCAGTTGGTGGGTTTGAGCTGCTGACCTTGTGGTTTGCAGCCCAGTGCTGATTCTATAGCGCCATATCAGGAGTCCATTTTTTGCATAAGAGAAGCCATAATTCAGAGAGATTAAGTTACTTGTCCTAGGTCACACAACTTGTAGGTAATACTCAAACCCAAACCCTGTATTCTTTCCTGTTATTCCCCATGGATTTTCTATTAGGAAGAAGGTTCAAGCCCTGCCTACTAAAGTGGAATGAAGTGGAGTTAATACATGTCAGAGTTAAGGTCCCAGCCAAGGATCACAAAAATCAGAATATAATTGAATTGGGAAATCAAGAACAATAATAGGGGAAAGAAGGGAAACCGCATTTTACTGAGCACTTTCTATGTGCTAAACTTTGCCCTAGATATTGTAAATTCATGATCTCACTGGAGCCTGATGAAAGACCTTAAGGTAAATACACTTAAGAGATGAGGGAAATGAGCCTCAAAGAATTTAAGTCACTTTCTCAAATAAGGCCATGTTTATTTCGCACCAAAACTCAAGCTCTTTTGTTATTACCAACACATTAGAATAATATATATTTACTGACAGGAACTGTACAAAGTGCTGAAGTTCAAGGATTACAAAGATAAGTAAGACAGCTCCTGCCTTCAAAGAACATACAAGAGCGAGAGGACAACTTGTAATTAAGTACCAGTACCAGTTGCCAGTTTGAAAACAAAAAGGAAGAATCAGTCATTGGAAAATATGGTGATAGAAATGATGCTGGAGACGGCATGATAGAATTTTGCAAGACACATTTATTTCTACATTAATAAATTACTTTGTAATTCAAATTTACACACCACCACTTAAGTCAATAGGGAAGAAATTGAAGAATTCTACCAACTTCTTCAGTCTGAAATTGATCAAACATCCAACCAGGATGTATTGATAATTACTGGTGATTGGAATGCAAAGGTTGGAACCTAAAAGGAGAGATCAATTTTTGGAAGATATGGCCTTGGTGATAAAAACAATATCCCACCTGAATTTAGAGATTGTTTCAAGAACAGGTTTGATGCATTAGATACTAATGACCAAATACCAAAAGAGTTGTGGGATAATATCAAGAACATCATACAGGAAGAAAGCAAAAGGTCATTAAGAAGACAAAAAAGAGGTAAAAGACCAAAATGGATGTCAGACGAGACTCTGAAACTAATTCTACAGCACAGAGATACTAAAACAAATGGAAGAAATGAGGAAGTAAAAGAGCTGGATAGAAAATTTCAAGGGCATCTCAAGAAGACAATATATCAAAAGTTATAATGAAATGTAAAGACCTGGAGTTAGAAAACCAAAAGGGAAGAACAGGCTCAATATTTCTCAAGCTGAGGGACATGAAGAAATAATTCAAGCCTCGACTTAAAATATTAAAGGATTCCATGGACAAAATATTGAATGATGCAGAAAGCATCAAAGACAATGTAAGGAATACACAGAGTAGATGTATCAAAAAGAAATGGTTGATGTTCTACCATTTCAAGAGGTAGCATATGATCAAGAGCCCATGGTACTAAAAGAAGAAGTACAAGTTGCACTGAAGGCATGGCAAAGAACATGACTCTGGGAATTGTTGAACTCTTTCAACAAACTAATATGGCATTATAGACACTCACTTATCTTTTTCAAGGAATTTGGAAGACAGCTACATGGCCAACTGGTTGGGAGAGATCCAAAGTTGTGTTCATTCCAAAAAGAGGTGACCCAATGGTATGTGGAAGTCATTGGACAATATCATTAATATCACATTCAAGTAAAACTTTGCTAAAGATAATTTAAAAACGGCTGCAACAGTACACTGATGGAACTGCCAGAGGTTCAAGCTGGATTCTGATGAGGACGGAGAATCAGGGATAGCACTGCTGATGTCAGATGGATCTTAGCTAAAAGCACAGAATGCCAGAAAGATATTTACCTGTGCTTTATTGACTATGCAAAGGTTTTAGAGTTTGTGGATCATGACATGTTATGGACAACATTGTAAAGAATGAGTATTCTGGAATACTTAATTGTGCTCATTAAAAACTTGTACATAGACCAATAGGCTGTTGTTCAAACAGAACAAGGGAACACTGAATAGTTTAAAACTAGGAAAGGTATGTGCCAGGGTTGTATTCTTTCACCATAATTATTTAATCTGTATGCTGAGCAAATAATCCGAGAAGCTGGTTTATATGATGAAGAATGTAGCATCAGGATTGGAGGGAGATTCATTAACAACCTGCAATATGCAGATGATACAACCTTGCTTGCTGAAAGTAAAGAGGACTTAAAATACTGCTAAAGATTAAAGACCACAGCCTTCAGTATGGATTGCACCTCAATGTAAAAACAAATAAACAAAAATCTTCACCAGTGGACCAATAAATAACATCAAGATAAATGGAGAAAAAATTTAAGTTGCCAAAGACTTCATTTTGCTCAGATCAACCATGTACACTTATGGAAGCAGCAGTCAAGAAATCAAACAATGTATTGCATTAGGCAAATATGCTGCACAAGACCTCTTTAAAGTGTCGAAGAGCAAAGATGTCAGTTTGAGGACTAAGGTTGCTTGACCCAACCCATGGTATTTTCAATAGTTTCATATGCATGTGAAAGTTGGACAATGAATAAAGAAGACAATACAATAATTTATAACATTTGAGTGATGGTGTTGGAGAAGAATACTAAAAGTCCCATAGATTGCCAGAACAAACAAATCTGTGATGGAAGAAGTACAGCCAGAATGTTCCTTGGAAGTCCCTGGAAAAGGACATCATGCTTGGTAAAATGGAGGGTTGAAGAAAAAGACCTTCAATGAGATGGATTGGCACAGTGGCAGCAGCAATGGGCTCAAATGTAGCAGTGATTGTGAGGTTAGCCAGGACCAGGCAGTGTTTCATTTGTTGTATGTAAGGTCGCTGTGAGTTGGTACTGACTTAATGGCACCTAACAACAACAAAAAGTTTCCATAGAGTTAACTCTGATTCATGGTGACCCTACATTTTAATGTGCTCCATAAGGTTTTCAGTAGCTGGTCGTTCAAAGCCAGGCCTTTCTTTGAAGGCACTTTTATGTGAACTTGAACCTTTGGTTAGCAGTCAAGAATGTAAACTGTTGAGACCACTCAGGAACTCACAGTAGATTATAGATGACTGTATTGTTCATACTTTTCTGAATTTTTTAATTTCTAAAAAAAAAAAAATCACAAAATCACAAGGAAAGATCATCCTGGCAGGACAGTGAGTGGAAAATTGAACAGTTCAAGACTGGAGGCAGAGAAATCAGAAAGATGGTTACTGCAGTGGTCCAAGAGCGAGAAGACAAGGGCTCTAACTGAAGCTATGACAAGGACCTGGAGAGAAAGGGACCATACTAGAAGATGTCCAGGAAGTAGAAACACAGACTTTCTTGCCATAAGGAAGCGCAGTGATGGAAAATGAGAAATGAAAGCCGACTCCTGGATTTCTAGTTTGAGTAATTAGATGACAATCATACCATTCACTGATACTGGATCTGGCTACGGTTAAGACTGCCTTTCATATAGTTGTTGATAAGGGCTAAGGCATCTTTACAAGACCAACCTGAAAACCTATGCATTTTAGAGAACTATGCATATGTCTGGTATGGCGTTGTATGATAACCACTGAGCTGCTAACTGCAAGGTTGGTGGTTCAAACCCACCAGCTGCTCCTTGGAAACCCTGTACAGGGTTGCTAAAAGTCAGAACTGACTTCATGGCACTTAACAACAGCATTGCATATACTTGTATCCTCTTAATCTGGTTAATTTTGGTAACATTGAAAGAATGGAAATATGGGCAGGAAGGTAGTTTAAAGTTGTGTTAGAAAATTGTTATTTTTATGAAATTAATTTTTTTTAATTCTATGTCTCCATTGCATTACAGAGAAAAAGTAAACAAATTATTCTAAAT
This sequence comes from Chrysochloris asiatica, assembly GCF_000296735.1. Lineage (NCBI taxonomy): Eukaryota > Metazoa > Chordata > Mammalia > Afrosoricida > Chrysochloridae > Chrysochloris > Chrysochloris asiatica. The sequence goes on along the minus strand of NW_006408535.1, from coordinate 31,741,042 downwards.
GGAATTTCCTTACCTGTGTTAATGGCAGTAAATGGGAGTAGAGATGATCTAAGATGGTGGATGGTGGTTGTAATGATTATTTGCCGTGGAGTCGGTTCCGACTCATGGTGACTCCGCACAGGGTTTCCGAGGCTGTAAATCTTTATGGGAGCATAAAGCCTCCTCTTTCTCCCACGAAACAGCTGGTAGTTTCGAACTGCCAATATTGAGGTTAGCAGCCCGATTCATAACCACTCCCTACCAGAGCTCCTTTTTTTAAATGTAGGATACACGATTTGTATTTCTTTAGCAATTTACCTTTCTAGTTATGCTTTCTTACACATATGTTACACTGAGTTAGCATTCTCTTAATCTCTTAGCAGTAACATATTGTGATCAACAGCACAAGCTCTGGAAATCATACAGGCTGAGAGAAAGCTCTGCCTCTACTTCTTGGTAATTAGTCTCAACAAGGGATTTAGTTCTTTGAACTTCTTTTCTCGTTTTCAAACTTTAGGTAGTAATACCGACCTCTCAGATTTATCTCAGATTAAATAAATGGATAGATGTGAAACAGTGATAAAGGAATATCATGAAACATGTTATTAGCACAGAACATAGATACAGCATATAACTGTTCAGCAAATGGTAGAGGCTCTTCTTTCTGTTGATCATTGTTGTTTCTCTTTCTCAAGCTGGAAGGAGTGCTTTTGACAGGCTGAGTAACATACAGCACCTAGTTTGAGATTAAGCATTTTTCTTGTATAATCTACCAAGGGCAATACAAATGTGAATAGTTGACAGTTCATCTTTTTTTTGAGAAATGATATAATTTATTACATTCACAGACTAGCTGGCCAACGAGGTTTAAGGGAAAAGTGTTAGAAATTAGTAAACAAGTGCACATATTGACTTGATTTATGGAAATTATTTATAATGTTTTTAAAAAATAAATAAGCATTTGCATTAAAGCATAAATATCAAATAGATAAATCAGTAGAATAAAACTTATCTCTCTCTTCCAGGCATATGAAACCCTGCTTCAAAAGGTACTTAATATAGATTCTTTGAGTCTCTGTTAGTAATTAGGATAACAGAACCCAAATAAATTCATATTTATCTCCAAGTGACATAACATCAGAATTTAGTCAACTAAATCAAAGCTATTATGTCATAAATTCCTATTAAGACAAATGATACAATTATTATCAGAAGACATTAGTTGCACTAAAATTAATGATGACATCTATGTTGAGGAATATTCAGAATAGTGTTTTTCAGCCTATTGCTTTGAAGAACTTAGCATTTGCTCAAAAATTCCTAAGAGTATTTTTCTAGCATGTGTGAGGTGGTGAGATATGACAAAGTTGTTACAAATCTTCTCTGGTGTTATTAAATATTTGGTCTTATTCATCCCTGTAACTGGGTTGCAGATGTGGAAGTAGAGAGGAGTTGAGTGTACATGTTTAAGGGTAACTGCAGCAGAGTTCTGCTGAGATCATGAGGTTTTACATTGGCTAATTTCAGAAGTAGATTGCCAGGTCGATAGTCCTAGTCTATTTCAGCTCCACTGAAACCTGAACACCACGGGTCAAATGATGGTATTGGAAATATAAGTGGCATAGCTTCCAGCATCACAGCAACACACAAGCCACCACAGAACAAAAACTAACAGGTGATGGTAATAGAGAGCCAATGAAAATGAGGGAAACCTTAAATGTGAAAGGTTGACATAGCAGTTGCAACAATCATAAAGATGGTCTGTTATATCATCTGTTGAACTTGAATCAACAAATCAGAGTTCCCAGCATAACCAACCTCAGCTGTTCCTCACCAGAAAAACAATACAGTCCACTAGTAATATAGTCACTTAACTTCTAGGGTCATCTAATCTCACGTGTCAATTTCCCAGATGCACTGGCTCAAATAGCTCAAATAGCTTCAAATAGCTTAGAAAGTTGAGGCAGTGTTCAAAGGTGGCACCTAAATTAGAGCTATGGATTAATTTAAACCTTGGGAAAATCTGGCTCTAAGGATGAATTACAATTGCCAAGAGTGGATGATCCTCACTAAACAGGGAAGCTATACTTCCAGAGAAATGCTGGGTAAAAAGTAAGGTCCATTTATAGTGTAAAGCCAACGGGATAGTAATCAAAATCATTCTTGGTAACACCCACTAAAGAATGCTAGGGTTACTAGTCTCTTCAGACCTTCCTTGGTTGTGTAATAATGACCACTCCAAGTGCCTTTCCTTTTGTCCCAGAATGAGGGAATCTTGGGTTTAGCCCATGATTCCCTCTTTGGCCAAGTGAGTGAGCTTAGGGCAGAGCTGAAGGAAGAGAGCAAAAAAGCTGTGAGCTTGAAAACACAACTGGAAGATGTGGACATCTTGCAAGTGACTCTGAAGGAGGTAAGTTACCACAATAATTTTTTTAAAAATCTATCAATTGTAAATTACATTCCAACTTCAGAGATGTTAAGATATGTATCTTACAACAATGAAATATAAGCAATTCATTTTTACAAATGAAAAAATGAGATTATAAATGGTTAAATAATCTTCTCAAGATTATACCATTAGAGGGAAAGCCGGGATTCATAAATGGATTTGTCCTCCAAAGTCCTTGCTCTTTCAAAATGTACAACTTCTTTCCTAACCCAGAAACCATGAACACTTACTTCACAGAATCTTTATTAATTGCACTAAAATTTTCGACCCCACTTTCGGTTGGTTCTATTCTCTGTAGTTGAATAGTTCTTCACTCTCCCTATCCCAAACATGGGAGATGAGCATAGAAAAGCACCTGCCCTGTTGCCATATTACAACAGAAAAGGGAAAACCTGTGCAGGGCAATACATTGAAAATATTACCTCAGACACTTTATATCATTCTTAGTTTCAGGAGAGAATTGAAGATTTGGAAAAAGAACGAAAATTGCTAAATGACAATTATGACAAACTCTTAGAAAAGTAAGTACCAAGTTTGGTTCTTATAACATTTTTTGCTACAGAAGATAAATATAGAAAAGTACTTTTCAATTTAAAAAATATTTGGTATTGATAAGGGTATGGGGGAAATAGCCATTGATAAGGGGTTGGTTAAATTATGTTACATTCCTATAATTAAATTCTATGCAACTGTTAAAAATAAAGTAGATCTATGTGTCCGAAATATATAGATATTTATTGCTAAGAGAAAAAAGTAAGTTACAAAAGAAAATATTAATGCTGATCTAATTTATGTTACTTGCATGAATGGAGCCACAAACTATCAATGGTCAATTCTGGAGATCGGAAGAGGTCTGAAGGACAAAAAGGCACCTTTGCTTTTATTTTATATTGTTCAGTGCTATATTAGTTTAATTTTTCACAATAAGCATGTATTCACATATATATGTATACACATACAAAGTAATTAAAAGCATTTTTTTGTTGTTGTTAAGTGCCATCAAGTCAGTTCAGACTCATAGCAACCCTGTATAGGGTTTTCAAGGAGTGGCTGGTGAATTTGAATCACCACACTTGCAGTTCAAACCAACTCTGCAGTCTAGTGCTTATTCTACATTGCCGCACAAGATCTAAAAACACTTAAAAGCTTTAAACAAAAGTGTCTTCTGACCAAGTTAAAGACAGTTGAGGACAGATTGGAGAAGTTGTATGAGAGTATCTTGTGAACAAATGATGTTCCTCAAATAAGTGAAACAAAGAAGTATGGGAATATCTACTTGAGAATCTCCTGCAGCAAACATTGCTATTACCCCGTTTCCTTTACCAGTTAGAACATTCTCTTCTCGGATCGCCATGTGATTTATACCAGAAAGTGCCAAGTAATTTTAATACTAGCCTAAGTAAATTGTTTTTGGACTACATTCATCAAATGATAAGTAAGAAAAAGACATAAACAGACATAAATATTTGATTATCAATGCCACTTCATTTGAGTAAATAATAAAGAGTTAGTCCTATGTGTTTATTCTCAAAATGGGTCTGCCCTGATGGCTAAATACTATGGGATGCAGGGTTCTTGTTGTTTTATTTACCATCAAGTGAATTTTAACTCATGGGGAACCCCGTGTTACAGAGTAGAACTGCTTCTCCATAGAGTTTTCTTGGCTGTGATCTTTTTCTTTTCTTTTTTAATGTTTTTTTGTAAATTATGTGATAGTTTACATGGGAGAACATTAGCTTTATATTCATCCTATCGTTTATCATTTCATTGCCATGATTACAATCCCCTGCATGCCTCATCAAACAACTAAAGGGTTATAGCCCACAGCCTTCCCCTCGTTTGTCAGCACACAGCCCCTTTCCCTCTCTGGGTCTAGAGTCCCTAGCCGCTCCATCTCTCCACGTCATCATCTCTGCCTCCATCTCTGACCATCACTGTTTCTCTGGGTAGGGTCCTGCACTCCATTCTTCTCCCTTGATGGTCCCAGGGGCCTCCGCTCCTGGACTGCAAAGCCAACCATTCCCCTCCTTTTGCTAAAAATGTCTATCTTTACATTTCCAACCCTCACAGTCAGTCCTGATAGCAATTATTCACAATTGTATCACAAGAGACCTATCCCCCATCTCCTTTCATCAACCCTGCCCAGACAGATTGGATACTACACAGTGGAGACTCTACCTTCATCCGCCCTCTGGATCTAGGTTCCCTCTTGAAAGCTTGTAAGCCAGAAAGCTTCTTGCCTTTGTAGTCCCCCCACCACATTTGGGGTAGCCAATGTCCAAGTTGCTCATCCGTGTCTACCTTGTGTAGTGAGGGGGTGGGAATGATCCTTGCTGTAAAGATTTGTCCCCTCTTTTGAGCTACTGCATCCATAGGTGTAGATCAAGTTCATCAAATTGTGTCAGATTACTCTTTTTTCCCTCTTCTTTATTCTTCTAGTAGAGTTCTGATCATCCAGCCATTGAAGCTAGGTCAAGTGGGTATTATCTGCAAGTGTGGGTGTTCTTGTGCATATGCCCTCACTTCTTATCAGCTGGACGCTTCACTGTCCACTGTAGTCCTCTGTGTCTCTATGTCACTAACTCTGGGCCCAGGAGTCCCCAGGTCTTGCCATACTACTGGCCAACCAGGTCTTCACCTGGGTTCACAGGAGTCTATTGAACGTGGTCAGACTTCATTGCTGTTTTTCCCTAACTTCCCCTTATCGGTGACCAATGTGGTCACCAGTCAAACAGCATGCCTGCTTGTGTATTCCCCTTGAGTCTTAGTCTTAGAAGGGGTTTGCCCTAAGGGGACATGACCACTTTTGGCTGTGATCTTAATGGAAGCAAATCATTAGGTCTTTTCTTCCATGGTACCTCTGATTTTAGTTCAAACTACAGTCGAGTGTCACCTAGCAACCTTAGGGTACAGGGTACAGTCAATGAAAACTCTAGTTTTTGCCCTCTGGTTTACTAATTAACACTTTAGTTCAAAAGCAACTATTCTCTAAACTGGCTATTGGTGAAGGCAGATAGAAGAATGGTACAAAGAGAAGAGGAATATTTTGTACCTTATTTCTGATATTGCAAGCCTGAGACTGTCTTGATACAAAATTCCCTGCCTAAAGAAAGGCATCATGTAGGGCAAGTTCCTTGGGAAATGGATATGACTTGGGGTGTTTTCTTAGTGGAGTACTTGAAACCTAAACACATGCAATGTTCAGCAACTCCTAAGTAGGACCCAAAAGTTCCAAGGCAGTTGGTAAATGACAGTTACAGATAAAGTAGGAGCAGGGGGTGAAAAACCAAACATGTAGGGAGGGGAATGAATGCTGAATTAGGCTTAAGAGATGTTTATCACTGTGTGATAAAAATACCACTTCACATACTTTTGTGTGCCTATCTGACAACTCTCCCCTCCTCCTTGCTCACTTCCCATTTTTAGCATGCTGGACAGCAGTACTTTGCCTCACTGGGGCAATGAGCTCTTAGGTGAACAGCTACAGGAGAAAATCTCTCAGTTACAGGATCAGCTGAATGCTGAGCTAGAAGAGAAGAGAGAACTCTTACTTCAGCTGACCAGAGAGAAAGGTAACCTGGAGCTTGAAGAATTCTCTCAAATGTAGCATCCTTTATATCTGGTTTGGGAGAGGGGAACTTGGCTGAGCATTTCCCAATCACTTGATATCCATGACTCATACTTGATAATATTCTTGTGTTGTTCATGAATAACAAGAATAAGAACACTGGAGGTCAGATTATATTTATAATGAGGAGACCATGACATCTACCTGACATGTATGCTTTACCCTGTGTAATGTCTTTTCACTTGAAGGGATGCCAATTTTTAATTTGTTGTGCTTTTAAATATTCACATAATTCCTTGAAATTATTGAAAATTGATTTCTCTTTCTTTTATCATTCTCCTCAATCAGCTTAGAGGAGATTGGGAGCCATCTTTTTTTTAAGCACCAGAGACCTGAAAACAAAAAGCAGACGACTACTTTTGTCAACCACTCACTACCATACCTCTGCCCTCCCATAATGTGACTCTTGAATCACAGGAGACAGTTAGTTACTCTGGAGATTTTAAAATACTGTCCAAAAGGCCTTTGTCGACTTTTTTTTGCCCACCTGGATCTTGACAAGCTAGTCTTAAAAAAATTATATTGCATCAAAAATGATC
>NW_006408535.1:31731817-31733282 GCF_000296735.1 Chrysochloris asiatica | reverse complement strand
AATAGCAAAAAGATGGAGATGGCCTAAGTGCCCATCAACTACAGAATGGATAAACAAGCTGTGGTACATACACACGATGGAAAACTATACTACCTTGAAGAACAAGGAAGCTGCAAGCCACTTCATAACATGGATGAACCTTGAGGACATTATGCTGAGTGAAATTAGTCAATCACAAAAGGAGAAATACTGCATAGGGCCATTATTGTAAAAGAGTAAGAAAAAGAACCCACACAAAAAGGGGGAAAAATATATAAATATTTGCTGATCACCAGGATGTATGGGATGAGAGGAGGGCAGGGAGGGTAAGATAGAGCACAGGGTAAGGAATAGATACAGGATAGCTTGGGGGAGGGGGAGGCAGGGGGTGCAATACACAAGAAGAGGTAAGGGAATGGAAGAACAAGGCTGAAGAGAACAGTTAGGCAGGTTAGCATGGGCTAAGTGGGAAAGAGGTAAATGATGATGTACGTACAACTTTGCAACAACAGGGCTCTGGGATACAAGGATTGAGGCATGGTTTCAATGGGTAAATGAGGGGAATAATGTTAAGATTCTTGGCTGTCTTTTGAATCTTGGTTTCCCTTGCCCACCATCGTAAAATAGACATTTGAAGAGGGGAGAAGGAATAGCCAGAATCATCGCTACAGAAAGCTTGTAAGTCTGTCTTCAGCCTGTAACTGTTTGGAATACCTTAAAGGGGGCTAGAAGCTGCCCAGTGAAAGAGGCTTCCTTGGAGCCTTTACATTGCACAAGACCATAGGTGGAATCCAGAACCCCATCCAGAACCAACTGAGGTAGGAAATTTCCACTGGAAAGGATGAGTAGACCAGTCTGGAGCAGCTCAAAGAACAGAAGATACTTTGTGAAAGAAAGACTGACAGGAAAAATCTGAAACAATAATGGCAGTCTGATTGATTACTACAAGAACAAGTAAGCTGTTCGCTGGGGAGCCATCAAGGCAAGTGGTCAGGACCCCTCAGAGCAAAGCACCTCCCAAGACTGAGACTCAAGGGGAATACATGAGCAAGCATGTGATCTGGCTGGTGACCGCGTTGGTCACTGATAAGGGGAAGAGAGGGAAAAAGAGCAATGAAGTTGCGAGCTAAGCCCGACCACATTCAATAGACCCTCATGAACCTACGTGGAGACCTGGATGGCCAACAGTATGGCAAAACCCAGGGACTCCTGGGCCCAGAGGCTGTGACATGGCCACAGAGTACTAGAGCAGAGAGTGAAGCATCCAGCTGATATGAAGTGAGGGTAGATGCACAAGAACACCCATACTTGCAGATAGCACCCACTTGACCTGGCTTTGATGGGTGAATGATCAGAACTTGACTAGAAGAAAAAAGAAGAGGGGAGAAAAAAAAAAGTAACCTGCTGCAATTTGATGAACTTTACCTATCTATACTTATGGATGTAGTAGCTTAAAAAAACGAAACAAATCTTTACAGCAAGGATC
>NW_006408535.1:31715947-31729497 GCF_000296735.1 Chrysochloris asiatica | reverse complement strand
ATGGAAACACCACTGAATGATTTCCGATCTGTTGAGACAGGGCTGATGAAAGGAAATGAGGATAAGACTCTTCCGGCACAAAAGTGAATAATTGCCATCAGGACTGACTGTGAGGGTAAGAAATATAGCAGTAGATAGTTTTTGACAAAAGGAGGAGAGTGATTGATTTTGCAGCCCAGGAGCGGAGGTCCCTGGGACCATCAAGTGAGAAGAATGGAGAGCAGCACCCTACCCAGAGAAGCAGTGTCGCCAAGGATGGAGAAAAAGACGATGAATACATGGACAGATGGAGCAGCTAGGGACACTAAACTCAGAGAGGGAGAAGGGCTGTGTGCTGGCGGCTGGGGGTGGGCCTCTGTGGTGTACCCTTTGGTTATTTGTTGATGCACGGAGGGGATTGTAATGATTGCAATGAAACGAAATATGATAGGGTAAGTGTAAAGCTGATGTTCTCCCATGTAAACCTCACAATAAAAGCTTTTAAAAAATTATATTGCATCGCATTCGTTAGAAAGTTAAGGAAACGGAATATGCCATCCATAAAAAATAGAGGCAGGTACCATAACTGGATAAAGTTTAAGACTGTGTACTAAGGATTCTGTGGTATATATGAAGTCAAGTGAAGTTTTTGTAAAGACCTTGTTGTCGTTAAGTGTTGTAGAGTCAATTCCAACTTAGAGTGGCCCTGTACAGGGGTTTCAAGGAGCAGCTAGTGGATTTGAACCCATAATCTTGTGGTTTCTAGTCCAGTGCTTAACCTACAGTACCATACTAGGAGTATTTTAGTGGTAATCAAATCTAACTTCCTCTGGAATACATTCCAACATACTAAAAATAGATTTCCCTTTCCCAGAAACACACGTGCATATCAGTGGAATGTCCAGCTTCTCTCTAGGTCAGAATGAGTATGGAGAAGGGTATCACAGAGAACCTACAGCCTAGAAATCAGAATGGAATGGGGACAGTGTTGGGGAACTGCTGGGATGGGCAATGCTCTCCAAAGATTTGGACTATCCCAGTTAGACAAGTGTCTTTGTTGTTGTTCTCCCTTCCACTCTACAGTACTGAAGCTGCTTTTTGCTTATTTTACTGGGCTAATAAGGTAAAACTACTTTATGGAAACAAAAAATTTCTTTTCTTAGGACACATTTATCAAGTGAATTAATTGTTAGTGGGGAAATTTAATTCAGACTTGATTAAACTCTGGATTATGTTTTTCCCCAGTCCAAAACCAGGATCTAAAGCTGGAAGTCACCAACTTGTTTCTGAAGCATCAACAGGAAGTAGAGCTCCTCCAGAAGAAAACCACAATTCTCCAATCTCCTGGAGGGCAGTCAGAACCAGCCACTCCCCCAGCTCTGTTCCAAGAGACTGATCAGATCAAAGTAAGAGTGTCTTCATAAATAAGTTAACTCTGTAGAGACATCTAAGGTAAAAATTCCTGGAAAAGATAAAGGGATTTGAAAAAAACACTGGATAATGTATTGACCATATCAAGGACAATATTTTAAAGATTCTGAGAAGGCTGAGAGTAGAGATAGCTTCAGGAGCTCCAAAACTTTTTCCCCACACTTTACAACTCAGGTAATGGTGAAGAGCCATTAGCCCATGTGGTTATGTGCCGTGGAGTAGGTTCCGACTCATAGCGACCCTGTACAGGGTTTCCGAGGCTGTAAATCTTTATGGGAGCAGAAAGCCTCGTCTTTCTCCCACAGAACAGCTGGTAGTTTCGAACTGCTGACCTTGAGGCTCACAGCCCAATTCATAACCATTATGCTACCAGAGTTCCTTTAGCGCCTCTATAACCTTCCTTCAGTGCTGCTACTCAACATGAAGAACTTGGCAAAAGACCACTTATGAAGTAATGCAAGACCTCTTACATTTTTTTCTTAACTTTTTATTGTGAATTGAGTGAAGGTTTACAGACAAGATCATGAGCTTTACATTCAACAAATCGTACACTTTGTTTCATATCACGGATTACAATCCCCTCCATGCAAAACCAGTTATCCTGCTTCCTTCCTGTGGTTCCTATTTGCATTCCACCCACCTTTCTATCCCTCCTCTACTTTGTCCTTAGACATACATTGCCCTTTTTACTTTGAATGGTGATCATACCTTACTAGTATTCTTGTTTCCCCAGCTATAAACCTATCTATTGCTTGGCTGAAAATTGGGCCACATCTGTGAGTTCCTTCCTAGACCTGAAGAGTGGTCAAGGGTCATAGTCTCAGGTTTCTCTGGTCTCTTTCTGACTAGTAAACCTGATTTTTTAAATTTTTATTTTTTACATAACTTTGAGTTTTTTTCCACATTTTCTCTTACTCTCTCCGGGATCCTGCAATGTGATCCCTTTCAGGGCAGTTGGTAGTGGTAGCCGGGCACCATTTAGTTCTTCTGGTTTCAGAGTCATAGACACTGATGTTTACATGTCCCATTAGCCCATTGGGCTACTTGATTCCAAGTCTCTTCTGTTATTATCACTCTTCGTTTTTCTGCACATAAAGAGACCAATAACGTTCATAAGATTACAAGATCCCAGGTGCTACTCGCCCAAACAGGATGTAGAACACTGTCTTTGTTATGCCAATTGACAATGTTGTCCCCTGAGACTACGGTCCTGAGCCCCCAGAACCATCAACTCATCGCCTTAAGATGTTTGATAGTATCAAGGAAGTTTGGAAGTTTTCTTCATTTTGCCTACTATATGCTTCACCACATTCATAGCTGTGTTTTCCTGAAAGGTAAATATCCATGTACAAATATCCTCTTTCAAACTCTTAGATATTTGTTGTTGTTGCTGTTGCTAAGTGCCATCGAGTGGGTTCCGACTCATAGCAACCCTGTATAGGGTTTCCAAGGAGTAACTGGTGAGTTTAAGCCTTCGACCTTGAGTTCTGGACAGAGACAAGAACAGGCCCTCCTTTGGTGCTGGCCATGGGAAAGCATGGGTTCATACCTTGTAGTTCAAACTGACTTTGCAGTCTAGTGCATTATATATGCAGCACCATATATATCTCACTCTTCCTCCCTTGCTCATTCAACCTATGTCTTAATCCATATATACACAACCTTGAAACAACACTGTTCTTCCAAGGTGGTGTATATATCACTATTTACCTCTATTCCCTTTAGCCCATGCATTCCTCCCAGTGTCTTCACCCATCGTTATTATTACTCTGTCACCCTCCCTCTTCTTGTAGATCGTCTTCCCCTTCCTGTATGTTGCCGTCCCTGTCATAGGAGCAAACATGTGTCTACCCTCTAGCCAATGAATTCCTCTCCCCTTCCTCCCACGCCTGGTAACCATCAAAGAATGTTTCTTTTTAGTGAGGAAGCTTTTACAATAATGGTCTTATACAATATTTAATCTTTTGTGATTGATTAATTTCACTCTGGTAGCATAGTGGTTACAAGTTGGACTGCTAACCTCAAAGTCAGCAATTCAAAACCACCAGACGCTCCACAGGAGTAAGATGAGGCTTTCTGCTCCTGTAAAGATTTACAGCCTTGGAAACCCTATACAAGGTCACTTTGGGTCAGAACCAACTTGACAGTACTTAACAACAACAATTTCACTCAGTATAATGTCCTCCAGGTTCATCCATGTAATGAGGTGTTTTGCAGATTCATCTAATTTGATCCCTTTCAGGGCAGTTGGTAGTGATAGCCAGACACCATCTAGTTCTTCTGGCCTGAGTTGTGAAGACTGATGTTCTTCAAGGTTGCATAGTATTCCATTGTGTGTATGTACCAAAGTTTGTTTATCCATTCTTCCATTGATGGGTACTTAGAGGTTGTCTCCATCTTTTTGATATTATGAATAGTGCTGCACTGCACAGTGGTGTGTGTATATCTACTGTGTCTTGGCTCATATTTCTTGTTGATATATACCAAGGAGCTCTGGTAGCATAGTGGTTACCAATCAGGCTGCAAACCTTAAGGTCAGCAGTTCAAAACTACCAGCTGTTCCGCGGGAGAAAGTTGAGGCTTTCTGCTCCTGTAAAGATTTACAGCCTCGGAAACACTCTACAGGGTCACTGAGTCTTAACCAATTCCACATCACATAACAACAACAATATACCAAGAAGAGGGGTTTCTGGGTTATAAGATATTTATGTTTCCAACTTTCTGAGGAAAGTCCTTACCATTTTCCACATGGTTGAACTATTTTATAGTCCCACCAGCAATGTAGGAGGGACCCAGTCTCCAAACCCTCACCATTTGTTGTTTTGTTTTTTATTTCACTATTTATGCTGCTATGGGATGATATCTCATTGTTGTTTTGATTTGCATCTCTCCAGTGGTAGCGTAGTGGTTACGAATCGGGCTGCGAACCTTAAGGTCAGTGGTTCGAAACTACCAGCCGCTCCGCGGGAGAAAGATGAGGCTTTCTACTCCCGTAAAGATTTACACCCTCGGAAACCCTGTACAGGGTCGCTATGGGTCGGAACCGACTCGACAGCACTTAACAACAACAACAACAATGGCTAATTATTGTAAACATTTCTTTATATGTTTGTTGGCTGCCTCAATGTCTTCCTTGGTGAAGTGTCTGTTCATGTCCTGTGCCCATTTTTTTAATTGGGTTGTTTGTCTTTTTCTTGTAGAGGTGTTGTAGTTGTCTGTAAATTTTAGAAATTAGTTCCTTGTCATATATGTCATTTACAAAAAAATTTTCCCAGTCTGTTGATTCCCTTTTTACACTTTTGGTGAAATCTTTTGATGCACCTAATGTCTAATTTTTACGAAGTCCTAGTCATCTCTTTTGTCTCCTACTGCTTGTATGTAATGCTTGTAATGTTTGATGGTGTATATATACCATTTAATGTTGTTGTTGTTAAGTGCTGTTGTGTCAGTTCCAACTCATAGCAACCCTGTATAAGGTTTCCAAGGAGCAGCTGGTGGGTTTGAATTGCCAACCTTGTGGTTCTAAGTTCAGTGCTAATCCTACAGTGCCCCACCAGGAGTCTATCCCACACAGTGGTGGTGTACCGTGGAGTTGGTTCTGACTCATAGAGACCTTGCATAGGGTTTCTAAGGTTGTAAATCTTTATGGGAGCAGAAAGCCTCATCTTTCTCCCACAGAATAGTTGGTAGTTTCAAACTGCTGACCTTGAGGTTAGCAGCCTGGCTTGTAACCACGATTCTACCAGAACTCCTTGTACCATGTATTGTTGTTGTTGTTGTTGCTAAGTGCCTTCAAATCAGTTCCAACTCATAACGACCCTGTATAGGGTTTCCAAGGAGCAGCTGGTGAGCTTGAACCACTGACCTTGCAGTTTAAAACTGACCTTGCAGTCCAATGCATTAACCTACAGCAACACACCAGGACTCTGTATCATGTGTTTTTGTTGTTTTCTGTTGAGTTGGTTCCAATCTATAGCGACCCTGTATAGGGTTTCCGAGGAGTAGCTGGTGAGCTTGAACAGTGCCACACCAGGACTCCATACCATGTATTAGAACCCCTAAATTTGTTCCTAATATTTCATTGATGATCTTTATAGTTCTTGTTTATACATTTAAGTCTTTAATTGATGTTCAGTTCATTTTTGTATATGGTGTGAGATATATACAATATGCTTGTTTCATTCTTCTGTAACTTGATTTCCAGTTTGCCAGCACTATTTGTTAAAGAGACTGCTTGTTCCCATTTAATGTGTTTTGGCCTTTTGTCAAAAATCAGTTGACTGTATGTGGTGGTGATGGTGTGCCGTGGACTGTATATAGATGGATTTATTTCTGGGTTGTCAATTCTGTTCCATTGATCTAAGTATCTTTTGCTGTGTCTTAGTACCAGGTTGTTTTGACCACTGTGGCTCTGTAGTAAATTTTGACATCAGGGAGTGAGACCTCCAACTTTATTCTTCTTTAAGCAGTGCTTTGCTTATCCAAATTCTCTTTCTTTTCCATATAAAGTTCATGATCATTTTTTCTATCTCTTTAAAGAATGGAATCTGGATTGGTATTACATTATATCTATACTACTTTGGGTAGTATTGATATTTTCATAATGCTAAATCTTCCTGTCCATGAGCATTGTATATTCTTCTATTTTTGTAAATCTCTTTTGGTTTCTTGTAGTACTGTTTTGTAGTTTTCTTAGTATAGGTCTTTTGTTTCTCTGGTTAGACTTATTTCTAAGAATTTCATCTTTGGGATGACTATTGTAAATGTTATTGTTTTCCTAATTTCCTTTTCAGAGTTGTGTTTGTTAGTGTGGCTGTTGTTAAGTGCCATCATATTAGTTCTGACCCATAGCGACCCTGTATAGGATTTCCAAGGAGCGGCTTGTGGGTTTGAACAGCCAACCTTGTGGTTCAAACTGACCTTACAGTCCAACTCATTGTTCTGCAGCACCACAGGAATCCAATTGATTTTTGTATATTGAGCTTTAGCATGCCAGTTTGCGGAATCTTTCAATGAGTTCCATTTGTTTTCATGCAGAGCCTTTGGGATTTTCTATATGTAGGTGAGCTTGAACCACTGTAAAACTCTTTCTATTTGCAGATGATATGTACAGGATCATATCATCTGCAAATAGAAAGAGTTTTACATCATCTTTGCCAATTTGGATGCCTTTAATTTCCCTTTCTTGCCTTACAGCTCTGGCTGAGACTTCCAACACAATATTGAATAGGAGTGGTGATAAAGGGCATCCTTATCTGGTTCCTGTTCACAAAGGGAATGCTTTCAGTTTCTCTCCACTGAGAGTGATATTGGCTGTTAGATTTGTATATATTCTCTTAATTATGTTGGGGCACTTCCCTTCAATTCCTACTTTGTTTTTACCAAGAATGGAGGCAGAGATGATGACATAGAGAGATGCAGCGGCTGGAAACTCTAGACCCAGAGAGAGAGAGAGGGGCTGTGTGCTGACGACCAAGGGGCAGGCTTGCGGGCTGTACCTTTTGGTTGGTTGATGATGCATGGAGGGGTTTGTAACCATGACAATGTAATGATATATGATAAAATGAATGTAAAGCTAATGTTTTCCCATGTAAACTATCACATAAAGCAGTTTAAAAAAAAATGGTATTGAATTTTGTCAAATGCCTTTTCTGCATCAACTGATATGATTATGTTTCTATAGTCCAACACATTAACCCACAGCACTATACCAGTAAAATGCCAACAGCAGAAATTATCCCAAAATTAGAGTAATTTCTGCTGTTGGCATTTTAGTGGTGTGGTGCTGTGGATTAATGCACTGGACTGCAAAAATTATTTAAACTGCAAGGTCAGTGGTTCAAGCTCACCAGCCACTCCTCGGGAAACCTATACAGGGCCACTATGGGTTGGAACCTATTTGACAGCACTTAACAATAACAACCACAACTTCTTTATGGAGACTAGTTTTTATTATCCCTATCATATTTATACTCCCTTATATCAGTGCTTTTTACCCTATAGCCCTATGAAGACAGAAACCAAAAGGAACAGAAACTGTCCCGGACGTTAAGTGAATTGCAAGCATCACATGCAGAGACCACATTGGAACTAGACAAGATGAGAGACATGCTTCTTTTGCAGCGCAAAATCAATGATTGTTATAAGGTACAAGAAAAGATGGCATAGGAAGGGGATAGAAGGCTGGGATGAAGTAAGGCCTGAATTTCCAGGACTAGTGCAAGGTAATATGCTCTCCTGTACTAACACAGGATATGCTGTTCTTTGAAGAACCTGAAGACTCACACATGTCCAGGGCCCCTTAGCAATAGAAGCCAATGATGGGGCCATCTAATGAAAATGGCAGCTATGAACCTCTGGGTTCACTTTTGCCAGCCCCAAGAAAATGCTCTCCTTTGGCACTAATAAGAAGCCCTGGTGGCACTGTAGGATAAGTACTGGACTTCTAGTCGCAAGGTCAGCAGTTCAAACCCACCAGTCGCTCCACAGCAGAAAGATGAGACTTTCTACTCCTATAAAGATTTACAGCCTAAGAAATCCTAAATAGGGTTGTTATGAATTGAAATTGACTGGGCAACATTGGGTTTGTTTTTTGGTATGGTTTTATGGTAACTAATAGCACAGCTGGTCCTGGAGGGTCATTGAGGAACCCAAACTTTTCTAGTGGGTGAATTTGCCCTGTTAAAGAGGTAGTAGAGTCTCCATTACCCACCAAGTGCTACTTTTTATCTGGCCTCTTTAGGCCTGGGCCACTGAGATCGAAAAATTCAGAGAGAATTTTTTTCAGGAGGAACTGGAGACATTGGTGATAAAAACTGATAAAGAAAAGAAAGATAGCAAAGAGAAACTGGAGAGACTGAATCAACTAGTAGACCTCAAGAACAATCGTATCAAGCAGCTGGAAGGTATTTTAAGAAGCCATGGTCTACCAACATCTGGCAAGTCTTAGTTCTTTGTTATTCTCATTTTAGGACATGCCGCACAGTCAAAACATATATTCCTCTTTGTGTATCCATTTAAGGACTACCTCGTATGACCTTGGGATGTGACTTATTACTCCTGTTCTTCTTTGTCCCATAATTTTTATTGTTTTAATGTGTAGCATTGTGATCACAGGTCACTGCAATATAACAAAGGACACTCATCCTTGGATTGAAATTCTTGTATCATTCAGATTCAGGGTTTTCTGGTATAGCAATGTAGGATCAGCACTGGACTGTGTGCCACAAGGCCAGCAGTTCAAATCCACCAGCTGCTCCTCCAAAACCCTATACAAGGTCACTAGAAGTCAGAACTGACTCAATGGTACTCAATGACAACAACAATGTGTAGTTTAGCAATAAATCAATATGTTTCTCTGATTTCTATGAAGAGTTTCACTTGGGATCAGCAATTGCTTCAGTAAATTGATACTAGTTTAAGAATGAAAGAATGTCACTGTCGACTCTTGGGTGTTGTAACACACACTCTTAAGATTGATTCTTCCACCCAGATCTATAAAGTCGTTTTTGTAAATAATAGAATGTCATCACTCATCTGCCATCATTCTTTTCTGTTTTATCTCTTTCTGAAATAATGTTGCAGTTTGAGCAACGTTGACAGTGACAGGGGAGCTAGCTGGGTATTTATGCAGAGTTCATACTGTGGTACTCTTAGACTTAGTACGGCATTACTGACCAGAGTCTGGTCTCAGTCTTGTACATCAAGAAACTTGACTGTGTTATTGTACCCAGCAGTGAGAAACATGACTTACACGAACCAAATTCACCAGACAGATATTTAATTCCAAATAATCATTTACTATTTTATAGTCATGGCTATTATATTGTTGTCATGAAACTACTTGAAACTGCTATTCAGGACATTCTCTCTGGAAAGCAGATAATAGTCAGCAGGTTTTTTAGTGATCATTAACTAGAATAAAGGGATTATTCTGGAACATAATTTACCTATGCCAGGGTCAGTGTGATCAAAAGTCTCTACATTATAACAAAGGACACTTCTCCTTGGATTGAAATTCTCATATCATTCAAATGCAGGGCTTTCTGGGACAGTATAGCATAAATACCTTTACCTACTTCTGTAGATTTTTTTAAACTTCTATTTCTTTGGTTATTGGTAAAGCTAAAGAGTTTTTCATATGTTTTTAAGTTATTTGTATTACCTGTTCCTGTCCTTTATCTATTTCTTAATAATACCTTATTGATTTGTAGAGATTCTTTATATGTTAAGATTATTAACCCTGTGTCATGTAATCCAAAAGTTTAAATGTATCTTGTTTTGTTGTATTCATTCCACCAATTAAGAAACCATTAGCTCATCTTTATATTCTCTTATTTTGGACCTGAAGACATTCTCTTCATTGACTCTTAAAAAATAGGACCTTCGCCATCAGCACAATGTGACATCTCTTAACATTCTCCATTTTGAACCAGACTATATATCAAAGTTCTGATTGGTTGGACATGGAAGATAATGCTCAGATTTGGTAGACGGTCTAGATATCTTTTCTTCCCACTGCCAGTATTTTCAGTCTCTTTCTAGTAGTCTCCTCCCCCTCCCCCACTTCTTACTCTATGACTCTTTACTTAGAATGATTTTTTTTGCCTTCTTAATATGAAACCAAAGTATTAACAGAATGAAGACTCTTGTGACTGATAAGGCTGGAGAAAGGGAAGCATTTCTTAGTGGGGCTCAATGCAGCAGACACTGTGGCTCTGCCTTGCTATTCTTTTCATAACCAATATCCCAGACTTCTTCTTTTTAATAGAAATATTCATGTTTTTTTTGTTTCTGGTGCTTCTCTAGGGGAATTTATCAATTAATTAATGAAGTCTTACAGTAGACGCAAACAATGTCATCTATATAGCAAAATTGTGTTTCCAGTGTTTTCCTGAGCTTAGTGTTTACTTTCCAATCACTCATTTTGTACCTTCTCTCTAAGCATTGGAGTGATAACCACAAGGTCGGTGGTTCAAACCCACTAGCTGCTCCTTGAAAACCTTATACAGAGTCACTATGAGTCAGTAGAACTCATTCAGTGGCACAAGCAACAACTCTAAAGCAAACATTGGATTAATTAGTTATCAGAGTTCAAATCTCTTTGTTGTCATTACTTTGTTTATTCTCTTGAATACCTTGGTTTCTTCAAATAATCACAATGAATACTTTCTCTGTGTTTTTACATCTCTTTCTGTTTACCCTCCATTACACTAGGGAAAAGGAGCTCTGGTAGTGTAGTGGTTACAAGTTGGACTGCTAATCTCAAGGTCAGCAATTCAAAACTATGAACTGTTCCACGGAAGAAAGATGAGACATTCTGTGCTCAAAAAAGATTTGTAGCCTCAGAAACCCTATATTCAGGGTCGCTGTTAAATCAGAACTGACTCCATGACACACCACCACCACCACCACACTAGGGAAGGGATCCCTGGTTTGGTGTGTAGAATAGGCACTGGATTGCTAACCACAAGGTCAGCAGTTCAAACCCACCAGCCGGTCTTTGAAAACCCTATACAGGGCTGGTATGAGTCTGAACCAATTCACCGTCACTCAATAACAACAACGCTAGGGAAGGATACTCTAGAACAGCTCAACGACGTGGCTTATGGCACCTGACAATTGTCATTGTGTCTGGAAACACTACCAGCCAATACAGATGAGGATAAAATGGGCATTTCTCTACTGCATCAGAGTGAAAATCTTTTTGAACTGCACCTGCAACAGGCCTTCCAGACATCCGCTGCCCTGGCTCAGTCTAGAGCTAGCCAACCTACCACTTTTGGCACTTACTCCTTCTATGATTTCAAAACTCATTGTACTCCATTAGCTGTGGGGCCACAAGCCCTCTATGACTTCACCTCCCAGTATGTGGTGGACACACAGTATGTTTTCCTGCACTACCTTCAAGGAGCTTCAGCCTGGCTTGATCTTCACCAAGCCCTGGTCGGTGAGCTCTACACTCTTGCAACTGAATGGATTCACTTTGACAGGGTGCTGGACACCGTGGAGAAAGTCTATGGCTCTACCATGCTTACTGGTAAGTGTTGTTTGCTTCTGGTAGCCCCCAGGATGGAAGCTGAATTTGCCAAAGTCTATAGTTGAGCCTCTGCCTTTAGTCTCAATCTTTGCCATACCGTCTCGGTCCTGTATGCCTTTCATACTTTCTGCTACCCAGGAGCTGATGGAGAAAACTTCGGAGTACTTGAGTACTGGATGAGGCTTTGCTGCCCCATAACTTCCAGCCTAAAGGCATGAAGTAAGCTAAGGAAAGCTCAGGTCTACCTTTCAGCTAATATGCTTGGAGCCTGGAAGACTCAGGAGGATGAGGAGGTGAGAAAAAGGATTTATCCATGCATCTTAAAGGAGTCTTAGCCATGCAGCTTATGAGACAAACTCAAACTTCTGTTGTCAATAACTAATTTTTGAATGAGAATGAAAGAAAAACTTTTATGCTACAACTAGTCTAGATTTTTTCCTTGGTCAATCTTGAGTTTAAAGTGAAATTGTGCTTTGGCTCTAGCTATTGTTTCTGGCTGTGAAGAAAAAAACAAACAGAGAAAACAATCCTCTGCTCTATTCTCTAAGACTAAGACATGACTACTAGCATCTCCTCAAGGTAACTAGGTTACCTTGTCTGAGCCAGTCTCCAAGCATGTGAAGATCATTAAGTTTCTCCCTGACCTCAGTTGGTGTACAACAGTTCTCTAGTTAGTAGTTCTTCCTCACCAAGAGTGCTGAATTTCATCCACAACAACTGTCCCAGGCTGCCCTTCTTCCTCAATCCAAGACCAACATCTTTCCAGTCTAGATCAGAGGCTTAGAAGCATCAGAATGAGCTGTGTGTGGAGATCATCAGGTACTGTGGTTGGTCTCCAGAGTCTACAGTTGGGAACCCAACCCAGTTCATATGTGGTATACCACTTCTTCACTTTTCCTGACCACGGCACTGCCATCATTCCAGCCAGTAACAATCCCTACTTTAGAGACCAGGCTTGATTCCCAGTGCTTGTGACCTCTGACCTGAATCAGTATTTGTGACGGGAAACTCTACATGTATATGTTTTTGATGATGAAGACTGAGAGTCTGCCTCATACCTTGGCCAAGTCCAAGTACCTTTGCAGCCTCTTGCACAAAACAATTCCATTGAAGGTGGGAATTCAAGATTATTTAATCTATATGCTCTCTGTCCAGTGTTGTTTTCCTGTCCTAAGTTTACCTTTCTCTGATTGCTTGCTTGGAACAGTCTATCTTAAAGCCTGCCAAAATGATTTTCAGATACTGTCAAGAGAACAGAAGAGAAAACTTAGAACTTTACTCTTCATATGAAGACAGTGGTTTCTTCTGCTTCTTTTCAGCCACAAAAACAAGACTCTTAAATTGATAGAACCACCAACCTGAATTTCACACTCTCTATGACATCTCTGAACAAGGAGTCCTGGTGTGGCTCTGTAGGATAAGCACTGGACTGCTCATTGCCAGGTCGGTCTGCAGTTCAAACCCACCAGTCGTTCCTTAGAAACCTACACAGAGTTAATATGAGCCAGAACTGACTTGACGACACTTAACAACAGCAACATCTCTGACAAAGAGTACTGGCAGTGTTGTAGGATAAGCACTGGACTTCGAACCACAAGCTGCTCAACCCACCAGCTACTCCATAGGCAGTTCAAACCCACCAGCTGCTCCATAGGAGAAAGCTGAAGCTTTCTGCTTCTATAAAGAGTTACAGTCTCAGAAACCCTATACAGGGTCACTATGAGTCAGAATTGACTCGACGGCACCTAACAACAACAATCTCTGAACAAATGTTTCCAAATTCTCTAGCTTTTTCCAATATTTGTCTTTACTTAAGACCAATTGCTTTTGTGGCACTGTAGGATAAGTACTAGACTGCTAACTGCAGAGTCAGCAGTTCAAACCCACTTCTTCTCCTCAGAAACCCTCTACAGGGTGGCTATGGGTCGGAACTGACTCAATGTTTTTTGTTTTTTTTTTTAATTTAAGGTATTTATTGTGGATTGAGTGAAAGTTTACAGGGCACATCATCAGTTTCACATTCAACAATTCATGTAACTTGTTTCATTACATTGATTATAATCCCCTCCATATACCATCAGTTAAAAGTATTTCTCTTTAT
>NW_006408535.1:31700161-31713101 GCF_000296735.1 Chrysochloris asiatica | reverse complement strand
ATCCTTTCCCCACGTGGTCTCACCCAAGATGGCGGCTCCTGGAGCAGCCGAGCGTCCCAGACTAGAAAGCAATGGATTTCTTGCTTCTGCCACAAATTTCCCCAGCTGTAAGCCTTCCAACCTTCTAAGTATTCTTTTATATGTGGTTCAGAGTTCTGGGACCATCCCCTGATCCTACTTGGTTGGGTATTATGTGTTGTTGTTGGTGGAGCTCTCTGCTATGCATCCGCCCAATCCGCCATCTTGTTTGTTCCTCCCTCACTGGTATTTAACAGTAACAAAAACCTTGCTTTTTAGTACCTGACTAAACATTTGGTGAGCTTTGACCTTAACACTCCCCTTTAACAGGTTCTCTGGCTTCTTTTAAACTTCAGATACATGTTAGAGATACTTCCATGCCAACTCTAGACAAAGGCAAATTTCTTGGGATTTTTTTTTAAATACTACTTGCCTTACTTTCATCCCCAGACTTGCCAGATGCACCTAGGAGTGGTCGGTCCTCTGGCTGCAGCCCTGAAAGGAGTATTTATGTTTTTACTGGATGAGCTGCTAACTACAAGGTCAGCAGTTCAAACCCACCAGATTCAGAGTCACCATGAGTCAGAATTGACTTGATGGCACTTAACAACAACAATAACATATATGGGTGTAGCCAGTAACAATCATATTTAACCAGAGTCTGGATATTTAAGAATCGTGTGAGGCCTCACTCCTCTCAATACTATGGCTACTAAAAAAACGGAGTGACACTTCTACCCACAACTCCTCCTTTGCAAAAGAAGAGAGGTAGTGCAAACCATCTGTTACAAGTTAGAAGCCTGACATTTGGCCATTTGTCATTAAGTTTTCTTGGCTTTTGTTATTTTAGACCTAGGAACGACTTGAAGGTCGAGCTGCTAGTTTTGCTGATGTGACTAGACACTTGGTAACAGTAAGCGTATTGGCAGAGTGACTGATAACAAGCAAGCTATATTCCTCTCTTTATACATCTTCCCCTATAAGCATGCTAACACTGTTATTTTATGTTGTTTCTGAGAGTATTAACATCATAATTGTTTGATTGATTAACATCAATCAATTATCAAGGTACCCACAGAGGAGCCCTGGTGTGACACCATAGGATAAGCACTGAACTGCTAACCACAAGACAGTGGTTCAAACCCACAAGCTACTCTTCAGAAACCCTATACAAGGTCACTATGAGTCGGAACCAGCTCCATGCACTTAACCACAGCAAGGCACCCTGGTGGTGCAAAAATAAAGTACTTGGCAAACTGAAAAGTTGGCACGTCAAACTCACCTAGGGACTCCAAAGACAAAGACCACACAATGTAATTGTGTAAAGATTGTTGTTCTTGTTGAGTGCCTTCAAGTCAGTTCCCTGTGTAGGGTTTCTGAGAAGCAACTGGTGGGTTTGAATTGTCCCCTTGAGGTTCAAATCGACCTTGTGGTCTAGTGCAATTCGAGAATACCCATCAATCAATTCCTTTATATATGAAATTCAAGACTGAGGTATGAATTGATTAAAGTTGCTTCTCCTATTTTATGTGGTTAGATTCTATTAATGTCTGTGAATCTCTCAGGTGATTTTAACCTCACTGACCCTGTGGGAAAACCCAGTGGATCTATTCAAATGAAACTAGATTGGAAGTCTCACTACCTGCCCCCAGAGAACGTCCTGAAAACAGAAGCTAATACTGAGGAGAATGACATCAAGGACAGTTCAGAGACCTTATCTGAAGAGGAAATGACTTCCTTTCATTCCCAGGTAGAATGTATCTGCCAATCTTACGGAGCATATTTGAGGGAAACAGTATTAAAATTGGAGTGAAAGAAATTCCTTCTCTGAATGTGATGTATTCTATGAACTTAATCTACATCCCATAGTGATATGAAACTATTGATGGAACGAAACCCTGGATTTTATTGTGGGGAGTAGAGAGATGGTGTCTTACAGCTATTTGCAAGGAATGAATGGCATCAAATTCTAGCTAGTAAACTCCTTTTTTTTTTGAGTAGAAAGATGGTAAAGCTATTATCTTGTACTACTGTTTCTGATCCTTCTTACTTAGGACCAGATAGCATCTGTTGAGATTCTCACTGAGTCTCAAGTAAAGAGAAAATCTTCTCAGATGAAAGAAAGAAAGGAAAAGCAACACCAGATTGAGAGCTACTCAAGAAGAAAACATGGCAAAAGAGTAGGCATCCAGGGAAAGAACAGAATGGAGTACCTCAGTCATAGCATCTTTAATGGAAATATATTACAGGTAAAATCATATAAATCCTGAAGAATTCAGTGACCCCAAATGTGTTATTCTCAAGGTAGAAGCAAAAGTAGGCTTACAAAACAAGCAATAGTGATGGCTGTTTGTGGGTAGCACATGTTTCCCCAAATATAAGTAGTTTAATAAACCCTAGACTGTTCATTTCCATTTCATTTAACTCACCAGATTATATATTCTCCAATTCATGCTGAGAACTCTAGTACCATTGAGTCACCTAGTCACCTCAACTCAAAGTGGAAAAAATTAAGGGACAAGTATGAAGGGCCTTCAAAAAATTTATGGAAAATTTTCATTAACGTTTAGCTCTACTTTTCCATGAAAATTTTGAAGTCCTCTCATATTTATTGAGCACCTATTCTGTGCTGGATACTACCTTTTCTGCATAGAAAATTTGAACAAAGTAACTATATAGCACCTAAACACCCCCCACCATCACTTAACATCTTTTTTTTTTTTTTATGTTTTATTGTGAATTGAGTGATAGTTTACATGGGAGAACATCAGTTTTGCACTCATCCTACCGTATTTCGTTTCATTGCAATGATTGCAATCCCCTCCATGCATTTTCATTCAGTAGTATTTGCTTCTGTTCCCTCTGGTGTTTTGTTGTTGTTGTTTTTATGTACACAAAAACATTCAGGAATATATAATCATTTCAACAACCCAATGGCTCATTCTGCAAGTCTGCCTCCTGGCAGCCAGTCTTTCTCTTTGCATGAGTCTTCAGCTGCTGTATCTCTCTATGTCCTCATTTCTGCCTCCATCTCTGGTGTCTACGCTTCTCTGGATAGGGTCCCACATTCCACTCATTCTCCTCTCCCTTGATGGTCCTAGGGTCCTCTGTTCCTGGAATGTAAGATAACTACTTCCCCACTTTTTGTTACAAAACTTCTACTTTTACAGTAGTGACAGTATAAATTAGCCATGATAACAATTACTCACTATGGATTCATAAGAATCTTATCCCCAGCTCCTTTCACCAGAGCTGTCTAGACAAGATGAAACCTATTCAGTGGGGATTCAGGCTTCCCTTGCACACTCTTGAAAACTTGTAAGCCAGTGACTTCGTGCCTTTATAGCCACCCCCCCATTTTAGGTAGCCAATGTCTAAGTTTCTTGTCCCTATTTACCCTGTGTACAAAGGGGATATGTTTGATCCTTAATGTGAAGACTTCTTTCCTCTCACTTGGTACTTTGAGCTCCTACATCCATAAGCATAGGTCAAGTTCCTCAAATTGTAGCAATTTACACTTGTTTCCTTTATCAAATTTCTTTATCTTCCACTATTCAAGTTCTGATCATCAAGCCATCATAGCTAGGTCAAATGGGTATTATCTGCTAGTTTGCATGTTCTTGTATGTCTCCTCTCACTTCATATCAGCTGGATACTTCACTCTCAGTTGTAGCCCTCCATGGCTATGTCCTTGTCCATGGGCTTAGGAGTCCCTAGGTCCCATCACACTTCGGACCAACCAACCCCTCCTCTTTTCTCTCTTATCTCCAGGTCGATGGGAGTCTATGGAATGTGGTTGAACTCAGCCCATATCTTCATTGCTGTCTTTCTTCACTTCCACTCACAAGTAGACCAGTATGGTCACCAGCAAGCTTACATGCCTGCTCATGTGTTCCCTTTGCATTTCAGTCTGGAAGCGGGGTTTGTTCTGAAGGGACTTGATTGTATGCCTTGATGGCCCCCCAGCGAACAACTTGCTTGTTCTTATAGTAGCCAATCAGACTGCCGTTTTTGTTTTGGATTTTTCCTGCTGGTCTTTCTTTCAAGAAATATCTTCTGTTCTTCTAACTGCTTCAGGCTGGTCTTCTTATCCTTTCCAGTGGGAATGGACCACCTCAGAAGGTTCTGGATGGTGCTCAGGCTCCACCTAAGGTCCTATACACTGCAAAGGCTCCGTAAGAGGCCTATTTCACTGGGCAAGTTCTAGAACTCCTTTTAGGTATTCTAATCAGTTATAGGCCGAAGACAGGCTTACAAGCTTTCTGTAATCATATTTCCTGATATTCCTTTCTATACCACTCAAGTGTCTATTTTATAATAGTAAGCAACATAAACCAATATTCATAAGACAATCAAGTATCTAAACATTATTTTTCCTCTTTTACCCATTTAGACTATACCTCGATCCCTGTATCACAGAGCCCTGTTGTTCCAAGGTTGAGCATACAAGGTTTATGCCATGCATACCTGCCTCAGTGTTCCCCTTTGTTGTTGTTAAGTGCCTTCGAGTCGCTTCCGACCCATAGCTAACCTGTACAGGGGTTCCGAGGCTGTAAATCTTTACGGGAGCAGAACGCCTCATCTTTCTCCCACAGAGCAGCTGATAGTTTTGAACTGCTGGCCTTAAGGTTCGCAGCCCGATTCATAACCACTACGCTACCAGTGCTAAGTGTTCCCCTTAGCTACTTTTTTCTTCCACCTTCCTCCCCCTTCTTGTGTATAGCCCTCCGCAACACCCATACTATGATGTGCCTATCTCTTACCCTGAGCTCTGCCATCCCATCCCTCCCACTCCTGGTAACCAACAAAGTTTTGCTTATTTTCTTTTAGTATGGGTATATCTTTTCTTAAACTTTTACAATAATGCTCTTATGCGTTATTTGTCCTTTTGTGACTGACTAATTCCACTCAGCATAATGTCCTCAAGGTTCATCCATGTTATGTGGTGGTTTGTAGCTTCCTTTTATTCTTTAAGGTAGCATAATATTCCATTATGTGTATGTACCAAAGTTTGTTTATCCATTCTTCCATTGATGGGCACTTAGGCTGTCTCCATCTTTTTGCCATTGTGAATGGTTCTGTGACAAACATTGGTGTGCATATATCTACTCGTGTTATGGCTTGTATTTCTTGTGGATATATACCAAGTAGAGGAATTGCTGGATCATAAGGTATTTTTATTTCCAGCTTTCTGAGGAAGCGCCATACTGTTTTCCAGAGTGGTTGGACCATTTTACAATCTCACCAACAATGTAAGAGGGCTCCAGTCTCAACACATCCTTGCCAGCATTTATTATCCTCTGCTTTTTTGAACTTATTGCTGGTGTGAAATGGTATCTCATTGTTGTTTTGATTTTGCATCTCTCTAATGACTAATGATCATGAACATTTCATCATATGTTTGTTGACTGCCTGAATGTCTTCCTTGTTGAAGTATCTTTTCATGTCCTGTGCCCATTTTTTAATTGGGTTATTTGTCTTTTTCTTGTAGAGGTGTTGTAGTTTCCTATAGATTTTAGAAATATGTCCCTTGTCTGATATGTCATTGCTAAAAAAAACTTTCCCATTCTGTGGGCTCCCTTTTTATTCTTTTGATGCACAAAAGTTTCTAATTTTTGGTATGTTCCGATCATCTATTTTGTCTTCTTTTGTGTGTGCAATTCTCGCAATATATGGTAGTCTATGTGTGCCCTTAAATTTGTCCCTATTTTTTTCATTGATAACCTTTATAATTCTGGGATTCACATATAGCTCTTTTATCCACTAACATCTGTTTTTAAATTTTATTTTTTAATTTGAAGATCTATTGACTCTGTATTTATTTTTAAATAAATATTAAATTAAAAATAGCTAATTTATTACAAAAAAAGAGAGAAAGAAAAGTCAAGATATTACCAACAATAGTATTGTTGTCTTGTTCTGAGACAGATGAACTACACTGAGTGGAAATTCTCAGACCTTAAAATCTCCACAGACAATGATTTAAAAACAAATCAGCAAAAGGAAGAAGCTATGACATCAGTTTGCACAGCATTGAGACAGAAGGAACCTCCTATGAATGGTATTGTCTTTTAAAAATCTAATTCTATTTAAATCATCCAATTATTTTATCAAGCCAATTATTTACTTTCTTCCTTCATCTTGCAATACTAAGCTTTTTATGGAAAATGAATACTTAAGAAGACCCTAAGCATAGTTTATGTTGCAAGCATGACGGTTAGGCCAACCAAGGCTGCAATTCTCATATGCAAAAACTTTCTCTATATTTGCATCAAGCTAACTTAGTTATATATTTTTTTTATTTGTAGCTTTGAGATCTTGCAATTTATAGTTACAAAGAAATAGGAGTGTGATTGATTCATTTGTGATGTTACTGCAAGTTTTTCTTAAATCAAGGTAAACCTTTGTCCTGTAATGAACAGTAAACTTAAATTCAGGTTATAGTAATGGCTAACTAGGTCATTCAGACCAATTGTCCATTGATGACAACTAAAATGCTAAAGTTAGTATATTAAAAAACAATTTTAATGCTTCCTAAAAGCATTAAAGAACCAACAAAGTGCATATCAAGGAGATGGTTGGAATATTATCCCTAGGACATTGCCAGTATGGAGAAGGCACTGAAGAGGCCTCAGTATGCTTGTGGTGGACTGTTGGGGTAATATAACTCTGCATCTGGCATCATCCCAGGGTAGGAACCCTGGCTAATTGCCCAGTCTCGCTTCTGAGACCCTGAAGCCAGCACCATTCTGAGCTTCTTTTGCTCTGTGAGGCAGAGCTCTACTTTGGGGACACGTACAAGACTGCAAAGCCATTTGAACTGCAAGGTTGGCAGTTCAAGCTCACCAGTTGCTCCTCAGAAAACCTGTATAGGGTCACTATGGGTCAGAATCGCCTCGACAGCACTTCACAACAACAAACAAGACTACAGGAGCAAGGGCTGGCATGATTTCCTCTAGGATTCCAGATATTGGAGTTATCAGACACAAACTTGGAGATTTTTCTCAAGTATTTGAGACTAAGTAGCAAACACCATGCCCCTTATTACTATATGTTTCAGTATTTATTGTCCTAATAAAGAGGAAATTCCATTAGGTAGCCACAGTACAATTATAAAATTCACAAAATTTGACATAGATACATTATCATGTAATATTCATTCCATATTCAGAATTTGCCAATTGTCACAATAATTTTGAAAGTTTATTTTTAGCTTTTATCCATGGATCCAGGATCATGCAATGCATTTAGGCATATCTTTAATCTGGAACAATTCCTTAGCTTTTCTTAGTCATAATATTGACATTTTTTAAGAGTTTAGGCCAGTTGTTCTATAGATTGTGCCTCAATTTGGGTTGCTCTGCTGTTTTTCCATAATTTGATTCAGGTTATGAATTTTTTATATTCAGGTTATCCTGGTGTGGTGCTGTAGTATAAGCACTGGGACTGCTAACTGCAAGGTCGGTAGTTCAAACCTACCAGCCTCTCCTTGGAAGCCCTATATGGGGTCGCTATGGGTCAGACCCAACTCAACGGCACTTCACAACAATCATCACAGAAATAATGTTATGTCGTCACTGCATCACATTAGGAAATATGTGATGTCAGTTTGTCCCATTATTAGTGTTGGTATTTTTCCTCACTTAGTTAAAAAGGCATCTGCCAAGTTTTCCCACTGTAAAGACAGCATTTTCTCCCTGTATAATTTTTTAATTATCTAGTGATTACGAATCGGGCTGCGAACCTCAGGGTCAGCAGTTCGAAACTACCAGCTGTTCCGCGGGAGAAAGATGAGGCGTTCTGCTCCCGTAAAGATTTACAGCCTCGGAAACCCTGTGCAGGGTCGCTATGAGTTGGAATCCATTCCACCGCACATAACAACAACAATGGAGTCCTGCGGTTCTGCGGGAGAAAGATGAGGCATTCTGCTCCCGTAAAGATTTACAGCCTCGGAAACCCTGTGCAGGGTCGCTATGAGTTGGAACCGACTCCATGGCACTTAACAACAACATGGAGTCCTGTGTGGTGCTGTGGGTTAACGCACCAGACTACAAAGCTGCTGAAACTGCAAGGTCGGCAGTTCAAGCTCACTAGCTGCTCTTCGGAAACCCTATACAGGGTCGCTATGGGTCAGAACTGACTTGATGGCACTTCACAACAACAGCAAATGATAAGATACTTTGAGAAGGTATCAATATCTGATTTCTTGTCAGATTTTGCCTAATAATAAAAAAAAGGTTTTTTTCCCATAAATCAAATATTACAATAGTTCAATAGTTACAAAAGTCACCACAAACTTGGGACTGAATCAATAGTAATTACACAAGTGCTAATATAGAAATTTATAAGAGACAGATAGGTTAGAAGGAAATTAAACACAACGGAAGAGAGAATTGAAAATATCTAGAATGAAGCAAGAAGAGACAAGATGGATAATACAAAGAAAAGGAAAAGAGATATAAAGGATACAATGTGAAGTTTTAAGCTACATTTAATTAAATATGAGGGGAGCACAGAGAATATTTTAAGACTCCCCAAAACTAATTTTTTTTAAATTTCTTTAAAAAATGTATCTATATGGGATCAAAGCAATGACAGCACCTAGAGAAATCAGATACAAAATGTAGGGGTTTCTATTAATTGGGGGAGGAACAATTCAGAGAATATCATCAGTGTCACTGAATGGTACATACAGAAATTGTTGAATTGGTGTATGTTCTGCTGTGTAGATTTTCAACAACAAAATAAGATAAAATAATGTTATTGCTACTGATGAAATAAAAAGCATAATGTGTGCATTAAAGACAGTATGTATGCGAAAATACTTTGTAGACTCTAAAGCACTATACAGTGTTTAGGAGTTGCAAATCAGCAACACATTTGTGTCTTACTGGATGGACACATGAGTAAGACTTAAAGAGGGGTCAAAGGTCAAACTAAGCAAGATACATCAGAGACAATGTCTCTGAGAGCATGGGTGTTGACTTCTGGCTGTACTACTCTTTGTACTACACTTGACATGACTCCAATTTAATGGCTGTAGAACCCAAGATACTGTTGCAATGGGTAACTTGGATTCTGAATGTCTTATAGAAAATTGGTAACACAGTTGACACTAAAAAGGATACTCAGTGACCTAGACTGTGAGCATCCTTGTATTTTGGTCAGTAAATTAGTGATAAAAGAGTGAATATGAGTTTATAGTTAGTCTAAATACATAATATTTCTGTAGTAATAGCCAAGTGGACAATTGCATGTATTGATATCAACTTTCCTAGAGAATATTCCCAGATTATAGGCAAACTCACAAATGGGTATTGATAAGATATGTAAAAAGAATTAGAGATTCTCATTTTCCTTAGGTCTTGTATTAAGCACCTATTGTTTAAATCCTGATGGGATTTTTGCTCTTTCCATTACTGGAATTTTTTGCCTGTCTAAGTATCTGTCCTTTTGCTTAAATTACTATTAGTGAGCCATGGAAGGTTTTATCCTCCAACATTTTTATTATGAAAATGTTTGAACATGGAGAGAACTGGAAAAAAAATTATAACCAACAATTGGCTTCAGCAAACATATATAAGCATATTTATCTTTATATCCACCTCTCTAGCCAACCATCAGAATCCTGGTGTGGTGCTGTGGATTAATGAGCTAGACTTGCAAAGTTGTTTAAATTTCAAGGTTGATGGTTTTCAAGCTTACCAGCCACTCTTTGGAAACCCTATACAAAGTCTCTATGGGCCTGAACCAACTCGACGGCACTTAACAACAACAACAACAATCCATCTATTGTTTTCCCTAAAAACTTGCAGAACAATATCAATCATAAACTTAGATTCAATATCCTTAATTTAAAAATTAGGAAACCATGTACAGAAAAATATAAAAATATAACAGATTGCATACTTTGACCAAATGGAATTTAGTCCAGATATTTTTGCTTATATGAAGGTAAGTCCAAAAGTATTACTACAAAATCATAGAAAACTTAACAAAAATATAGAGATGTGAAGCTATGGTTTCTCAACATCTGGGTCTATACAGTTCTGAAGCCTGTGTTTCCAACTTTCTAACCCTTTTTCAGAGAACTCTGCATACTTCTTTTATACCATGTCAAAATGGCAGTTTTGGTATCCTTGATGAAATTAAATCATGTTCCTTTGAAATGTTATTTGAGTTTTGAGAACAAAAACAGAAGTCTGAGGGGGCAAGAATAGGACTGTAGAGTAGATAGGGTAAGGTCTGCTTTAGAAATTCCTCAAGAATGAGCAAGTGTGTTGTCATGATGGAAGAAAATTCCTCAGTGTAACTTTGCTGGCCCTTTTCTCAGCAATGAAGTTTTCTATTTTATTAAAACTTTTTCCTAATAGCCCCTGTGGAATCCTGGTGTGGCACTGTAGGATAAGCGCTGGGCCACAGGTCAGTTTGAATCAAAAGGTTGGTGGTTCAAATCCACCAACCACTCCTAGGAAACCCTATTCAGGGTCACTGAGTTGGAATTGTCTCCATGGCACTTAACAACATTAAATCCCTGTGATTGCCTTGTATTCTTCAAGAAAATGTATCAGGATTACCCCTGTGGAATCCTTCTGAGCTGACCTCTCTGCCTTGAATTTAAATGGCCCAACAGATATCTTGGAAGCTACTGTTTTTATTGGACATTTTTTTGAAGGCGCCCTAATGCGATTAAGACAAGTGTATAAGTGTCTTTTGCAGTATAAGTGAAAACTTTTTTGCAGTCATCCATGGATCACAGAGACATATTTGAACGCCTTTATGTTTAGAATAAACCAGTGCATGTATGAACTGGAACCCTAGTAGCAATACTTTGTAATTTATCTTTGTATGTACGATGTTACGTGTTATTTAATAAGCAACACAGATGCCCTTCAACAATTTTCTCACCACTTGTCATGAGTCAGTTCTGACTCATATACTCAGATGCTAACTGAAAGGGTGGATGTTCAAGTCTAGAGACTTCTTGAAAGAAAGCCTTGGTGAACTACTTCCAAAATATCAGCACAGTTCTGCTGTGGCACATACGGGATGGCCATCAGCAATAAACGAGATCAATTAACTATGGCATATTTGCATAACAAAATATCATATACCAATAAAAAACAAAAGATTAAAAAACAAAAAAACCCTATAGTTACTTGGGACAAAAATAGTTTGGGGCCCTGAATGACTGGTCTCCAGTTGACATCACATCTCCCTGTGGGTGTTATATTCCCTATAGTAAAACAGAAGATCCGGGGCTTCACTCAGCCAAGCAAGACCTTATGAATAAGGTGACTTCCCAGTGGTCCTCAATGTGGCACTTGAGGAACAACGTATAGTGGAAACTTTTGATAGGGCGGCTCAACTAGGAGCTGCTGGATCTCTTTTCAAGATGGCCCACTCTAATGGCTGGCAAGTTGGTTCTATCTGTCAGCTGGGAGTTCAGCTGGGACCTCTGTAGGTTGCTTGAGCTTCCTCACAGCTTAGTGGGTAGGTTCCAAGAATGAGAGTCCTAAAAGAATAAGTCAGAGGTGTGTAGCAGGTTTATATTCCAGCCTCAGAAGTCATTTGTATCACTTCCACCATAATTTTTTGGTTCAGGCAACCATAAAGCTCCATCTCAGCTTAAGGAGTGGGGACATAGACCCCACCACTCAGTGAAAGGAATTTTAAGGTCACACTGTAAGAAGAGAATGTGAGATGGGAGATACTATTTGAAGCTATCTTTGGAAAACACAATCTGCCATACCATGGTTATACATAAAGAAATACTTTGGCTTGATTATTTCCTCCAGCCCTTACAAAAGGATGAACTTCCTTTTCTGTCCTTCCCACCTCCATTTTTCTTTTCAACTTCCTCCCTCCCGCCCTTCCTTTCTTCCTCCATCTCTTTTTCTCTTTCACTCACACACTCTCTTTCCCCCTCCCTCTTTCCCTGACTTCTTTCCACTATTCCTTTTCAGAAATGGTCTTTGTATTTGGCAACCTTCCATATAACAGGACCTTTGAAAAAGAAGGTTCGATTCTGAGTAAATGTAGCAGAAATCTTGATATTCAGAAGTAGTAACCAGGTAATGGCTGGCCATCTGTGTACTAGGTCTTTTGTTAGGTTGACCAGGGTGCTTTGTAATAGTTACCTCACTCCAATTTCTTCTCTAGCAGGTGAAGAGTCCTATGAAGAAGCTTCTGAAGTCAGTGATGCTCAAACTACAGATAATGATGACATCGTAGTGACACCTATATCTCAAAAATGTCCTAAGGCAGTAAGTAGCATACGATAAGTAATGATAGTTAATGTGCTTCAGAACCAATCCCCACGAAATCCACATCTGATTTTAATGAACATGATGGGAAATTCAAGTTTTTCAGTTAAATTTACATTGAGAATGAATGAAAGTTTACTGATACATCAGGATAAAAGGATCATTTTCTTCTTTTGGTGTCAATGAGGACTCACTTCAGCTCTTCTCTCTGAGACCCTCCTCTTGTTCGAATAACCTTCATTGTGTTCTGTGATTCATGCCAAGCCTGAATGTTGGCCCTTTACATCCACCTCAGAATAATGGGTTTACAGTTGAAGGTGGAGTCTGAAAGAGAGGAAAGGTTTCTACTGGGAGGAGACAGAGAAATCATTCTGTTTCTACTGTTTTGGGTCAAGCATTTTAAAGCTATAAAACCTGTAATTACAATTGTTTATTAAACATTTCAGACATGGTGACTCTGTAAGATAAGCACTGGGCTGCTAATTACAAGGTTGGTGGTTTGAGCCCACCAGCTGCTCCACAGGAGAAAAATGAAGGTTTCTGCTGCCATAAGGATTTGTAGCCTCAGAAATGTTATACAAGGTTGCTATGAATTGTAATTTGACTCTATGGCACTAAACAACAACATTAAACATTTCAGCCTCAATTTTTTTTTT
>NW_006408535.1:31684158-31697751 GCF_000296735.1 Chrysochloris asiatica | reverse complement strand
TTTTTAAATTGGGTTGTTTGTCTTTTTTTGTAGAGATGTTGTAGTTTTCTATATATTTTAGAAATAAGTTCCTTGTCTGATGTGTCATTGCAAAAGATTTTTTCCCATTCTGTGGGTTCCCTTTTTACTCTTCTTGTGAAGTCTTTGGATGCACATAAGTTTTAAATTTTTAGTATGTCCCACTCATCTATTTTGTCTACTTTTGTTTGTGTAGTTTTCAAAATGTTTGGTAGTCTGTGTATTCCCTGAATTACTGCCCTCACATTTGTCTCTATTTTTTCATTGATGGCCTTCATAATTCTGGGATTCACATTTAGGTCCTTAATGCATGCTGAGTTGGTTTTTATATACAACGTGAGGTGAAGATATTGTTTCAATCTTTTGCATATTGTTTTCCAGTTCTGCCAGCACCATCTGTTGAAGAGAGTATCACTTCCCCATGTGATATATTTAGGTATTTTGTCAAAAATCAGTTGGCTGTATGTGAATGGGTTAATTTCTGGATTCTCGATTCTGTTCAATTGATCTATGTATCTTTAATTGTATCAATACCAACCTGTTTTGACTACTGTAGCCATGTAGTAAAATTTGAAGTCAGGGAGTGAGATTAGCCTCAAATTTTTATTGGGACTAATTGAGAATGGATGGATCTATAGATGTAGATATAGATAAATTTGAGCAAATATTCAAAGATATTTTCAACCATCATTGCTGGAGTTACAAATGAGATAGAAAATAGAATCAGTTTTCTTGAGCCACTAGCTAGGTGCTCAAAAAATATGTACTGGATGAGTGGCTGAATGAATGATTAAAATTGAAGTTGCTTATTATGAACCTCATTAGAGGCATTAGAGAATAATACAAGGTGAATAAAATCAAGTGTCTAGATTATGTGATATAAATTCTAAGGTTTGAAAGGTTAGCTGTTTTTGTAGAGTACAGAAAAATCTTTCTTGGAGGTCAGACTTGTGCTGAGGATTTGCAGAAAAATGATATTGGTGTAAGGATGAACAACCAAAGTCAATAGACTTAACATTTACTTTGACAAATATTTAAGTCTATCTTACTCTGAACTTTTGTCTATATTATCTTTTTTCAGACATTACATAGTTAATATCTTGGTGAATATTTAGAAGGCAGTTTAAAACCACAGTATGTTCAGATCATGAAGCACCTAAGATAGCATCATAAGGACGAAGAAGATTAAATGTGTCCATAATTACAGAAACAGTTAGTGGCAAAGCCAACACTCCGGTCAAGGTTTTTAAACTATGCTACTTCTCAGATCAACCCAAAAAAGCAGCCAGCTGATCCACAAAGTTTTGAGTTATAACAAATCAGTCAGATTACATTTTTAAATGTTATGCTAAATTATTGTTGCTGTTGATGTTAAGTGTTGTGGAGTTTGTTCCGACTCATAGCAACACTTTAGAGTTTCTGAGGCTGTAAATCTTTGTGGGAGCAGAAAACTTTATTTTTATCCTGGTAAGCAGTTGGTGAGCAAAGTGCCAACCTTGTGGTTCTCAGTTTAGCACTTATCCTCCAGTTGTTGTTGTTAAGTGCCGTTGAGTCAGTTCCGAACCATAATGACCCTGCTTAGGGTTTCCAAGGAGCAGCTGGTGAACTTGAACTGCCAACCTTGAGGTTCAAACCAACTTTACAGTCCAGCACATTAACCCACAGCAGCACACCAGGACTCCTTCCTTATCCTCCAGAGCCACTGCTAAATTACAGGATAAAACTGAAAATTAAAGGCTAAATTATCCTAAATTAAAGGATCAAAAATAAAATTTCCTTTTAGAAAGTCTTTGAGTACTCAAAAATGTTAATTGATAAATTAAATATCAAAACTACTTAAGAAAAAAAATAGTATTATTATAAAATTAGACTTAAAATACACACACCTGAGGGGGCTTCAAAAAGTTTGTGGAAAATTGGAATGAAAAGATAATGGCACTTTTCCATGAATTTTTTGAAATCCCCTTGTATATTGTTGTTGTTGTAAAGTGCCATCGAGTCGGTACCAACACATAACAGCCCTATCTATACATAACAGAATGAAACGCTTCCCGGTTCTGGGCATACTATAGTTATTATTGTATTTAAAATCATTAGGCATAAAAGATACTGGCAGTTGAAGCCCGAAGAATGAATACACCTGAGTTCTTGCCACTCTCTAGGTGGGAATGGCCTGGGTAATGAGGAGGCAGTACCGTTTAGAGGGCTTTGGGGGATTGGGTTAAGACAGTGGTGTAGAATGCCCCATTAGGGAAGTTACTTAACCTCTAATGTTTCTTATTCTACTAAGTGGTAATATTAATTATTCCTCTATTATAAAGAAATATGACAAGGTTTAAATAAGGTAATGTATGATAGGGGTTTAATAGAGTGTCCAGGACAAAGTTAGCACTAAATGATAGTGACGATGATGTTGTTGACAATGACAATAGTCTGTCCTCTCTGAACTAGTCTAATTCTCAAGGTCAAATTTTCATGGTCTGATGGTGACCCCTAAGGTGAAGAAAGAGAGTAGAGGCTAGGATTTCTTCCTGCCAGAGTCAATTGAATAGGCTTAATAACATAATTTAAATGCTAAAAACCAAGCTAATCACAGTGCATCTGAATCTTTAACTGCCTATTGATGGGCCCAGAATTAAGACAGGCCTGTGTTTATAGGATGTGGGCAGAACTGTTCCCAGGAGACTCTGCTTATTGTTGGCATGAGGCTCCTAAGGGCTCAGTATACTTACCTTCCCTCCAAGAAGTCTCAGAAGACCTCTACCTAAACCACTGAGGTCCTCCACTAGAAGTCCCTTTCGGTCCAGGAATCAATGTTCAGCTCTGAATGGACCATAGAAAAGGTTCCCCTCCCCCTTTTTAACAGCTACCAAGGAGCTCTGGTAGCGTAGTGGTTATGAATCGGCCTGTGAACCTCAAGGTCAGCAGTTCGAAACTACCAGCTGCTCTGTGGGAGAAAGGTGAGGCTTTCTGCTCCCGTAAAGATTTACAGCCTCAGAAACCCTGTTCAGGGTCGCTATGGATCGGAACCGACTCGACGGCACTTAACAACAACAACCAGTAAAAAGCAGTCCTGGTGTGGCACTATAGGATCAGCACTGGCTGCTAACCATAGGTTATGGTTCAAACCCACCAGTTGCTCCTTGGAAACCCTATACAGATCTCTGTGAGTCGGAACTGATTCCACTCCACATAACAACAACAGTTGTTGTTATGTGCCGTGGAGTCGGTTCTAACTCATAGAGACCCTGTACAGGGTTTCCGAGGCTGTAAATCTTTACGGGAGCAGAAAGCCTCATCTTTCTCCCGCGGAACAGCTGGTAGTTTCAAACTGCTGACCTCACGGTTTGCAGCTGGATTCGTAACCACTGCACTACCAGAACTCCTAACAACAACAGTAAGAAGGGAGTCATGGTTTTCATTTCTCTATCACTTCAGGTTACTTCTCGTCACCAGTAGTGTTTATCCAGGCCCATGAGAATGAGCCTTTTCTTACACTCTCAATTCCAAGTGTCCAGAATGTCCTGACCACCATGAGTGTACCCTGCTGGTATTTAAAATACCAGTGGCATAGCTTCCAGCATCACAGCAACACACAATCCACCACAGTGTGACAAACTGACAGATGAGTAGTGGCATATGCTAATATATACTAATTGCATATTCCTTTTGTTCTTCAGTTCCAATAAAATTCTATAATAGAGCCAGTTACAAAAGGGTTCTAGATCAAAGGAAACTATAAGATTGAAGTATATGAAACTGCCATTTTTATACATAAAAAATGGGTGACTTCTGTCAATTTCATGTTATTCAACCTATTCAAAGTTAATAAAGCCTCCATGTGCACCTGGCTAAAATTTGAATCTTATCAAGAATATTGTTAAGTGCCTTCGAGTTGGTTCCGATTCATAGCAACCCTATGTAGGGTTTCCCAGGAGTGGCTGATGGGTTCAACCCACTAACCTTGCAGTTCAGCCATGCGGTAGAGTGTTTATCCTATAGCGCCACATCAGGACTCCTATCAAGAATGGACCTCCCTAATTAATCTTTGTTTTCAGAGTTAAATAGATGTAATCTGCATAGTTAAAGATTTTTGATAACAAACCCAGTTTTGTTAGCTTGTTTAAAAGCTAAAAAATTTACATAAATGAGGTCAGAATACAGTTTTTTTTTTTGTAAAAATGTAGCATATTACAGATAAAGCAAATTCTCCTTTGACCACCACCCAGTGTCTCAGCTCCCTCCTCTTCCCAAAGAAAAACATTGTTTTGAAAGTTGTGTGTGTTTTTTAATTGCCAAATGTTTTGCTGTGTATAGTGCTTGCTTTTTTTTTAAACTTTTTTGTGTGAATTGGGTGAAGGTTTATAGAGCTGATCAGCTTTCCATTCAATAACTTTTCCACATTTTGCTTCATCTCATTGATTGCAATGCCTTGTGTAGATTCTATTTTTTCTCATTTTTTGAACTTTTTATTGTGAATTGGATGACGATTTACAGAGCATCTCAGTTTTCCATTCAATGACTCATATACACATTGCTTCATCTCATCAGTTACAATCACAACAATGCAGCATCGCTTATTCCACTTCCTCTCTCTGTTTCCCATTTGCGTTTCTCCTTGTTTCCTAAAATCCTGTCTGTCTTCTGAACATTGTCATTGGGCAAATGCCTCCATCTTAGTTTCAAATGGTTGATTAGTCTATGGAATGTGTGTCTCCATAGTATTATTGTTCACTTTATAAACCTATTGTTTTGTTTTAAATTTTGGAATGTATCTTTTCAGAATTTAAAACAAAACATTAACATTCTTATTAATATTGGGTTTGCTTTGCCTTCAAATAAATGACACAAAATGGTACATATTCTATTCTGCTCTGTTGTAGTCTTTCATTTAAAAAAAAGTCAACTGATTCATTAAAGTGTCAAAACTCGCATTTTTAGAAAACAATGTTTAGAGTCAGAAGTACGTACAGTAGGTGTTTGAAAGGGTCGTGGTTATTGAAAGGACAATCCCAAGTAGCTTCATCTTCCTTTTAAAACCCTTATAGAATTCTGATGCAGTTGACCCCAGAATTATACTTTGAGAAATCTTGCTTGTGAAGCTTTTTAGGAAAAGGCACAGGAATTCCACTTGCTTCCTAAGGAAAGAAAAGATTGGGGGAACATTATGGCTGGAGAGCGCCATCTGGGTTGACTCTTTAGTAGTGTTATGACATTGACTTGACTTAAATCGGTCTCATTTGGCTTTGAAACCAGAGTCAGTCTCCTTCTGGAGTCCTTAAAGCCAAAATGGATATGGGGACAAACAAGAGAGGGTAGTGGTGGTGGTTGCTTTGAAGCGCTGGATGGAAGTACTGGAGTTGCTGTGGAGGGCAGGGTACTCTGATAGCCTGCATTTAGGTGGTCCCAGAAAGCAGTTATTTGCTATAGTGGCTGAGTCAGAAGACCCTCTACCATCGTTGTTGAGTTGATTCCAACTCATAGTAACAGACAGGACAAAGTAGAACTGCCCCCATAGGGTTTCCAAAGCTGTAAATTTTTACAGAAACAGATAGCCACATCTTTCCCCTGCAAACCTTTTGGTTTGCAGCTGAGAACTTTAACCCCTGTGCTTCCAGGGCTTACTTACAGTGAGTGACCAAGGCAGCTAAAGCTCCACTTTTATCAATCTGTAGGTCTAAAAGCCTTGAGAACATACTGGCTTGGTTTTCATCAAGAAAGCTTAAGAAAAGATTTCTGTTGCTTGGCTGGGATGATTCACTGGACTGGGAGATAGAGCAACTAGATTGCCTTTACAAATTTCCCCCCGATTAGCTGTGGCACTTCAGTCAGCTTGCCTCTTGGTGCCAGTTTTACCCAAAATTGGTTCTCATCAGGTACTATGCTAAATAGAGGGGAATGTGATGATTTCTACAGAGTACTGTGTTAATTTGATGGAATACAACACTTGAAGGATAACTAACCTTTGGGAAATAATTGTTTTTCCTTATCAGAGATCAGAAAAGATGCGCATTGAGATAGTTTCCCTGGCCTTCTACCCAGAGGCTGAAGTGATGTCTGACGAGAATGTGAAACAGGTGTATGTGGAGTACAGATTCTACGATCTACCCCTGTCGGAGACCGAGACTCCTGTATCCTTGAGGAAGCCAAGAGCAGGAGAAGAGATTTACTTCCACTTTAGTAAAGGTGAGGCACTGTGTGTGCTTATGGGAAGAGAAGGCTGACAGTGTTAGACTGAGAGATCAGAACTACCATCAACTTCTTAGATTCTACGGTGTATATTCAATCATTTCATTTTATTTATCAATTATCATGTATATGCATATGTCTTTTAAAAAGTCATATAGGCCAAAAATATTTTAATTAAGAAGAATCAGTCCTTTACCCCATCCTTCTCCACAACTCATCTCCCACCACAGTCATCCACAATTCATTTGAACTTTTTCAGCTATTTCTTCTGGTATTTGCTTCCATATTTCTAAAAAATATTTTGAGTGCAATTTTCAAATTAATCAGTTTTAAACATTGTCCTGAGAAAATATCACAAACCACGCCTCCCAGAATCCTCTCTTACTCAGCTGAGTTTGATAATTCATTTAATGGCCACTCAGAACTCAGGCACCATAATCACAGTTACGGGGTTTATTGGGGAAGTTATCAGGTTACAAGTCAGAGTCAAAATGCTTAGGGCACAAATTGTGCCAGTCAGGACAGCCTTTCCTCAACCATGCCCACAGTTATTAAAAAATCAAGTGTAATACAACACTTGATTTTTGTGTACCTGGTCAATGGTACAAAGCTCTTTTAGGGCTGCTGATAAATGCCCACAGGACGTACACTCCACCATATGCCTCAGTCTGAAAGCACTGGGTCAGCAAATCTTTGTTGTTGTTGTTAAGTGCCATCAAGTTGGTTCCGATTTATAGCGTCCATGTATAGGGTTTCTGAGGCTATAAATCTTTGTGGGAGCAGAAAGCCTCATCTTTCTCCTGAAGAATGACTGGTGGTCTTAAACTGCAGACCTTGTTGTTTGAAGTCCAGTGCTTATCCTACAGAGTCAGTGTGCTTCCCAATTGAGTACCTGAAGATAACTTACTCTTCAAGCAAGCCTCCTGCTCCAAATCACTCAGCTTTATTCACTCCATAGGCTGGGAAGCCACTGTTCTCTCTTGTGTTCTGGCTCTTGACTTGCTCCTCTGTCTTCCTCTAATGTCACAGCTTTCTGTCCCTGGGTCAAGGAGGTTCACTGCACAGGGATCTCTGGGTCCAAAGAACGTGCTTCACTCCCAGTTCTTCTTCTTTAATGGTAGTGAGATCATCCTGTATTCCTGTTTCTGAGACGGCTTATTTTATATTTGCTGGAGTTACAGCAAATATAAAATCACAATTAGCCCTGTTTTCCATTCACAGCTGAATCATACATATCCAATCAGCATCTTCTCCCACCTTTTCTTACCAAGACCCATCAAAGCAAAAATATTGTTTGGTGGGAGTTTACAAAGACTATGGCTAAGAAGAGACATTAAATAATCCACTGTGCCACAGTC
The DNA here is from genome assembly GCF_000296735.1 of Chrysochloris asiatica. Lineage (NCBI taxonomy): Eukaryota > Metazoa > Chordata > Mammalia > Afrosoricida > Chrysochloridae > Chrysochloris > Chrysochloris asiatica. The sequence goes on along the minus strand of NW_006408535.1, from coordinate 31,690,186 downwards.
CACTAGCTTCCTATCTTGGAACATAAATTTAGATCGCTTTCACCACCCCCATGTCCTTTCCTTTCATTATAGTTTGGTGATGGTTTTTATTTAAACCAATTTTAATTGTTTACATTATTATTTAAATATAAATTTTTTGTAGAGAGCCAAATAGTATGAACCTGACTATACATTTTTATTTATTATTTTGCTTGCCTCCATTTTTCATTTGCTTTATTTTCATGAAGTTGTTGTTGTTGCTGTTAGGTGTCGTCCAGTCAGTTCCAAATCATAGGGATCCTACGTACAATAGAACGAAAACTGTCCAATTCTGCGCAGTCCTCACAATCATTTAGATATTTGATTGCAGCCATTGTATCAATTCACCTCACTGAGGGTCTTGCTCTTTTTCACTGACTCTCTACTTTACAAGCACTTATGTGACATATTTCTCCAGGGACTGCTACTGCCTGATAACATGTCCAAAGTACATGAGATGAAGTTTCTCTTGCCAGCCTCACTTTTCAGGGTCATTCTGGCTGTATTTCTTTCAAGATAAATTTGTTCATTCTTCTGGAAGGCTATGGTATGTTCAATATATTGCTCCAAAACTAAAATTCAAACACATTGATTCTTCTTTGGTCTTCCTTAATCATTGTCCAGTTTTCATATGCATATGAGGCAATTAAAATAGTATAGCATAGATGAGGTGTGTGCACTTTAGTCCTCCAATGACATCTTCACTTTTAACACATTGATGGGGTCTTTTGTAGCAGGTGTACCCAGTGTAATACATCGCTTAATTTTTTGATTGCTAAAATCCTTGACATCTTCAGTTGTTTCTCTATTCATTGTGATGTTACTTATTGGTCCAATTATGAGGATTTTTGTTTTCTTTATGTTGAGATGCAATCCATACTGCAGATTTTTATCTTCACCAGTAATTATTTCAAGTCCTCTTCACTTCCAGCATGCAAATTTGTGTCATCTGCATATTGCAGGTTGTTAATAGGTTTTTCTTCAATATTGATGCCTCTTTCTTCATCATATTGTCCAGCTTCTTGGTTATTTTCTCAGAATACGGATTGAATAAGTATGGTGAAAGGATACAACCCTGACACACACCTTTCCTGATTTTAAACCATGTAGTATCCTCCGTAAGGAGTTCTGGTAGTGTAGTGGTAATGAATCAGGCTGCGAACCTTAAGGTCAGCGTTTGAAACTACCAGCTGTTCCATGGGAGAAATATGAGGCTTTCTGCTCCCGTAAAGATTTGTAGCCTCAGAAACCCTGTGCTGGATCACTAGGAGTCGGTTCTGACTCCACGACACATAACTACCACCACCAGGATCCTCCGTATTCCCTTACTCTGTTTGAACCACTGCCTCCTTGTCTATGGGCAGGCTCCTTATAATTAAGGAACATAATTACGTGCTCTGGAATTCCCATTCTTCACAACGTTATCCATGCTTTATTATGATCCACACAATCAAATACTTTTGCAGAGTCTATAAATCTCAAGTAAACATCTTTCTGGTATTTTCTGCTTTCAGTCAAGATCCATGTGACATCAACTATGATACCCCTTGCTCTATGTCCTCTCCTGAAACCAACTTGAATTTCTGGCAGTTCCTTCTTGATGTACTGCTATAACCATTTTTTTATCATTCTTTTTAAATCCTCTAACAGCTTCAAGCAATCAGACCTATTAAATAATTTGTATATTTATCCTTTTTTCTCCCTGGAGAAACTCTCTCCATCCTCTTACTCCTTTCTAGCTCATTGTTAAGCTATTATCCCACTGTTGTTGTTGTTAATTGCCATCGAATCGATTCTAACTCACAGTGACCCTGTATAGGGTTTCCAAGGAGCGACTGATGAGCTTGAACTACCAACCTTGTGATTCAAACTGATCTTGCAGTCCAGCAGTGCCACTGTTACCATCCCAATAATTTGATTTGGTTCCCTCCTTCATGTTGTTGTTGTTAAGTGCTGTTGAGTCGGTTCCAACCCATAGTGACCCTGTGTAGGGTTCCCAAGGTGCGGCTGGTGAGTTTGAACTGCCAATCTTGCAGTTCAAGTGGACCTTGTGCTTATCCTATTATGCCACACCAGGACTCCAATTCCCTCTATACTGGTTTTACTGTCTCCTGGATCCTCTGTCATGCTCTTTCTATGACTTTCCTTGTTTTTGTGGATCATATTTTCTACTAATTTATTAAGAAATATTATTGGAAATAAATTTATAATACATAAGTCACTTTATTCTATCATCACACTTGATTGATATTTTGAACAGAAATCTAGGTGGCAAACATTTTCATTCAGAATTTGAAAGCAACTGGTTTGTGGTATCCTAGATCCAAGTGAAAAGTCTAACCTTTTTTATGAACACTAGCACTCCCTTCAAAGGAGCTCTGGTAGCGTAGTGGTTACAAATCGGGCTGCGAACTGCAAGGTCAGCAGTTCGAAACTACCAGCTGTTCCGCGGGAGAAAGATGAGGCTCTGCTTCCGTAAAGATTTACAGCCTTGGAAACCCTGTACAGGGTTGCTATAAAGATTTATAGCCTTGGAAACCCTGTACAGGGTTGCTATAAAGATTAATAGCCTTGGAAACCCTGTACAGGGTTGCTATAAAGATTTACAGCCTTGGAAACCCTGTACAGGGTTGCTATGAGTTGGAACCGACTCCACGGCACATAACAACAACAACAACAACAACAAGCACTCCCTTCAGAAAATTAAGATCTTCTCTTTGTATCTAGTGTTCTGAAATTTCAGAATAACGTGTGTTTTTCCTGGCTATTCTATGGACTCTTTCATTGTGGCAGCTCATGGCTTTCAGTTCTGGGATATTTTATTGTATTTCTTTGATAATGTTGTCCCCAATATTTTATCTTTTTCTTAGTAAAATGTTGGGTCTTCAGAATTGATCCTCGAATTTTATCATTTTCATCCTAAAATTCTCCATCTTTTTTTCTTTTTCTTTTTACTTGTTGAGAGATTTCCTTAATTTTATGTTCCCATCAGCTGCTCCTTTGAAACCCTATACAGGGTCACTATGGGTCTAAACTGACTTAACAGCACTTAACAAGATCATCATCTATTAAGTGTTTATTTTACTTTTTTTTTGTTCTTGACTTGTTTTTCTTTCTTTTTTTATTATATCTCATTTTAGTATATTCTATCATACAAGAAAGAAGTTTTGCTTCTCACTCAAGTTAAACAAGTTCAGAGGGGGACAGTTGAGGGCTCTCATGGCAGTCACATGATACTATCTTTCCTTTCTATCAGTTCATTGTTGGCATTGAGTTGATTCCAACTCCAGAGTAGAACTATACTTCATAGGCTTACCAGGCCTTCTGAGATATTTCTTGATGGTTTGAAACACAAATCTTTGTCTTAATGGTGCGGCTCTGGAAGATTTGTGTCACCTTGACACCTTGCTTTCTACCCTCTTAATTAACCCATGGCCTTTGATGGTTGCTAGAGAAAGGAAGAATATTTCCCAGGTAAGCCTTTTAATCAGCTTTCCTGGTGTTTCATATAACACAGTGACCAGAACTTAATCATTTGGCCTTATCTAGCTAAGAAGGAGGCTGGGAAACATAGGGTAAGTTATTTGAGCTGCAACATTCTCATGTAAAGAGGTAAGGAAGAATAGATGTTGGGATGTTGTTCTTCTTGGGTGCTTCCAAGTCGGTTCCAACTCATAGTGACCCTATGTATGCACAACAGAATGAAACACTGCCTGGCCCTGTCCCTTCTCACAATTGTTGTTATACTTGAACTCATTGTTGCTGTCATTGTGCCAATCCGTCTTGTTGGGGGGTCTTCCTCTTTTTTGATGACCCTCCACTTTACCAAATATGATGTCCTTCTCCAGGTACTAGTTCCTCCTGATATTATGTCCAAAGTACAAGAGTCAAACTCTTTGTCATCCTTGCTTCTGGCTGTACTTTTTCCAAGATAGATTTATTATTCTGTTAGTCCATGGTACTTTCAATATTCTTTGCCAGAGTGGAAGAGATACATATTTGTGCCCAATGCAAAGAAAGGTAACCAAATGGAATGCTGAAATCATAGAACAATATCACTGATATGACATTCAAGTACAGTTTTGCTGAAGATAATTCAAAAATAGTTGCAGCAGTACATCCATTGGGAGCTGCCAGAAATTCAAGCCAGATTCAGGAGAGGACGTGGAATTAGGGATATCATTGCTGATGCCAGATGGATCTTGGCTGAAAGCAGAGAATACAAGAAAGATACTTACTAGTGCTTTATTGACTGTGCAAAGGCTTTTGACAATGTGGACCATAACAAACTATTGATAACATTGTGAAGAATGGGAATCCCAGAACATTTAATTGTGTTCATGAGTATTCTGTACATAGGCCAAAAAGCAGTTGTTCAAACAAAACACAAGCATACTGAATGATTTAAAATCAGGGAAAGGGGGCACCAGGGTTATATCCTTTCACTGTAATTAACTCAATTTGTACGCTGAGCAAATAATCCAAGAAGCTGGATTGTATGAAAAAGAATGTAACATCAGAATTAGAGGAAGACTCATTAATAATCTGCAATATGCAGATAACACAACCTTGCTTGCTAAAAGTGAAGAGGATTTAGATCAAGATAATTTAAATGAAGATCAAAGATTACAGTCTTCAGTATGGATTTCACCTCAAGGTAAAGAAAACAAAAACTCTCACAACTGGACCTATAAATAACATCATGCTAAATGGAGAAAAGATTGGAGTTGCCAAAGACTTCAATTTGTTTGGATCCACAACACTCATAGAAGCAGCAATCAAGAAATCAAAGGACACATTTGCATTATGCAAATCTACTGCAAAAGACCTCTTTTAAAGTACTGAAAAACAAAGATGTCGAGGTGGGGCTTGATGGTGGATAGGGTAGAGGTGCAGTGAAGTTCGCTCTCAGCAATACTACAGAATACCAGGTGAAGTGGGTTCAGGGCAGATCTCCAAAACTCTGAACCACATAGGTGGGAATATTTTAAAAGTTTGAAGGCTTATAGCTAGTGGAACTTGTAGTGGAAGTAAGAAATTGCGTACTTTTGAATCTGCCGGCTTGGAGGCCCAGAACCAAAAACTTGGGAGAGACCAAACGGCAAGACCAAGCAGGGGAACAGACCCACCACGGAATAACACTGAGGGAAGCTCGGAGCAAAGGTGGGTGGACAATATACTTTGTTGGTTTTGATTTGTTCTGATTTTCTTTTCTTTGTGTTTTTTTTTGTTTGTTATCTGTTCATTGGCCACCCACTGTTTGCAAACCTCCATTCTGGTGACTAGAGGAGGTGCCTGAGTGAGTGGACACCCCCACCCCCACCACTGGTGGGTTCTTCTGCCACACATGCACACAGATACTCTCAACCCAAAAGCCAGCCCTGAACTGTTTTTCAATAAAGAAAAGGCCAGAACAAGGGGTGTGCAGTGGGAAAGAAAGTTTAAAAACAAAACAGTCTGAAAATTAAATTAAATCCTAAGGTATAGCATAACAGTAGCATCTTGAAATTTATCAGATGGCCTTGAAGGCAAGAAGCTGAAAGAGGACATTAAAATCATACTCATATTAGGCTACAGACTTTTTTCTTCTTCTCTCCCTCCTCTCCCCTTTCTGTGATTATAGACTACAGTAGCCAATCTAGGTTTTGTTGTTGTTGTTGTTTTGGTGGCTTTTTTGTGTGTGTGTGTGCTGTTGCTGTTTTGCTGTATTTTGCTCCCCCTTTTACCTTTGGGGAACTCTTTCTCTCCCTGTATTACCTAAGAGACAGCAACTGCTGCCATACAGTCAAGCTATAATCACACTCTTAAAAACACCAAAAATCCAGGCAAGAATACCAACTGCCATATACCAGGGAAACAGATAACACCTGTGAAAGTTACTCTGAGTTAAGCAATAAGAAGAGTGAAAAGGGAAGCCCACATCCTGATCACATCTACCTGGATGTAATCAGAGTATAAAAAATACCAAAACACACACTAAATTAAGTATTAAGGCCACAGATAAACATTA
>NW_006408535.1:31550186-31682888 GCF_000296735.1 Chrysochloris asiatica | reverse complement strand
CTAGATCCAGAGGGTGCAGAGGAAGGTAGACTCTCCACTGAGTAGTACCCAATCAGACTGGGCAGGGCTGATGAAAGGAGATGGGGATACGTCCCTTGTGGTACAATAGTGAGTAATTGTTATCAGGACTGATTGTGTGGGTTGGAAATGTAAAGGTAGACGTTTTGTAGCAAAAGGAGTGGAGTGATTGGCTTTGCAGTCCAGGAGCAGAGGTCCCTGGGACCATCAAGGGAGAAGAGCAGAATGCGGGACCCTACCCAGAGAAATAGTGATACCAGAGATGGAGGCAGAGATGATGGCGTGGAGAGATGGAGCAGCTGGGGACTCTAGACCCAGAGAGGGAGAAGGGCAGTGTGCTGCGACCAGGGGTGGGGGGCCAGGCTTGCAGGGTATACCCTTTGGTTGGTTGATGATGCATGGAGGGGATTGTAACCGTGGCATTGAAACAATATACGAAAGGATGAATGTAAAGCTAATGTTCTCCCATGCAAACTATTACATAATTCACAACAAAACATTAATAAAACAACAAAAAAGATGTCAGTTTGAGGACAAAGGTGTGTCTGACCCACACCATGATATTTTCAAAAGGCTCATGTGCATGTGAAAGTGGTGGTGGTGGTGTGCTGTGGAGTCGGTTCTGACTCATAGCGACCCTGCATAGGGCTTCTGAGGCTGTGAATATTTATGGGAGCAGAAAGCCTCATCTCTCTCCTGTGGAACTGCTGGTAGTTTCAAATTGCTGACCGTTAGATTAGCAGCCCAGTTTGTAACCACTGTGCTACCAGAGCTCCTGATATGTGAAAGTAGGACAGTGACTACTGTAAAAGAATGGATGCATTTGAATTATGGTGGTGGTGTTGGATGTTGAGATTGTTGTTGTTAGCTGCCATCCAGTCAGTTCCAACTCCTAGCAACCCTGTGCACAACAGAACAAAACACTGCCCGATCCTAGGCCAACCTCACAATTGTTGCTACGCCTGAGCCTGTTGCTTTCACCATTATGCCAGTCTATCTCATTGAGAAAAGTACCTGGAATAAAACCTGCCACAAATCCAAATTTCCAGGTAAAGGTCAACCTCCTGGAACTCTTCCAGCTGTGGAGGGGTGAGAGCACATTTTTGTTGGCAAATAGCATAACAACTTTCCATGCTAATTTTAAAAATCAGTAAACTTTTTTCTTAAAAGATGCGATATTGTTTTTGTTAAGTACAAGTCAGTTCTACTCAAAGAGTGGCTGGTGGGTTTGAACTGCCAACTTTGTGGCTAGCAGTCCAATGCTTATCCTATAGTGCCACACCAGGACTCCTGGCAAATTAGTACATATTTAAGCTTTTGGGACAATACAGTCTTTGTCACAATCATATTATCTGTCACTGTAACTCAAAAACATCATACGTAAATAAATGGATGTGGCTGTGTTCCAGTAAAACTTTATTTGCTAAAACAGGCGGCTAACTCATGTGCCATAGTTTGTCAACCTCATTTTTATCACAGTTTTTACTGCCTATGAGTGCACTGGTGTGGCACTGTAGGATAAGCACTGGAGTGCTAATTGCAAGGTCAGATTTCACACCTACCAATTGCTCTCAGAAACCCTATACTATGAGTTGGGTCAGATTGAACACCACACAATAACAGTAATAACATGAAAGGCTTAGTACCCAGATAGCAACTGTATTAGAGTTTGCTTTTTTTTTTAAAAAAATATGGCTTGCCTTTTTCTTTTCTTTTTTAACCTTTTACTGTGATTTGAGTGGAGACCAATAGACAAGATCATCAGCTTTACATTCAACAAACGATATACTCAGCTCCATCTCAGCGACTGCAATCCCTTCCTTGCCACAACAGTTATCCTGCCTGCTGGGGGCCAGCCCCGACACACTTATTAGGGGGGCTCACGAAGAGATGTGTGGAGTTGGCTGAAGAAAGAAATCACATGGAGTCGATGATTTGTGCTAAATTCTGATGATGATGATGATGATGATTTTAATGATGATTTTACACAATTATCTAGCTCCTTATATACCATTGCAATACCCAATGATCTCATAATAATCAATTTCTTTGAAGCATTACACAAATGATCTTGTTAAAACACCTTAATCTTTCTGACATCTTAAAATGTCAGGTAACCTTAAAACATAATTCTAAATCTTAACTCCTATTTCTACCTTCACCTATTATTTTCTATAGATTCCCTAATCACAACATGTACCTAAACATTATTTACTATGGTAACTGACAACACAGTTGTTTCTCATGATTGATTAAACAAGAAAAACAAGAGGCATAAAAAAAGCATTTAAAGTTTTGTAGTTAAGAAGAAACGGAACAACTTCCTTATAACAACTTCTTTATACAAAACATCTAGTAAAATTTCTGTTTATGATCTATTACTATTCCCTTAGCCCTTAATTGCATTTTTAGCTAATTTTCTAAAGGTCTTAATGTCCCTGACTGAAACTACACAGAATGTTGAATGTAATCTTAAACTTGAACTGGCAAAAACTTTAGCTGGCTTTTCCTAGTGGTGAAACTTATTGTTAGTGTGAAAGCATTCTTTAGGTTTGTGCATGATTGAATATGGTGTGAAGGTGTCTAAAAACAAGTTTCAAATCTCTAATATAATTCTTACTAAGAATCTACTGAAAACTTTTATTATAAAATCAAGAAAATTAAAAATAAGCTGATTAAAACAAAGAGACAGAAACTGCAGAGTCCCCACATGAGATCCCTCCTAGGGCCTTGCCTTCCAAGGGGAGACCCATTGTGGCCTTGCTTAACAATGAGCCCTTCATGCCCTTTGGTGACATGGCCTCTGCCACCTGCCTCTTCCCTCTGGCTCCCCATTTCCATCTTATGTTTCACAAACCAATGACTTTGCTTTTTTGTTCTTTTCCTTAACACAGTGATAGACCTGGACCCATTGGAGCAAAAGGGCCGAAGGCAATTTCTGTTCACCAAGTTGAATGGACACGATCCTGATCAAGGACAGTAAGTAACAGTTCTTGCATTTTGAAAGCAGATATTTAGACAGGAATGCTATAATTTGAGTTTGGTTTTATACTGATGCTCAGTATTTTAATAACTTCTTTCAAGCAACTTTTAAATACCTTCTTTCATGTAATTTATCCTTAATTTCCTATCTACTTTAGTTCAATTTATGTTTGTAACTGCTTGATCAATTATATAATTATATAATTTCATAGGTTTACTTCAGTTCTCATCCATGCCATTCCCTGGGGTCCTCTTTTGTGGCAGTAACTTAATTAAATATAAAATGCTTAGACATTTAAAATAATCTGATTTGTTTCTTATACACACAGTGCTATTGTTAGCCCACCAAATATTATGTCTTTATGTTATTCATTTATATTTCGGTTTCTAGTTTTTTTTTTACAGGAATGTTTTTACTTTGGCAAACCTGAAGTGGTTTGCTTTAATATTTTAGGAAACTCTATTGTCCTTATCACTTCTATTATCTGAGAAGTTTTAGAGTTTCTAGATAAAATACATGGGCATGTTTATACTAAAAAACTCAAATTCAAATATAATGCCTACATAACTTTAGAAATTCAAAGTGATTTGTTTTTTCCCTTTTCTGTATTTGTTCTGTTTTGCTTTATCTAGCCTGTGGAGGCTGATGTTTTCATTCATTATTCTACAGACCCAAGAAACTTGTTTAATCTGCATTTACTTAGTCTCCAGTTAGTTTTTAAAAGGACAGCAAAAGAAGCCAGTAGAACAGTGCTCTGACTGCTTTATTACTGTGGACTTATAGATATAATGCCCACATAACTTTAGAAACTTAAATCAGTCAAAGTGATTTGTTTTTTCCCTTTTCTGCATTTGTTAGTTCGGCTCCTATGCTTCCAGTCCCCCATCTCCCACCCAGCAACCCTACAACTGTCCCCTCCTTTATTTCCTCCTGTTTTAGCCTGGACCACCTCAGGGTTCAATTGTTTTTGCCTTTGCCTTTTTTTGCCAGTCTGGTGTAGTGAACAGAACACTAGCTTTGTCATCAGAGTTGGTTTTGAATCTTGATCTGTCCACTTACTAGCTCTATAATCTATGAGATATTACTTAACTGGGCTCGATAGTTAAAAATCTGAAGGCATGTGACCCAGGAATGACTCCAGCCAGGCAGGGCTTAATTCCTTCAGGTGCCTAAATTTACATGTTGAGATGCCAGCTTTTCTTGAATACCTCATGTACTTCTGATAGCTAAATTGCTGGCACTTAAACAGATTGTATTTGATAATGGGTTGTCGGCCACTTCCCACAGCCAGCTCAGGAAGAACAGAAATTCCTTCACACCCCAAAGCCTCAGAGACATTCTGTAAGCTTTCCTTTCTGCAGCTGTCTTAGGCTGGTTCTCTAGAGAAACAAAACTAGTGCTGCTTGTAAATATGTGTAGAGAGAGAGACACAAGTTAACATCAAGGAAATGGCTCATGATTGTTGAGATAGGGGAGTCCCAAGTACAGGCCAGGTGAACCAAGATCAGCGTATGGCTCCAGAAGGCAGGAATCCCAAGCTGGGACACAGAACACAACCTCGGTGCTGGAGCAGGATTAGCAGCGGGGTGATGGTTGACCAGGAGTGCTGCAATGGGTGTCTGGTTTTCCAGGCACACTTGGCGGGCAGACCTGCAGGCGAACGTACAATAGTCATGGTAATTTTCACTGACTGCTCACTGCCTGTGAAGCTCTGCTCTGAGCACTTTTCAAGCCTCACAGCAACTTCAAGGAACACAGTGTTTATATTGGATTGTAATTCTGCATTCCTTCTGTTTCCCATAAGGAGACTATATTGATAGCAACTTTTTAAGTCTAAAACCTCTTCCTCAAATTTCTTTTACACACCAGAAAACCATAAGAAATCTTTTCAACAAAACTGTAAGCAATCATACTAGGAATGATACCTTGACAGTTTGAGACAACTTGATCAACTACATTACCTCAAGAGTTTTAGTTCCCACTTCTCATGGCTGATTAGTCCTTCACAACACATAGATTTCTCACTTTTATGCCATTGTAGCCTTGTAAAATGGAGGCCAAGACAGTATCATTTATGATTGCTTTGATCCTTAATTTTAAAGAGTAAGGGTATCAGTAATATGCCATTAAATGAAATTTGTATCCTTTAAAAACTTTAGTTTAAAGTTTACAGTAGTAAGTGATCCTATGGATGAAGAAAAGAAAGAATGTCAAGAAGTGGGATATGCATATCTTGAATTGTGGCAAATCCTGGAATCAGGAAGAGACATTTTACAGCAAGAAATAGACAGTGAGTAACACACAATGGTTCAAAATTATTGTGCTTCAGGCATTTACTTATTTTTAAGAAAATCCTCCTAATAATGAATATATTTTTTGTTCTACTTGCAGTATCTAATTACATGGCAGAGCTGATAAGACATAAATTGGGTTGAAATTTTATTTTTACTTCTATATTTATTTCCAGCTCAAGTGTGAGTCAGTTTCATGCTTCAGCCTTTATGAGCCTAATGACAAAGATGTATTGTTGTTGTTGTTAGGTGCTATTGAGTCAGTTCTGACTCATAGCCACCCTGTGCACAACATTACAAAACACTGCCCATTCCTGCACCATCTTTACGATTGTTCTTATACTTGGGCCCATTGCTGTTGCCACTGTGCCAATCCATCTCATTGGTGGTCTTCCTCTTTTTTACTGACCCTCCACTTTACTAAGAGTGATGCTCTTCTCCAAGGACTGGTCCCTCCTAATAATATGTTCAAAGTATGCGAAGTATGAGAGACAGTCTTGCCATCCTGGCTTCTAAGGAGTGTTCTGGCTGTACTTCTTCCAACACAGATTTGTTTGCTCTGGTAGTTTCAGTATTCCTCTCCAACACCATAACTCAAATGCATCAGTTCTTTTTTGGTCTTCCCTAGTCATGTCCAACTTTTACATGCAAATGAGGCATTTACCTATTGCAATATGTCATTTGATTTCTTGACTGCTGCTTTCATGAGTGTTGATTGTAAATCCAAACAAAATGAAGTCTGACAACTTTGATGTTTTCTACATTTATCAGGATGTTATTTATTGGTCCTGTTGTGAGGATTTTTGTTTTTTTGAAATTGAGGAACAATCCATACTGAAGGCTGTGGTCTTTGATCTTTAGCAGTTCATATTATAAATCCTCTTCACTTTCAGAAAGCAAGGTTGTGTCATCTGCATATCACAGGTTATTAACAAATCTTCCTCCAATCCTGATGCCACATTCGTCTTCATATAATTCAGTTTCTCAGATTATTTGCTCAGCATACAGATTGAATATATATAGTGAAAGAATATAATCTGGCCCTTACCTTTCCTGATTTTAAACCATTCAGTATCCCCTAGTTCTGTTCAAACTAGTGCCTCATGAGCTCAATCAAGTGTTCTTGAATATCCATTCATCACAGTGTTATTCATAGCTTGTCATAATCCACACAGTTGAAAGTTTTTGCATAGTCAATATAGCATGAGTAGACATCATTCTGAATTCTATGCTTTCAGCTAAGAGCCATCTGATGTCAGCAAGGATATTCCAAGTTCCGTGTTTACTTCTGGATCTGGCTTGAGGTTCTGGCAGTTCCCTGCCAATGTACTGTTGCAGTCATTTTTAAATTATCTTCAGCAAAACTTTATTTGATGTGATAGTAATGATATTGTTGAATACTTCCCACATTCCATTGGGTCACCTCTCTTTGGAATGTGCACAGATATGGTTCTCTTCGTCAGTTAGCCAGGTAGCTGTCTTCCACATTTCTTGGCATAGACGAGTGAGCGACTTCAGTGCTGCATTAGTTTGTTGAAATAATTCAATTTATATTCCATCTATTCCTGGAGCATTGTTTTTTGCCAGTGCCCTCAGTGCAGTTTGGACTTCTTCCTTCACCACCAGTTTCTTGATCATGCTACCTCTTGAAATGGTTGAACATCAACCATTTCTTTTTGGTACAGTGACTCTGTATATCACCTTCCATCTCCTTTTGATGTTTTCTGCAGCATTCAATGTTTTGCCCATAGAATGCTTCAATATTGCAAGTCAGTTCCTTCAGCTTGAGAAATGCTGAGCATGTCCTTCCCTTTTGGTTTTCTAACTCTAGTTCTTTGCACATTTCATTCAAATACTTGACTTGTCTTCTCGAGCTACCCTTGGAAATTTTCTGTTCCACTCTTTGACTTTTTTTCTTTTTTAATTCGCTTTAACATCTCTACGCTGGAGAGCAAATTTCAGAGTCTCTTCTGGTATCCATTTTTGGTCTTTTCTTTCTTTCCTGTGCTTTTAAAATGACCTTTGCTTGATTTCATCCCACAGCTCCTTTGTCATGTTCTTGATGACATCCCACAGCTCCTCTGGTCTTTGGTTATTAGTGTCTAATGCATCAAATCTGTTCGTGAGATGGTCTCTAAATTCAGGTGGGATATGTTCAAGCTTCCCCAAGATCACAATTATTTGAAGAGATTTATCGTTGATAGAAATAGGACAAAAGAAACTAGTGGCAAGGATACCAGTTTAGAAAACTATTAGAGTAGTGTGAATACAGGTATGACATTTCTCAAGTTGAATGCTTAAGGCTGGGTGGTCCATGGGTATGAAGCTTAGCAAAAGCAACAATGCTTGAGATAAGGAATTTGTAAAAGACAAATTTAAGCATCCAAATTGCTGACTCATCTTAAGTATAAGTCTTGTAATGCAATTAATATACCTTTCATATGCATCCAGTCTGTGAAAACTAGACACTCCAATCTCTCCTTTCTTCATACCCATGGACCACCCAGACTAAAGCATTCAACTTGAGAAATGTCATATCTCTTCAAATAATAAGTGTGATAATTTATTCTTAAAATGTCTTTTGTAGACTGCCATAAACCAGAATATTTGCATTTGAATGCCTTGAGGTTCAGACCTCACCACTCTCTGAAACCCTACTCACCCAGGACTTCAAACAAGCTATATTCTAGTAGGCACTTCAGGTTATCCATTAGACTAGTTTTTAAACTTCCAGTCATAACCGATGACTGGAAGGTGAAATCAAATTATTAAGTCACAACCAGAATTTAAAAACAAAAATGTTGTAGTATAGAAAACATCAGTTGTTGTTGTCATGAAGTGCCACTGAGTTGGTTCCGACACATAGCAGCCCTATGCAGGGTTTCCAAGGAGTGACTAGTGAGTTTTGAATTACCAACCTAGAAATTAGCAGTTTAGTACTTACCCTCTAGCACCACACTAGGACTCCAGAAAACATCAGAACACATTGCATATAGGTCAGTATTGTGAAACTTGTTTTATTTACACAAAAACTTACTAAGTTATAGTAGAAAATAATTGTATTTGTTATAATTAAAAAACTTTAAGGAACATTTCTCAGAACAAAGAATATGAAGTCCCTTGAATCTTGAAGTCAATATTATTCTTTATTTTCTCTAGTAATGAAGCTGGAGATCACATGATAAAATTTTATAAGACCAATGACATATTCACTGCAAATACATTTTTCCGACAATATAAAAAAGGTGTAGAGATGCTAAAGCAAATGGAAGAAATCAGGAAGTAAAAATGTTGAACTGCAAATTTCAATGGTCAACTCAAGAAGACAAAGTCAAGTATTATAATGAAATGTGTAAAGACCTGACATTAGAAAACCCAAAGGGAAGAACATCCTAGCATTTCTCAAGCTGAAAGAACTAAAGAAAAAAATTCAAATATTGTATTACTGTACTGAAGGATTCTATGGGCTAAATATTGAATGAGACAGAAAGCATCAAAATAAGATGAAAGGTATACCCAGAGTCACTGTACCAAAAATAAATGATTGATGTTCAACCATTTCAAGATGTAGCATATGACCAAGAACCTATGGTACTGAAGGAAGAAGTCCAAGCTGCACTGAAGGCATTGGCAAAAACTAAGGCCCTAGGAATCAATGGGATGCAAATTGAAAATTTTCAACAAACTGATGCAGTACTGGAGGCACTCACTTATCTATGCCAAGAAATTTGGAAGACAGTTACCTGGCCAATAGACTGGAAGAGATCCATTCTGTGCCTATTCCAGAGAGGCAACCCAACAGATTGTGGAAATCGTCAAACAATAAAGATAATTTTAAAACAGCTACAATGGTACATCGACAGGGAACTAACAGAAATTGCCAGATTCAGAAGAGAAAATGAAATGAAGGGTATCATTGCTGCCATCAGGTGGATCTTGGCTGAAAGTTTTTGACTGTGTGGATCATGACAAGCTATGGATAACATTGTGAAGAATGGGTATTCCAGAATACTTCACTGTGCTCATGAGGAACCTGTACAATGACAGAGATAGTTGTTAGAACAGAACAAAGAATGGTTTAAAATCATGAGTGTGCCAAAGTTGTATCCTTTCACCATACTTATTAAATCTGTATACTAAGCAAATAATCTGAGAAGCTAGATTGTATGAAGAGGAATGTGGCATCAGGACTGGAGGAAAACTCATGAATGACGTATGAGATGCAGATGATACAAGCTTGCTTGCTGAATGTGAAGAGGACTTAAAAGTACTTACTGATAAAGATCAAAGACCACAGCCTTTGGTATGGGTTGCACTTCAATATGAAGAAAACAAAAACCCTCACAACTGGACCAGTAACTAAAATCATGATCAATGGAGAAAAGATTAAAGTTATCAAAGACTTCATTTTGCTGCATCCACAATCAACATTTATGGAAGCAACAGTTAAGAAAACACATGACGTATTACATTAGGCAAATCTGATGTATAAGACCTCTTTAAATTGTTCAAGAGCAACGATATCAGTTTGAGTACTAAGGTGTGCCTGACCCAAGCCTTGGTATTTTCAGTAGCTTCATATGCATGTGAAAGTTAGACAATGCATAAGAAAGGCTGTAGAATTGATGAATTTGAGCTATGGTGTTAAAGAAGAATATTAAATGTACCATGGACTGCCAGAAGAATAAACAAATCTGTGTTGGAAGAAGTACAGTCAGAATGCTTCATGGAAGCCAGGATGGCCAGACTTCATCTCTCATACTTTAGACATATTATCAGGAGGAACCAGTCCTTGGAGAACATTACACTTAGTAAAGTGGAGGGTCAGTGAAAAAGAGGAAGACCCCCAACGAGACTGGCATAGTGGCAATAGCAATGGGCTCAAGCATAACAACAATCGTAAAGATGGCATAGGACAGGATGGTGTCTTGTTCTGTTATGCATAGGATCGCTATGAGCTGGAGTCAATTGGATGGCACCTAACAATAAATAACGAAGGGCACATATACATGTTGATGTCGCCAGATGAAATATACAGGAGTAAAATTGACTACATTTATGGGAACAGACAATGGAGAAACTCAATATCATCCATCAGTCAAAATAAGGCTGACTGTGGATCAGACTATAAATTGCTCATATGTAAGTTCAGGCTGAAGCTGAAGAAAATTAAAACAAGTCCATGAGATTTTGAGTGTATCCCATCATGTGTATATGCCACCTGAGTCTAGAGACCATCTCAAGTAGATTTGATGCATTAGACACTAATGACTGAAGAGTGAGTTGTGGGATGGTGTCAAGAATATCATGCATGCAGTTGGTTGGCAAGCAGTGTGAAGAGACCTGGGGACTCTTGGGCCCAGAGTCAGTGCGTGGCCACGGAGGACTCGAGAGGAGAGTGGAGCTACTGGCTAACCGGAAGAGAGGACATATGCACAGGAGCGCCCACACTTGCAAATGATACCCAGGTGACCTGGACCGGATGACTGGACGATCGGAGCTCAACCAGGAGAGGAAAGAAGAGAGAGAGAAAAAAAGAGTGAGCTGATACAGTCTGATGAACTTGATCTATACCTATGGAGCAGCGACTCAAAGAGGGAACAAATCCTCACAACAACAAACATTCACACACACACCCCACACACAGAGTGGACAGAGAAGGGCAGCTTGGACATTGGATACTCAAATTGGGAGGGGGAGACTACAAAGGCAAGACGTGACTGGCTTACAAGCTTTCAATAGGGAACCTAGTGCTAGGGAGCATGGCAGAAGGCAGAATCTCCAGAAGGTATTATTCAATCTGTCTGGGCGGAGCTGATGAAAGGAGATACAGATGGGTAACTCGTGATACTGTAGTGAATAATGCTTATCAGGACGGATTATGAGGGTTGGAAATGCAAAGGTAGAAGTTTTGTAACAAGGAAGGGAGTGATTAAATCTCCAGGATAGGTGCGGAGACCTCTGGACCATCAACGGAGAAGAGCCGAGAGCGGGACCCTACCCAGAGAAACAGAGATGCCTGAGATGGAGGCAGAGAGGATGACGCGGAGTGATGAAGCGACTGGGGACTTTGGACTCAGAGAGGGAAAGGGACTGTGGGCCGAAAACTGGGGGGACGAGGGGGAAGTGTAGGGGGCAGGTTTCTGGGATATACCCTTTGGGTGGTTGATGATGCATGGAGGAGACTGGAACCATGGCAATGAGATGATATACGATGGAATGAATGTAAAACTAAAGTTCCCCCATGTAAACTATCATATAATTCACAATAAAACATTTAAAAAAAAAAGAATATCATGCATGAAGAAAGCAAAAGGGCATTAAAAAGACAATAAATAAAGAAAAGACCAAAATTTCTGTTAAAGACTCAGAAACTTGCTCTTGAGCACAGAGAAGCTAAAGTGAATGGAAGAAATAAGGAATTAAAGAGCCAAAAAGAAAATTTAAAGGACAGCCAGACAAGAAAATTCAACCCATCAGGGTAATCCCCCTTTGAAGTCTGAAACTCAAGGGGAACACACAAATAGCCTTGTGTGCTTGCTGGTGACCACCCTGGTCTACTTGTGAGTAGAATTGTAGGGAAAATGCAGGAATGAAGACCTGGGCTGAGCATGGCCATGTTCCATTGACACTTGTTGAGCTTGGGATGAGCTAGAGAAGACGATGGGCTGGCTGGTCTGAAGTTTAGGTAAGTGTGTGAACTCCTGAGCCCATGGACACTTACGTAGGCTGGAGCTGAGAGTAAAGCAGCCAGCTGGTATGATGTGGGGGGAGGTGTGCAAGAACTCCCAAACTGGCAGATAGTACCCATTTGTCATAGCTTGGATGGCTAGGTGACCAGAACTGGGCTAGATGAAGATAAAGAAATCTGATACAGGGAACAAGAATAAATTAGCACAATTTGATGAACTGGACCTTTGCCTTATGGGTGTAGTTGCTCAAAATTGCAACTGAAAGGGAAGGACTCTTCATATCAAGGATCAAGCTTGCCTCCTCAGTACATTGGGTTAATAAGGATGGGCAACTTAACATTGGCTATCAAAAATGGGGGGCTGTAAAGGCAAGAAGTGGCTGGTTTATAAGCTTTCATAAGTGTTCTTAGTTTCAGAACAAGGTGGGTAAGGTAGAATCCCCACTGACTAGTTTTTCTCTTTTCCAGATGGGTCTGGTGAAGGGGTAGGGGAGGACAGGGATAGAATTTTACAATTCAATTGTGTGTAACTGTTATCAGGACTAATTATGATTATCACAGCTGTAAATGTAGAAAATGTGTAACTAAAAGGGGGTGGTGGTGGGTGTTAACCTTCCATTTCAGGAACAGAGGACACTAGGACCAGTAAGAGGGAAGAGCAGGAGTGGTGTGTGGGATCCTAACCAAAAAAGCAGTGACAGGACAGACAGTGGCAGAGGCAGTGGCATTGAGAGCAGTTGAGGACTCTAAGCCCATGGACTGAGAAGGGCTGTGTGCGACTGACTTGCAAAGTGTGTCTTTTGGACACTTAAATGAATATGTATTTTGTTTTGAATGTGTACATCAAAAAAAAAATTTTTTTTAAGGGAATAGAGGTAAATATTGTTGACTGATAGTAACTTGGAGGGGATTGTAATATGATTTATGAACTGTAAAACTGTTAATCCACCCTGTAAACTTTCACTCAATTCACAATAAAAACAAAAAGGCAGTCCAAGAAGACAAAGTCAAGCATTATAATGAAATGTACAAAGACTTGGAATTACAAAACCAGCATTTCTCAAGCAAAAAGAACTGAAGAAAAAATTCAAAGTTTGACTTGAAATACTGAAGGATCCTGTGGACAAAATATTGAATGACACAGGAAACATCAAAAGATGGAATACAGAGTCACTATACCCAAAAAAAAAAAAAAAACTGCTTGGGTCCACAGTCAATGCTCATGGAAGCAGCAATCAAGAAATCAAAGGACATATTGCATTAAAGCAAATCTGCTGTAAAAGACCTCTTTAAAAGTGTTCAAGAGCAAAGATATCATTAGACTAAGTTGCACCTGACCCAAGTCATGGTATCTTCAATCAACTCATATGCATGTGAAAGACTATGGATAAAGATTTAAGAACGTCCATTTGAATTAGTGTTACTATAGAATATTCACCACTAGAAAAACAAAGCCAGAATGGTCCTTAGAGGCAAGGATGGCGAGATTTGTCTCTTACTTTGGACATGGTATCAGGAAGGACCAGATCCTGGAGGACATGATGCTTGGTAAAGTGGAGGGTCAGACCCTTAAGGAGATGAACTGACACACTGGCTATAATAGTGGGCTCAAACATGGGAGCAGTTATGAGGATAGTGCAGAACCAGGCAGTGTTTGGTTCTGTGGTACACAGGGTGATTATGCGTCAGAACAGCTTTTAAGGCACACAACAGCAGTACCTTTGCAATTGTGATCTTGGGGAAGCTATTTAATCTCTCTGTACTTGTTACCTTGTGTAAAACAGGGAGAATGACAGTAATTACTTCAGTTATTATGAGGACTAAAGGAGTTAATATAACTAGTGTTATATTAACTAGTGCCTAGCATGTGATGCTATTCCTGTAATAACTGTTCTACAACTCACTCCCAATTTCTATTCCCAGTCTCCAACCCCCAAACATGCTGTTCTTTTCCAGGCCTCCCTCCTTGCCTTTTGTACTTGAAAATTTCCATTGTCTTTTCTAGTGACCTCAGAATCTCTAAGCCAATGAATGCTTTTCAATTCTGGATATTTTAACCATCAAAAGAAAAAAAAATGTAACTTTCAAATTCTGATCTCCCTTCTAGTTGCTCTCTCTTGATATTAAAAAAAACACACACAACTCTTCTAGCACTGCCGCTATCCTATCACTTAACTCAGTCTCTCTAAACTTTTGAATGACCAATCCACCATAGTGTTTCTATTTCTACATCTCTTCATTCCAAACACTGCTGAATCTACTGTTTCCCAATTGTCAAATTGAAGACATTTTGACTTTCCAAATCACTTTGGGTATTTTCTTCACAGATTCTATTTTGCGTCTCTTTCTTTAAATATTAGATTTCCCTGGTTCAATCCTTTTTCCCATGTGCCCTTCCTTGATTGTATCTTCCAGGGTCTTAATGTAACTTAGAAATTAACCCCAAATTTTAATAAACCAGATTTACAGCAAATGTATAGATATTACTACTTGTATGCTCCATTGTTGTCAAGTGTTGTGGAATCCATTGGTTCCTCAAAATCAGACTACATTTTGTCCCTAGTATTTCCTTGGCATATGCCACTATCCTCCATCCACTGGCTTGTCACCTAACCCAAAATGATTCTTTCCAACCTTCCCATTATTCCTGACATTCCATCACAAAACTCCATTAATTTTACCTTGTAAATTAGTAGACTCCTAACTTACCCTCGTTGATCTACTTGTGCTACTTTCCAAATAATCTTTCTAGAACCCATATAAAAACAGTCACTTCTAATACCTTTGGTGATGTGCCATGGTTAGTCCTGACCCAAAGCGACCATGTATAGGGTTTCCAAGGCTGTCTTTACAGGAGCAGAAAGCCTCAATTTTCTCTTGCAGAATGGCTGGTAGTTTCAAACTGCTAACCTTGAGATTAGTAGTCCAATTTGTAACCACTACGCTACCAGAGCTCCTTCTAATACCAATGAGTTGGGCTGCAAACCTCAAGGTCAGTAGTTCGAAACTTACCAGCTGTTCTCGTGGGAGAAAGATGAGGCTTTCTGCTCCTGTAAAGATTTACAGCCTCCGAAACCTTATGCAGGGCCACTATGAATCGGAACCTACTCCACGGCACACCACCACCACCACGCTACCAAAGCTCCTAATACCTTTAGTTACAGCTAAAACTCCTTGGTTGTGGCACTGTAGGATCAACATTGGACTGCCAACTACAAGGTTGGCAGCTCAAGCCTACCAATTGTTACTTGGGACTCCTATACAGGGTTGCTGAGTCAGAACTGACTCAACAGCGCTTATCAAAACTTAGAGAAGAAAAATGATGCTCTTCATGATCTGGTCCCTATGACTATACAGCTTTTGTTTTCTGCCTCTTTTTCTAAACCGGCCTATCATGTTTTGGCACATACTTGGAATGTTTACTTTTAAAGGTTTGCAGATTGTCTCCAGGATGACTTTTCTAATTCAAATTCCTACATTCTTGGTTAGGTGATGCTTCTGTGTCCCCAAAGCATCTTGGGCTTTCATTTGTCAGATTATTCTTTGTTGCTAAGTGCCACGGAGTCAGTTCTGATTCACAGCAACCCTATATAGGGTTTCTAAGGAGCGGATGTTGGGTGTGAACCGCTGACCTTGCAGTCCAGTGCATATTTTATAGTGCCACACCACTTTATCATAGCACCTATCATACCATGGAGTCCTGGTGTGGAACTATAGGGTAAGCACTGGACGCAAGTTTGATCTGATCCACAAGGTTGGTGGTTTACACATCTGCCACTCCTTGAAAACCCTATAAAGGGTTGCTGAATCAGAATCAAATCCATGGCACTTTACAACACTATACTGTAAACAAGGAGCTCTAATAGTGTAGTGGTTATCAATCGGGCTGCTAATGTCAGTCAGCAGTTCGAAACTACCAGCTGTTCCGTGGGAGAAAGAGGATTTCTGCTCCCGTAAAGATTTACAGCCTTAGAAATCCTGTACAGGGTTGCTATGAGTCGGAGGTGACTCCACAGCACTTAACAATAAACAATTTAAATTTAGCCCCTCACCACTAGAATTCCCCTACAAAGTGTAGTAAAGTTGGTTCACTTTATGTTTCTGACACCTAATATAACAGATACCAGATTTTCAAGTGTTTTTCAATTGAATGATGCTGGCTGATACTTTTTTTTTCCTTTCCTAACAGTTGTTAGCCCTGAAGACCAGGTCACCCCAATAGGAAGGCTAAAGGTTTCCCTTCAAGCTGCTGCCGCTTTCCATGCTATTTATAAGGAGATGACAGAAGATTTATGTGATGGAACAAATGCTATTCCATTCCAAAATCTGAGGGAACCACAGTAAAAAAGTCTCTTATAAAGTTAACTTGCTATATCATGAATGCGCCTACTGTGATGTCTAGTATCTCTGTAAACTATCAGAAGCCTAGAATGATGAAAGTTATCTTTGTGACACTAATGTTGCTATATCGTGAATGCGCCTACTGTGTGATGTCTAGTACCTTGTGAACTATCAGAAGCCTAGAATGATGAGTTATCTTTGTGACACTAATGTCACAGAAGCCTTTTTAAGGCCTTCTTTTTAGCACCTAACCAGGTGAGTAGACTTGCTTTCAGGAACTACAAAAGAACTGTCACAAAAGTGGAATTTACAAAAACAAAACAACAACAAAAAACCCCAGTTTATTTATCTTTTAGTTCTTCCAAAATTGAAAATACCAAGTCCTACTGCTAAGGAGAAAAAACAAACAAATAAACAAAATCCAAGACTCCCCCCTCCCCCTTCTCTTAAAGTCACAGAACACAGAAGGAACTGCAGTGGGACAGGTAGGTACAGAGAACCAGGAGGGGGAAGATGGCAAGATAAATTCTCCAAATACTTAAAAAAGCTGTTCAACAGAAACTGTGATAAATACAGGACAATGCTAGACAAGTAAAAATTAGGAGCAGCAGTGACAAGAGGCTTTGTTGGAGATATGGCCTCGCTTCCTCTTCTCTTTTCTCATCAGGGTATTATTCTAGGCCCAAGGCATAACTTGCCCCTTCCAGATCTAAATGTTAACTCCTTTGAGCCAGCTCTAGATTCACTATAGAAACAATATATGAGACACAACCATTCTTCCTCAAATAACATGTCAGAAAAGGAAAATGGTCATTTTGTCTTCTACCACTGTCATGTGTGAATTTATAGAGGATGAAACCGGGTCAGGGAGTATCACTACTTATGTCTTCCAAGGCAGCAGAAAACCTCAGAATCTCAATGAGTCAGAAAGCAGACAAACTCTGCTGGAAGGACCAGCCCAATCTGCTCACTAGCTCAAGTTGTGTGAATGAGAACAACCATTAGCAAATTCCTAAAGCCTTTTCTTGAGTATTGCAAAGATGGACAGAAGAGAGATGTGAGGAAGGCCATGGCAGTAAGGTAGGAGGAAGAACCAAATCTGCTGGTCAAGGACCATGGGACAGGCAGTTAAGGGTCACCTTGGACCAATGTCTTCGAAATATAGCTGAGACACCTAAGAATAAGATGTCTGAAGCCATCGATGTGCTGGCAGAAGGTGACGGGAAAAGTGAGGAATGAAACAAGATTTATTAACAGCGGGAAGCCTCTGCCCTTCTTCAAGAACACCTCCTCCCTTGCCATCTGGATGGGGCCATTGGCACGTGTCCTGGTGGGCCTGGAATTCCCCGAGTAGATTGGTCCACACAAATGGCCCCCTAAACCCATAAACACAAATGGCAAAACTTCAAAAGAAAACAAAAAAATACAGTTTCTATGTCATGTAAAATTTTCAGGGGTTGGCTGAAGGAAAAATGGAGGTCAGGACCAAAGTTCAGAAGTTACTTCCTCTTTTTCTTGGGTGGTGCAGAGCTATGTCTTGAACTACAGAGCCCCAGCCTGAACTGTGCACAGATGCCTTCCTCTTTCGGCTCATACTTCGACTCTGTTCTTCTTCTTCTTCATAACGACTTTCACGATCCGCTAAACAGAAGAGAGTCACTAGTTATAAAAACCTGAATAGAACTGGATAGCATGATACAGCACACAGGGCACTTTAGAATCAGATGTAGACTTTAATTACTACTCAAAACACTTACTTGTTATATAGCATTGAGCAAGATCTTAACCTTTTGGAGCTTTGGTTTATTTATTCATAAAATAAGATTTACTTTAGGATCAAATACGGTCAACTCTGCAAAGCACCTGTCACAGTGCTTATAATCAATAGAGATTTCTGTTTGATCCATACTTACATTTGGGCTTTGGTTTCAGAGAAACTAAACTAGCACCATGACGATATTTCTAACCAGGAAGAGGCCCAGAAAATGTAACTTTGGTTTGGGAATTGAAATGCTTCATTCTGGAGCTAGTTGTTAGGTGTTGCGGAGTTGGTTCTTAATCATAGTAAGAGCCTGTGCAAAACATGAAGTGTGTTCACATGACTATGCGGCTATTTTGGCTAGAACACCTCAGAGATTTGAGAAGATGAAGAAAACATCCAAGTAAGAAGAATCATGACTGCCTTTGTCAGAGACAGATTAGGACCCCTGGGCCTCTACTATACTGGCTTCGTGGCCACCTCCTAATCTTAGGTCTTCCCTCTCTGGGCACAGACCAGAAGAAGGGGGAGACATTTCTAGTACAACCAAAATAGCTTAACACCTAACCACCAAGATCTTGGACACACCATGCGGTTTATGATATAGGCACGCAAGTGCAGAAATAATAAAGTCATGTCAAACTAGAAGGGGTCTTTGTAATATCATTATCATATGTTACCTCCCATGCATACAATTAAAAATCTGGGAAATCCAGGAAATGAGCATTTGCAGGCATGTGCAGTAACAGGTGACATGGTCAGCCCACACCGCCTAAACCTGGGCAGAACCCAATTCCTGGAGGAGACGCCACACTCTTATAGGCGAGCGCTCCTCACTTCTGTGAAGTGTACTTTCACTATGCAATAAACTGCCTTAAGTGAATGCTCAATTGTACAGATGTAACTGACAAACAGCAATTCAGCTGAGACAGATTCTTAAGACTCCTTGAGAGCAGAGGACCAGGGTGAATGTATCACTTGGACAAATTCTAGGTCTTAGACTTCCCTCCTCAGTTTGGTCAATGAAGTTGTAGCTTGTGATTCCAAATTTGTTGTCTTATGAAAAAAAAAAACAAAATAAAAAAACTAGTGAATATACGACTATACACACCAGACCATTTGCCAATACAACCGTCCATAATGTCCAAATTCATGGCAGATTATGCTACTATGATTGTTTTCCTTTTCCAAAATATTCTATTATTAATATAAACTCAACGCAACCACAAACAAAATTTCTTCTCCCTATCTCTGATAACCATTAATAATCTTTGGTTTCTGTATACTTATTTCGTGTAAGTGAAATCATACAACTGAATACTTATTTCACTCAGCATATCTTTTTTTTATTTTATTTGGGTGAAAGTTTACAAAGCAAATTAGTTTTCCATTCAACAATTTATACTCATTTTGTTTTGTGGTATCAGTTCCAATTCCTTCCATGTATCAGCACTCTTTATACTTCCTCTCTGGGATCCCTGTTACCCATCTGGTCTTCTTTCTTGTTGCTTCTTGCCTTCTGAGCTTTGTTTTGGGGCAAATGCTGTCCTTTTGTTCTGGTATGTTCTGAGTGGTACATGCCGCATATACTGTTTCCTTATAGACCTGTGTCCAATGCTTGCCTGAAATTGATCCCTAAAGGTGGTTGAAGAATGTCTAAAGGACACAGTCTTAGGGGGTGCTACCTGTCTGTCTCTATCAGTCCCATAGGTCTGGTCTTTTTTTAATTTTGAATTTTTTTCTGTATTTTTTCTCCTATTCTGTCCAGGAGTTTATATGGTCCCGGTCAGAGTGGTCAGGAGTGGTAGCAAGGTAAACATCTAGTTCTGGTCTCAGGGTAACAGAGAATGAGGTTCTCATTGTCCATTAGTCCTCTGGACTATTTCATTGACTGTTATTTTCTCCACTCTTCTTTATCTTCCTCTGAATAGTTGTATCTTAGATGGCTAGTTGCTAGCTTTAAGACCCAGTCACTAACCACCCCAAGCAGGATGAAGAACACAATCTGTGAACTCTGTTATAACACTGGACTTACCTTTCCTCTGAGAGTGTTTCAAGGTCCATCCTACAGTGTGCACCAGACTTCACTTCTTTTTACTGCACAATATTCCATTGTATGGTTACATCATATTTTGAGTATCTACTGATGGACAATTTGGTTTTTCAACCTTTTGGATATTGTCCAAATCAGTTTTATAGTTTTCTTGTTCGCTCTTGTTGTGTGCCACTGAATTAATTCCAACTCACAGTGACATTACAGGAAAGAGTAGAATTGTCCCATTGGATTTCCTTGGCTGTAATCACATCAACATTTTCCTCCCATGAAGCCACTGGTGGGTTTGAACTAACAACATTTCAGTTAGCAACTAAGTGCCTAACCATTATACACCAGAGTCCTTATTAACTTTTACCGTTGTTATCGTTGTTCATTTGTATTCAGCTACTAATATCCCAAAATGCTGAAATGTTATAAATGTATACACTTTATACAGTTTCAAATAATAAATGAATGATATCCAAACTCCCCCTCCCCATAACAGTAACAAAATTACCTTTCCGGGCTTCTTCCTCCAGTTCATCCCAATCCTTTCCGCTCTCTTCTTCACTGCCCAATGACTCCTTAGAGTAGTCTGGAACAAAATTAACCAAGCATTGAAGTCATTAGACACTATTGGAATGGAATGACAGAATTTTTCCCCTTTAAAAAAGTAGTTTCCAGATATGATAATAGATGAGGAAGTCATGATACACTCTTGCTTAAAAGATTAACCTGATTCTTCTGCTTCGGATGAATAGTCTTCATCACTATCCTCTTCTTCCTCTTCATAATCATCTTCTGAAGGGTTAAAAGTCTCATCTTCAATTTCAGATTCTGAATCCCCTTCCTCAGCATCACTCCCCTAGTGAGTTAAGAGAGTAGAATATTGTTTACACCAACATTATTTCTACAACAATGAGTCAAAAATTATCCATTCTCTGGTTATATTAAAATGCCCATCCACATCCATAGCTGATGACATTGAGCATGCATGTGAAATGATTCTGTCGAACAGATGAGTGACAGTGGATTATGTGGCAAATCTTTTGCAAATCAGCTATGGCTCAGCCTATGAAATAATCCACAACAGAATTGGGTTTCTTTCAAAGTTTGTGCAAGATAGCTGCTGAAACAACTCATGGAAGAGCATAAACAGAAGCATTTGAACATCTATAAACAAAGTTTGGACCGAGAAGGTAAAAATTACTTAGCGGAACACTATCAGAAAAAAGGTTCAACAATCAACAAAACTCATTATAGTGCCATGTTCACTGAAGAGCTGAAGCCTAAACTTCAAATTCAATGCAGAGGCCTGCTATCCAAGGGCATTGTGATCTTGCATGACAATTCATGTCCGCACACTTCTGCCCACACTGTTGACACTGTGCAAAAACTTTTGTTTTGAGGTGTTAAAGCATTCATTCTCCCTACAGTCCTGATCTTGCTCCTTTGGACTTTTACCTGTTTCAATCCCTGAAAGAAGCCCACCTCTGATGAAGAAATGTGAAGACAGTGGTGCATTCATGGCTCACAGCTGAGCGAACCTAAAATACTTTTTTAATATAAGGGAATATGAAAGCTTGTTGAGAGACAAAAGTGTATTGAAAAGCAAGGAAATTTTGTTGGAAATATGGATGTATTTGTCTTTTCTAATAGTTGACTGAGATAACTTCTACAGATCATTTTGACTCACCCTTGTATTTTACAGAGAACCCTGAAAATACATGGCCATGAGATAGATAAGTGTAAACGCATTCTCCCTGTTACTGTCTTCCCAACTCATCATTCTGAAAGATACACTTCATTTCTCCTTATCCAAAGTAATTTAACCACAGAGATACACAGAGATAGATTCTCGGTAATAAGAATCATGTAGAGATGACATTTTTCAGAAAACAATTTTTGCCAACCTGCTCTGAATAATTTTTTCCAAATGCTGAGAAACTTGTAGAGAAGGCAGTTTTTGTAATTTCAAAGAATTTTTCTCAGTGGGTACCAATGTGTAAGCAATTTATCATTTTCCTACAAAACTAATTTGGAGAAATAATAAAATAGTCTGATCTCTTACATGCTGTATGTCTTTCTCCTAATTGCCCAGATGCTAGTGGCCCACATCGTGTACCAGAACAGAAAGCCCGCACTCACGCACCTCACCCTCAGGCTCCAAGAAAGACCAGCCACCTTGTTCAAAGAAGCCCTCAGGATCATCAACAATGGTCTTCATGATTTTAGTCCAATTGAGGGACTGTACTCCTTCTGTGTATTTTAGGTCACAGGAACTGAAAGAAACGGTATTTCAAAGTCAAAATCAAGCCCTGATATTTTCTCAAACCATCCAATGGTATCTTGCTTGATCATTTATTGTTGTTATGTGCTATCAAATCAGATCCAACACACAGTGACACTGTATAGGGTTTCCGAGGAGGAGCTGTTGAGTTTGAACTACTGACCTTGCAGTTAGCAGTCCATGAATGATCCTACAGTGTCACAACCAGGTCATTAGCAGATAACTTTTCCATTAAGTATATGGGAGCAGGCATTCTTTGTACTATGCTACTAGAGCATGCTCAAATGGTTGGTATTTGCTCTCCCAACACACTAGCCCTCATAACAGATTTCCAACTGAAGAAACGTCTTCCCGCAATCAATTCTGAGCTCATACTTTACCTAACCTATTTTCTTCCTTAAGCAATTATCCTGTTCTAGTCACTCATGTTATCCTATCTCTCACTTATTACACTCTTAGCAAGCAAGTGGCTTCAACTTATAGTGATGACTTTTATGATTTTCCCCAGTTCTGATTATTCATATTGTTACAATGAAGAAATAAGGACAATTTTCACTGAACCTAGCCTTCTCTCTTCAGCCTTCCACTACTTCCCTACGTCTTTATTTACTTGATACACACTTATTTGAAAGTACGGAATTACTTTGTTTTTAGTACCCAAAACCCAAGGCCACTACTGCTGAGTTGATTTGAGTCTGACCCACAGTAACTCTATAAAGTGCCCTGAATTTAGAAAAGTACTCAGATAATTTTTACCTGACCACTGTCACTAAGAGCTGAATCAATTACAGTGGGTGGGTAAGAAGAGAAAAGAAATACAACGAAACAATAGTAAGGATAACAATAATAAAATTTCAGCATAAAAACTGCCTAAGAAGTATTGATTGTATAAACCCAGATTACTGTTGTTGTTAAGTTGACTCATAGAGACCCTGTAGAGTTTGAGGCTTTAAACCTTCTCAGGAATAGAAGCTACACCTTTCAACTGCTGAGTGGCAGGTGGGCTTGAACCACTGACCTGTAGTTTTTCAATCCAGTGATTATAGTATGGAGCCACTGTGCCCCCAAATCCCACATATTGTTATTAAAATGCCATCAAGTTACTCTGATTAATAGCGACCCAATACAGGGTTTCTAAGGAGCAGCTGGTGAGTCTAAACTGCCAACCTTGCAGTTCAAACTGACCTTGCAGTCTAGTGCATTATAATACAGAGCCACACAAGGACTTCTAATGCTACATAGCCACTATCACTTATACCAAAACTTCTGCCTCCAGTCATGACTGAGTCACAAGGACTAGATTCTTCTTAAAACAGCTACAAAACCCAGACAAAAATATGATTTCAGGCATTGGCTAAAAGGCAGCACAAGTCTATCTATAATAATACCTGAGGAAGGAAAACAAGATTTTTATTTCACAGTTACTCGTTTTCTGTCTGGAGGTAATTATCAGGCTGCTGTGCAAGAACCTGGTGCTCACTCAGACTATATATATATATATATATATATATATATATATATATATATATATAGAGAGAGAGAGAGAGAGAGAGAGAGAGAGAGAGAGAGAGAGAGAGAGAGAGAGAGGAGAAATGGTGAAAGGAGACTGGGAGAACTATAATATGTGGTGCAGAGTCCTGGAGGAGAGAGTTACATAGGGAGAAAAAGTTTGGAGACTTGCCAAATAGTCCCTTCAAGTCTTTCACTGACGACTGATCTGAATAGCCAAGGAGGGAAACTAACTGAAGCTGGGTAAAGAAGCATTGGAAAGTCGCAGGCCAAACAATCTTCAGATTTCATAAAGAACTGAAAATAGTTCTTATTCCCATTAGGTAGAGTGAGTAAATCTGAACACATGGGCAGTAAGGTATAGTCCTCAAAAGACCATGGTCTCACTGGTGAGGTCAAATTAATCCTAAACTTAAAGCTGTTCTAAATCTGCATTAAACAAAGCTTTAAAGATCCAGTAGAATCCAAGTAATTGAACTAATTTCTAGAACAATCATCCCAAATGAAATAATGCAACAAAAATCTAGCACCCAACAATGTGGAGTCACAGTTCTGGGTATTAATAATAAACTACCAATGCTACTAGCAGTTCCACGGGAGAAAGATGAGGCTTTCTGCTTCTGTAAAGATTTTCAACCTCGGATACCCTCTGCAGGGTCACTATGAGTCGGAACTGATTCCATGGTACTTAACAACAACAACAACAACCAAGCTTGCAAAGAAGCAGGAGAAAAATCAATCAATAGAAACAGATGTCTATTAACTGGTGAATAAACAAAATGTGGCGTGTGGTACAGCTACAAAATGAGTATTATTGTTGTTAGGTGCCAATAAGTACATTTACAACTTGGCAACCCTGTGTGATAAAGCAGAACTGTTCTACATCATTCTCTTGGCTATACGGAAACATACCAATAGTTCTTTCTCCTATAGAGCTGCTGAGGGCGGGGATTCAAACTACCAACCTTTGGATTAGCAGCCAAGTACTTAACCATTGTGTCACTAAGGTTCCTTAATGGAAAGTTGTAGCTAAGTGCCATCAAGTTGATTCTAAACCTTTATAGGGTTTCCAAGTGGCTGGTGAGTTTGAACTGCTAACTTTGTAGTTCAAACTGACATTGCAGTCCAGCACATTATCCCACAGTGCCACACACAGTAATAAAACAGGATATAGTATGGAAGCACACAACTTGGGTAAATTCCAAAAGCATTATATTAAGTGAAGAAAAAAAAATTACAAAGGGGCATCAAAAAATTCACAGAAAAATGGAATCAAATGATAATGGAATCTTCCCACAAACCTTTTAAAGCCCCTTTGTACTGTATGCCCCTTTGTACTGTATGATTCCATTTATGTAAATTTTCAGAAGAAGCAAAAATGTATGATAATAGAAACTAAGTGAGGGGAGGGGACAAATTGTAAAGGGGAGTAAAAGAACTTTTTGGAGTAATGAAATGTATCCTGATTATAATGGTAGACATGAGATGATATATACATTTGTTAAAACTCACCAAATAATGTATTTAGTAAAGTACATTACATTATAGCTTATTCATGCTGATTTAAAAGTCAAATACATCAATACTTAACATGTGTGATCCTACATTACCTACCTACACATTTTTGTTGTTGTTAAGTGCCACTGAATCAGTTTCAACCCACAGCGACCCTGTATAGAGTTTCTGAGGAGCAGGTAGTGAGCTTGAACCACCAACATTGCAGTTCAAACAGACTTTGCAGTCCAGTGCATTAACCCACCGCGCTACACCAGGACTCCTACCTACACATAGTGCATTCGAAAATCATTATGAAGACCATGAATTAAAATTTTTCTCACAATTTTTAAACACTGAGTTGCTTTTTCAAATGAAGATTTATAGACCTCCCAGCTCCTTGTTATGAGTGGGTTGGAGTGGGAGGGAAGTACACATTTCCCTATTTATTGGGGTCTGGTACTAGATAAATGAAATTTATGGATATCAAAGCCTAAGAAATGTTAAGATATTCTACATACACTTTCATATTGTCTTATATATGTACTGAATACAGTCAGAAAAACTCAAAATTTCGATTTTCATTATGTAGTACTACAGGAAAAGGTCAACTACATAATTAGGGTTCCTGGAGGTAACCAGAAACCCTGGTGATGCTATGGGCTATGCATTGGGCTGTTAACCACAAGGTTAAGTTGTTCAAACCCACTAGCTGTCTGCTTCAATTAAGATTTGCACTCTTGAAACACTACATAGGGTCACTATGAGTTGGAATTGACTTGGTGGCAGTGGGTTTGTTTTGCTTGGGGTAAATGGGAGACTGTTAGCAGCTTTACTTACTTCAACCATTCCTTGATGGGGTCAAGAGAGGCAACAGGAATAGCATTGATCATTGTCACTTTCTTGCTGTAGTCCTTGTAGACTATTACCATATCAAAGTTCTTTAGGTGAAACTGGACCCTTTCAAAGTGGATCAGCTCCACTTCATCCAATGTCACGACAAAAGGTGGCTATCAGGGAGGAATGGAATCATTATTATATAAATACTTTCTCCAAAGCTCTAGCATTTTCAAGTACTTTCAGGTAACAAATCGCTACATACAGGAACACTGGACTGTTTTTTGTTTTATTTTTTGGTAGCGACTGTAGCCAATACAACTGATTAAAAATTCCCAGTAAAAAGACATGCAAAACTAAATTCCTCTCTCAAGAAGAATCCACAGCATCTATGTGAAGAAACTACTAAAAGAAAAATGATTTGAAAGATACTAATAGGAATCATTTGTTTAAATACTTTAATTCTGAGATAGTATCAAAAACTAAAATCAGAAATCATAGTTAAGGCCTTATCTGCAAAATATCACCAACCTTCCTGCTTTCTTTTTTCTCAACATTTTTCTTATCAAAAGGAGCAGAGAAATACTCACCCATTCTGTAGCATTTACCAGTGCACTGCTAGTGGGCTGAAGGAGGCAGGTACTCCTGTAGGGAGCACCATTAAATCTGAAAAAATAAGATCAGAAACTCACATAAGGCTGGGTTTATCTCTAGAAAAATTGCTGCCACAATACATTTCTTTCCTTTCCCCATGCCAAACATGAGTCCAGCACACTGGAGACTCATTTCAAGAGTTACTTTTTAACCACTTACATAACCCTTAAAATTGTTCAAAAGATCATGAATGTCTCAAAGGAAAAAGGACACACTACATGAAATTAAATTCAAGGAAAAATAGCCATTTTTTTAAAAAAATAAAAGGCAAGTCGGTGAATCTTCAAGTAAAAAGATGTGATGTATTACCCCAAGTCCCTAAAAGGCACTTCAAATTCCAGTTCCTCCTTAGTTAGAGCCTCTACTTTCTCAATGAAATTTTTAAAGGCGGTTTTCAATTTGTGCCTCATCTCTCGTTCCATCTGTTAAAAGAGAAAAAAAACCAAAACTATTTGCTATCTTTTTTATCCCCTAGATAAAGTCTTTTTATCCCCTAGAAAAAGTCTGAAGTGATTTGTTGTTTTCTATTCTTATAACAAGGAGCTCTGGTAACATAGTGGGTACATATCAGATTGCTAAGCCCAAGGTTGGCAGTTCGAAACTACCAGTTGTTCCGCAGGATAAAGATGAGGCTTTCTGCTCCCATAAAGATTTATAGCCTCGGAAACACTGTGCAGGGTCACTATGAGTCAGAACCAACTCCATGGTACTTCATCACAACTACACCAAAGCATTAACTGAAAAGCTGACCCTGCAACCTACATCTAATCCACAAGCCACTGCACTTACACCATCTCAGCGGATACATGAGTTATCCTGCAGACAGGCTCAGCGTTTGTTTAGAAAACATAACAATTTAGACCTTAGTAAACTACTGAGTTTCACTGGCCTGCTCAGCATAGAGGTCATCGCGGTCATGCATATGCTGATGTTTCCCCAGGTCTGTGGTGATCTCTCCCACTTCTGTGTAGAATTGCACATCCGTGTGCCGCTTCTTCCCAAACATGATGGCATTCTGAGGGCATAACAAAGAACTAATAAAGAAGGCGGCAACATTTAGGCTACAGAACACAGATGCAAGACACAAAAAAGCAAATGCAAAAGTATAAAAATACCTATGTTGCAAATGGTCATGATCCAAATTTGGGCCTCCCTGACATATACGTACTTAACAATAGTTAAACCACCCCAGGCATCATCATATTGACTTTTGGTATAGTGAAAGAGTGTAAGTTTTTAAAAACTAAGTTTTCTTAGGATGGACTTTGGGTATTATTTATGCTGGCAACAAATTTAGTTTCAGGCACAATTTCCTATTTCAGAAACCAGGAATTTGGAGAAGAACGTCTATCAAAAAGATTGTGGGAAAATGGAATTAAAGGATAATGGGATTTTCCCAAATATTTTCAAAGTTTCCTCACAGGTTTTGGTGGCCAGTATGTATCACACTTATAAATAGCACCTACATGCCCGGTACTGTGGCCTTTATAATAATGCTTAGAAAATCCTTATGCTTTTATAAAACAGGTAATTTTTACCAACACCTGGTAGCAAAATGGTTATGAGTTGGGCTGCCAACCGCAAGGTCAGCAGTTCTAAACTACCAGTGGTTCCGCGGGAGAAAGATGAGGCTTTCTGCTCCCGTAAAGATTTATAGCCTTGGAAACCCTGTACAGGGGGTCCCTATGAGTTGGAACTGACTCCAAGGTACTTAACATTTTATAGGAAAAAAATGTAACAAATTAAGGTTGTGCCCAAGAATACTTGGCTAGTCAGAAGAAAGGTATACCTTAAGGTGAAAGTGCAAGACAATAATCATTTCTCCATCACAGGGTTGGAACAAAGCATGCTTGATGTTATTGTACAGAATATCCACTTTGTCTCCTCGAACAGATGTGAAGCGAAAACCTGGAAATAAAGAAATGAAGACTAAGTGTCAAAAGCAGCACAACTAGGTCAGACAAAGAGCAGTGCACTGAGCTGATTTGAACAGAGTGAGAACAAAAGGCAATGCCTTACAGAGCTTTCCTTTCCTTCTGGCCAGAGAGCAATGCAGGTAGAATTCCCACAGCATTTTCCTTCCATGCTTTATTATCAAATCTGTTATTTCTGCAAATGTTACCCAGGTACATGAAAAATCATACCATTAACATGAGCTTCCAATGAGCCTTGCATCCTCTTTTGGGCAATGTTTGGGCGAATGTAGAGATCTTTTAGTTTCGGATTACTTCGGTTAAGATTGATCACCAGTGAGTCTTGTTTAACAATGCCCTGAGGAGAAAGACCATTAACATGACTCCTCATGTATTCTTACATGTCTTTTGCACAAAGGTGCTTTGTCAGTATTCAACCTCACCTCTTTTTCTTTCTCCTCTGCTTCCCGCGTCTTGTAACGTTTCTGTACTTCTTTTATAATTCGGAAAGCGTTCTGAAGGTTCAAGGCTGGTACTGTCTGTTCCCCAGGTGCCTTCATATTTGAAGCTCGGTATGTACTATAAAAAAGAAGAAACAGATTTCATTATCAGGCCAGGTAATCAGTTAGCGTTTCTATATTTTAGAACTAACTTAACATCTCGTACGAAGAAAATGTAAGAAAAAAGGTGAGAAAATGCCTAGAGAGCAAATATTTCTTTCTTCTCTCTTAAACAGGGACTGTTTTAAACGGCTAATCCACTGAAATCTGGTCTAACATCCCCAAATAATTCCATTCAGCACCATGAAAGACATAGAATTCAGTGTATCAAGCATTTTCCTTTTCACAGACTCAATGGCAAAATATGTGTAGTATTTTCATGAGGTTCCCAAGTCAGATTCCTTCTCTCAAAATGGCACAAAGTCAAGTACATTGATCCTAAGTGACACCATGGGAAGCTGTGCCTATTCACATGACAAGGGATGATACAACACAGAATAAAATGCTTCTGAGGGTACCACTCCAGCAAGTAGGTTGTTTTCCTGAGGACTCACATTTCCTTGACAAAAGTGGCTTCTGGGTTAGGAAAGATGTTGCCCTCATTCCTTCCAAGAGCACTGCCTGGACAATAGAAGTTGATTCGCAGGTAAGTATAGTCTCCTTCCACGGACATACTTATATTCTGTTCAAAGAAAAAGCATAAAAGAAATGTCTTGGCAGTCAAACAAGCTTCTTTTATAGACAAAAATTAATCATTAAAATAATGTTAAAGGTAAGGAGTCAATTGCTCTTAATGTAAATCTAACAAACAAGTACCTTGTACTATATGCATGCAGGTACAGATTAAATGATGCTTAAATGAAGTTCAAGAAGAGAAGCAATTGTTTCTAGACTAGACTATTTAGATATCTAGAAAGTGTGAAGGGAATGCAGTAAAGTGAGAAGGACAGAGTCTGAAGGGACAATTACCTATAGGGAAGCATAATTAACTGCTTATGAAACAGTTTGGATAAAGACCTGATTCAATGAATGCAAATACCTTGATTGTAGCAATGTGAAAAGGTGTCGCAATGCCAAACACAGGCATTATTACAGTCTCATATTTCTTGTCAATATAGATCTTCATTTCCCGAATATGTGGTTCCTTTGGCATCAGAGATGGGTTCTTATAGGAAACATTAGATTTGCGAGCTCTGAAGTGGAAAGAAGAAGAGTATGAAAACCATCTGCCATGATCCTAAGGCAATCTCATTGGTCAGTGCAAACTCTTACTTCTGGATCTGCTGCTCTCCTTTCTGCTCAGTTAGTCGCCTCTTTGCTTCTTCATTGAGCTGAGCTGCCAGTTCTTTCTGATGTGCTCTCCGCTTCTCTTCAGCTGTCATCTCATTCTAGTGAAGAGCAAGAGCCAAAGTTAACAGAACATGGGGACTGTGTGATAGTATCAGACGAATGCAATTTGTAATGGTCAACTTACCCGTGTTCTTTCTGTAAGTAATGCTGCCCGAGATCCTCTTCCCAAAAGGTCCTCAGCCTCATCTTTTTCCTCTTCCTCCTCTTCCTCATCCTCATTCTATTACAAAAAGATGTAATCACAAAATCAAGTTTTAATTTTTTAGCCAACACAATTTAACCTTTTCCCTGTACCAAGTGTCCTATATCACTTATTTATCTTCTTTCTAGACTCTCTCACCTTTAGAAAAATGCCCACATTCTTTACTTTCTTCTTCACAGAAGTGAGAACAGTGGCTGGGCCATCCTAGAATAAAGGGATAAGTCATACACCTGTAAAAACTCTTGAATGAAAGTAACTTTCACACTTTCTAATGAATAAAGCTGGCCAATGCTTTGAACTGCACGGATACTAAAATTTTTGCAAATCAATACCATTTTTATCCTTGTAACCTCTCTTTAGTAGCAATACTTTGGGCAGCAACCTTGAGGTAATGGTTAAAAATACATACTTGGTTTGAATCCCAGCTCAATTTCCATCTCTGTAAAATCTTGCAATGTTACTTACACATCTGTTCCTCAGTTTTTTTATTGGTAATATGGGTACAATATGAATACACACTTCATAGGGTTGTAGTAAAGGATTCAATGAGATAATGCACTGAAGTGTTTGTATGGCTTATAATAAAAGCACAGAAATGTCTGTGATTAATATTATTATTTTGGAGTCCTGCTGTGGCACTGTGTGTTAATACACTGGACTGCAAGGTCAGCAGCTCAAGCTCACTAGCCACTACTCGGAAAACCTACACAGGGTTGCTATGAGTCGGAAGCCAGTCGTAAAAACCATATAGTTCCATTTCTAGGAAAATGTCCAGATGAGGCAAATTGTCTAGGAAAATGTCCAGATTAGGCAAATTCAGCAACAGAAAGTAGGTTAGTGGCTGTCTAAGACTGAGAACATTGAGCTAAAATTGGGGAGTGATCTCTAAAGGCTATGAGGTTTCTTTCTTCAGTGACAAAAATGCTCTAAAATTAAGGCTACAGGGATGTTGGCATAACTATGTGGCTATACTAAAAATCAATGAACTGTACAATCTGAATGGACACATATTTCAATAAAGCTGGTAAAAAGACTTCCATTATTAAAATCATCATCAAAGTTCAAGTTACAGTATGATATACATCTTAGTTCAAATCTTTCCTGTGTTCGGATTAATAATCCTATTTCTAGGTGGTAGGTAGTACATCTGTTACACGGATCTCCATCCTTAAGTAGCATTTAAGAAAGACAAGAAAGAAAAAGTTCAAAATGAACCTTTATTAAAATTTAGTTCATGAACACTTATGTTTAAGAGGCAATACCTACCTCATCCACAAGTACTGTGTCACCAATGAATAGGGCATAGGTTTTCTCTTCTGGTTTCTTTCCCTCTTTGTTAGTCAGGTCAGACAATCCCAAATTAACGCTGAACACCATTCCTAAAATGTCAAAAATGTATCAGCCTGGGGCTCTGATAGGGTAGATAAGATGTAAATTTTTACACCAAAAGAGAAATGAAGTAAAATGAAATTATTCAAAAAATATTTTCCAATTATACGTTTATACTCACCTTTTTTCAATTTATACTGATTCTTACTATTGATTACTAGAGATCCTTCACGGAATTCAATTCCCATTCCAAACCTTAAAGAATAAAGAAAAACTTCAGCTATAAGTTAAAAGTATAATGTATTCTATTTCAATTTTCAAGATGAGACAAGCAAACCCATACTGAAGTACTTTATCCTTGTGCTGATCTGTCAGTTAAACAGGGCTCAAGGATAGCCTTTGGGTTATTGATGTGCTGCATAACCAACGCTATGTTGAAAAGTGAATCTCCTAATACTTTTCCTAGCAATTCTTATCTTAAGCCAGAGCTCTTTACTTAAGCTTATTTAGCCACATTTAAATTTTAATCTTGTACCATGAAACCACTGTAGGGTAAAGCACTGGACTGCTAACCACAAGGTTGGCAGTTCAAAGCCAAACAGCTCCATGGGAAAAAGATAAGGCTTTCTGTTCCCATAAAGATTTACAGTCTCAGAAACCATACACAGGATTACCATGGGTCAGAATCAACATGATGGCAGTGAGTTTTTACCATGAAATAAATCTTTCAGATTAGAAATTTAACAGGCACAGTTAAAATTGGTTTACAGAAAGGCAATTTGTAGTGGCAAAGTAACTAGATTCATAAACCAATCGGGCTAAGGCTTAGTATTAAATAAAACCCTCAAACTCCTGTGATGGAACAGATTCAAAATCAGATACCCTATTTTTGCAAAGTAGAACTGCTTCACAGGGTTTCAAGGCTGTGACAACACTTCAGAAGCAGATGGCCAAGCATTCCTTACTATCCCTTCTAGGTGGATTTAAACTTCTAACCTTTTGGTTAGAAACTGAGTGTTTAACCATTGTGCCAACCAGGGACTAGGACTTTGTATGGTTGTTGTTGTTAGGTACTGTCAAATAGGGTTCCAACTCACAGTGACCCTGTACAGGGTTTCCCAGGAGCGGCTGATGAGCATGAACTGCGGACCTTGTGGTTCAAACTGACTTTGCAGTCCAGCGCATTAACCCACAGTGCCACACCAGGACTCCAGGACTTGGTATAGATCAATATGTTTCCTCATTATCAAGAAGAGAAGGCCAGAAACTATGTACCCTAAGACTAGTTTTCATTTAAGGAAATCACCGATAGTTTTGTTTCCCAGGATATCCTTTTTCTTCTTTAAGATGTAATTAGGAGTTTCTATGTATTCATTAGTAAAATACATTTGAGAAGCACTGAGTTAACGAAAATTAAATGTTTTTTTTTTAAATTGAGATAAGAGGGAAAATATAGTACATATTTTTCTCAATATTTAAAAATTGATGCCAGCCCACTAATGGGCACTTAATACTTTTATCTAGGAAACTCCACACCGCACCGCTTGGAGAAGAATTTAAATCTCTCATTTTCTCTGAAATCACCATGTGTTTGGCACATAGGTCAGTTTGGTAGACCATAAATGTTGGTTGAGCTAACCAACCAGTCTAAGAAGCTGTGTCCTGAGTCCTGCCAGTCATGGATATGGACTTAGAGTGATGACGCACATCAGAGCACCTTACCCCAGGTTTTTGGTAATTTTATTCAGCAGCTCTGGCTTCTGCTTTTTAACCGCATCCATGACAGCATTGTACACATCACATATCTTCACACCTAATAGCAAGACAAAAAGGGTATATTAGATATTAATCTTTCAAGGGAAAAAAATTTCACTTTTTAAAGTCACATTTATCCCCCAATGAAGCAGTGATTCCAAGCTATGAATTAAAGAGTAAACAGTACCAGGGGTGATGTTGTTAAGTGCTGTCGAGTCAATTCTGACTTAAAAATGACCCTGTGTAGGGTTTCCGAGGAGTGGCTGGTTGAGTTTGAACCACCGACCTTGTGGTTCAAACCAACCTTGTGGTCTAGTGCTTATCCTATAGCACCACACCAGGGATGGTTGTCCTTGTTAAGTACCATGGAGTCGGTTCTGACTCATAGTGAACCTGCACAGGGTTTCCGAGGCTGTAAATCTTTATGGGAGCAGAACGTCTCTTCTTTCTCCCACAGAACTGCAGGCAGTTTCAAACCGGGATGGTAGGGCCAATAAATTTGATTTAAAAAATAATCCACCCAGTCTCTTAGTTAACTACTTGAAAATTACTGACCCAAAGGGATTGCAGAATATCAGCCTGTCTCAGTGAAATCATTTTTAAAGAGTTGGATAACATTTAACTTAAATGTTTTGTTTTTTTTTTTAAATTGGGTTATTAAATGCTAATGCTAAGTGTTCATTATTAAGTGCTACCTTTTAAAGACTCAGACTTTAGATTATCAAGATCTGGGATATGAATGGGTATTTCAAACCTGTGGTCTAGATATGGTGACCTTATAAGAAAAGTTCTTATCACAAATGACCAATGACTATGATTTCCAGTAGGATCTCTCAAGAATGGTTTGGGAATGAAGCCCTGGGCAACATGGATGGGCCTACGAAGTAGTTTAAAAGTGGAAAACAAAAAGGTTCATTTAGTCAACTGGGTGTGCAGAATCTCAAGGTAAAAAAAAAGTATGCTAACTGCTCTGCTTTCTTTCAAGGTATATGAAGTTTTCTGTTCCTGTGAAGATTAAAGCCTCGGAAACTCTATATAAGGTTGCTACGAGTTGGAACTGACTTGATGGCACTAAACAACTTCCTTTGCTTACAAAATTGCTACCAGTTCTGTTCTCATTCTAAAGTTTTCGATATTCTTTAATTATACGATTAATCCTCATGTGGTGCTACGGGACAATGTACTGGACCGCAAGATCAGTTTGAATCACAAGGTCAGCAGTTCAAACCCACCAGCTGCTCTTTGGAAACCCTATACAGGGTCACTGTGAGACAGAACTAACTCGAAGCACTTACCAACACCAACATCCTGCAAGTAAAGACCCTAGGTTCTC
Source organism: Chrysochloris asiatica (assembly GCF_000296735.1). Classification (NCBI taxonomy): domain Eukaryota; kingdom Metazoa; phylum Chordata; class Mammalia; order Afrosoricida; family Chrysochloridae; genus Chrysochloris; species Chrysochloris asiatica. The sequence continues at coordinate 31,647,604 of NW_006408535.1, read as the reverse complement.
AGAACTTTCTAAAACTAAAGAGTAAAAAAACCAATAAATTTTATGAAGATTTGGACACAGAGGACTAACAGCTGAGAGGTTTTTATAAGCACCAGTGTAAATCATCAAGACCACCCATGTCAGAAAGAAAAGTAAATCAAGAACTAAATATAAAGATAATTTAAGATGAATAAATTTAACTATATTTATAATTTAGGAGCATCTCAGGGATTAAAAGCTCACATAATCATTAAAGACATTTTTGCTAGATTATCTCCAACCCTTTTCTAAGGCATCTCACCATGTATTTTTGTTTTGTTTTCTTAGTTTTTTGGGGTTTTTTAAATGCTTTATTATGAATTATGTGATAGTTTACATGGGAGGATATTATATTCATACTTATCCCGTCGTATATCATTTTCTTGCCATGGTTACAATCCCCTCCATGCATCATCCACAAACCAAAAGGTATACCCTGCAAGCCTGCCTCCCGGTTGTCTGCACATAGCTCCTCTTCCTCTCTTTGTCTAATGTCCCCAACGCTCCATCTCCCCCTACATCATCGTCTCTGCCTCCATCCCTGGCATCACTACTTCTCTGGGTAGGGTCCCGCTCTCCGCTCTTCTCCCTTGATGGCCCCAGGGACCTCCGCTGCTAGACTACAAAGTTAATCACTCCCCTCTCTTTGCCACAAAACGTCTACCTTTACATTTCCAGCCCTTACAATCAGTCCTGATAACCATTATTCACTATTGTATCGTAAGAGACCTATCCGCTCACCATGTCTTAATTCCTTTAACAGCTCCTCTTGAAGCTGGAGCAAAAAGTTGTAATTCTCTTGAACTTCCTGAGAAGGGTCAACCATCAAGGTACGAACAAGGTTGGAGCAGTAAGATTTGAAGCGAATACCCATGGCACATGTGATGGCCCCAAAATGCATATGATTTTTGTCACTAGAGATCAAAGGAAGACAACATGTCATTACCAAACTAGTGAAGTGTCCTTAGTTATCATTAGCACATGTTATCTATAATGATTATCTTTCCCTGCTAGATCCCAAAGCTGAAATGGAAATGCTCTTTTTTGTTTTCAATAAACAGTAGGAACGCTGATGGTGCTATAGGATAAGTACTGGACTGTTAACTACAAAGAGTTCAAACCCACCAGTCCCTCTGGAGAAGAAAGACACAGATGTCTGTTCCCATAGAGATCTGCAGTCTTGGAAACCCTCTATATGGTCACTATGAGTCAAAATTGCCTAGATGGCAGTGGGTTTGAAGTAACAGTTCAGTACCAAAACTTTTAAGATAAAAACTCAACAAAAAGTTATTATATTCTACAGAGGCCAAGAATTGTACTCATTACTGTCTAACAGTATGGCAGCAAGAAGTCATTTATCCACTAGGCCACCATATACTATGGGCTAGAATTAGTCCCATCAGAATGAGCAGGTGAAGTACACTTTGTAGTATGTTTAAAAATTAGAAAGGAATTTATAATTCTAATGTATTTTTAACTATGTTTTGCATTTTTCCAGTATTTGTAGTAATTTGGAAAAATACATTCAAATACTAAGATAAGAAACTAGGACAATAGGTGAAATAGAGGTATGTATAAAAAAAACAAAACAAAAAACCAAGAAAATGTAAAAGGAAGAGAGCAGGCTATTCTCTCCTATTTTCTCAAATGTCTATAAAGATAATATAAGAAAAAGAAAACGTGAAAGATAGAAATGTTCTGGTTGTGGTTAGATTCCAAAACTCTCATATTTACCTCACCACACTGAACTTGAGATTATAATTGCCACCACTCTGGATGATAGGTGGATAACACATTTCCACAGTAGAAGGGTCTGCCCCTGCTAGGTATTTCTTCTCTTCAATGGCCTTTTCCACAGACTCAGCCAGTTTGCTGTGTCTGACTTTCTGAAAGAGTATCCAGAAACAAAGTAACACTTACTAGAGGGTGGCAAAGAGGCATGTTGTTTTTGGATATTATCATTTAAGGCAACATCTATTCTGATTTCACTAAGGATTATGTAAAAGCCTCACAGCATGGCTTATGTGTCAGATAGTATTTTGGTATACATGCAAAGCAAATTTAGAGAACAGTAGTGGAACTACTACTAAAAGTGGATGTCACTAAGCTGTGCCTGAATCAAGCCATGGTATTTTCAATTGTCTCATATGCATGCGAAAGCTGAACAATGAATAAGAAAGACTGAAAAAAGAATTGATGCCTTTCAATTATGGTGTTGGCAAAGAATATTAAATATACCATGGGCTGCCAGAAGAACGAACAAATCTGTCTTGGAAGCAGTACAGCCAGAATGCTCCTTAGAAGTGAGGATGGCGAGACTTCGTCTCACGTACTTTGGACATGTTATCAGGAGGGGCCAGTCCCTGGAGAAGGACATCATGCTTGGTAAAGTAGAGGGTCAGTGCAAAAGACGACCCTCAACACAGCAATGACTGTGAGGATGGCACAGGACCAGCCAGTGTTCCATTCTGTTGTACACAGGGTCACTATGAGCTGGAACTGACTGGACGGCACCTAACAACAACAGTGGAATTTATAATCATATAAGGATCTCTTAAGTTAAATACTGGGTAGCCTGGCCTCAAGAAACCACAGAATAGATTTAGTTACTTCGAGAGTTTTAGCACAATTACACAGCAGCAACTTAGGTTATCAAAGGCTTCATTTCAAGAAAGCTAAAAAAGCACCAAAGAAATCATATGGTAGGGACTTATTCTCCCCTCACCATTTACCTCATCTGCATCAACTATTTCCATAACTCTTTCCTTGAAGAATTTGTTGAAGACCTCAGAGGTGATGCTGGCTGCCTTCTTCATCAGGTTAAGTTCTCCATCCTCCTTTACAGCAATGGTGTACGCCACCACTGCACTGATATCTATCTGCAATGTAATGTGTTAAGACTTTTCAACACACACACATATACAATTACTAAACAAATCTCTTTCCATCTGAATATTGCAACAATATTAAGTTTATTCCACACAAAATGCATTTAAACATGTTTCTGCAATCAGTGGATGGCTACAGACGAATTCTCTTAGTAATAGTAATAATATACTTGTCTTAGTCTTGTTAGGGTGCCTTAGAAAAATCCTACCAAAACAGTGGTTTCTGAGGGGATGTACTGGGTGAGTTCATGTTCAAGGGTAGCAAGAGATTCCTATGAGAATTTACTTGGAAACCTTACTCCCAACTATAGCTCTGATCTTGCCCCATCAGACTTCTTTTTTGATCCCCAAACTCCAAGGATATTGTAAAGGAAAATAGCTTGTGTCCCTTGAGGATGCTAAAACTACCATTTTGACGTGATATAAATTGAAGAGAAAGGTTAGAGTGAGAAATACCAGCTCAGAAGTATACAGAGCTAGGTGTAAGAGTAGATTGAGAAACAATAGCTTTATATATTTTGATATTTTTGTTTAATAACATTTCTGATTTCGTAGCAGTAGTTTCTGACTTACCCTCGTATTCTCTTCTTGGACTTGACTAAACATACGCTAGTTCTTTATGTATGATCTAAGACACTGCTAGCTAATGCACTGCGTAGAATGTAAAAGTCTTCTCTAGAGTTTTCTCTAAAGACTAAAGGAAGATAGGCAGAAAGGAAGGGACAAAAGGAAGAAAAACAAAACCTTTTTTTAGACAAGAAGATTTTCCCCAGTTTCTCTCTGAAGTAGTTGAACTATCTCCTGAATGCCCTAAAAAGTAGAAGTGGCTCACTGCTTAACAATAAATGGAAATAAACACTTGGTTTTGCTCAAAACATCCCTTGCACTTTCTGTTCATGCTTTTGTCCCCATCACACTTTAGTCTTCTCAACTCCCAATTTGTTTGTCTCCTTGAGTTTTCTTACTTTGTCAAAGCCCTCCTTGTTGAGACAGTCATTCCAACTCTTCATGAACTCTCCAGGGAATTTGTCTTTGCTGAACACTCCAATCTTCTTACCATTTTTGCTTTCTTTAATGGCTTCAATCATTTTGTCAAAGCTGCTCTTATTACTTTCATTCTATCAAGTGTCAAAAGAAGAAGGGGTTTGTGAATTAGTTTTAGAATTAAACATCTATGGTCTACTAGTAATAGGCAGAGAGAGGAATATGCTAAACTGTAGAAAGAACAACTCCTCCTACCCGCTACCCACTTCTCTAGGGCAGACAGCAACACACCTAAAGTTATACAAATTTGTTTGGCGGTTTTCATATATTTAAGTGAAAGTGTTGTAGAAGTTAGCACAGCGATTCTTAAGAACAGCTAATAGCATTAGATGAACAATATTCTGAGAGAAAACTCTTAAATTAGGTGGGCAATATGATAAAAAAGATCACATTTAATAAAAACTAGAAATGAGAAGAAGTTTTCTTTAGGATATTTAAGGCTATTTGCTCTAATTAAGGCACTTTGATGCTAAAGAAACAAACTGTCAGGGTCCTTGAAATGGACAAATAAAAGATCCCATAGTCTCTTTTGTTTCTGCCCCAGAACTGAGAAGAGTTAGAGGCATACCTCATAGATAACTGTGGTTTTAGTTCTAGACCACTACAATAAAGAGACTATAGTAATAAAAAGCAAGTCACAAGAATGTTTTGGTTTCCAAGTATATATGCAAATTATGTTTACACTATACTGTAGCCTACTAAATGTGCAAACAGTATTATAAAAAATTTGAAATACAGTGAAAATTACCAAAATGTGACACAAAGACAAGAAGTGAACATAAACTGTTTGAAAAATGGTACCAAGAGACTTGCTTGATGCAGGGCTGCCACAATTGTTGTTTATAAAAAATGCATTATCTGCAAAGCTCAATACAACCAGGTGGGCTTGTATTGAACTCTCTTCTTCCTAACAATGACAGTGTGAGAGAACTTTGCAATTATAAACACACTGTGATAATTAAAGTTTTGTGTCAACTTGACTGGGATAGGATTCTCAGTGATTTAGCAATAAAGATATAGTAATCCCCCATTAAGTCCTGGTGTAGTCACTGTAGGATCAGCACTGGACTGTGAACCACAAGATTGGCAGTTCAAACCCATAAGCTGTTCCTTGGAAACACTTAACGGGTTGCTATGAGTTGGAACCAACTCACTGGACAGAACCTAACAGCAGCAGCAATCCCCCATGAGAAGATCTATTAAAATGTAATCATCTCCAAGGTGAGATCTGCTATCAAGCAAGGAAGTTTCCCAGGGGTGTGTCATCCAACACCTTTTATTTTACAAAAGATAAAAGGAGAGTGAAGTGAGCAGAGAATAAGGGACCTACAGCCACCAGAAAGAGCCAGAAGTGGAGTGTATCCTTTGGACCTGGAGTCCCTGCACTGTGAAGCTCCTAGATCCAGAGGAAGACTGATGTCAAGACACATAAAGATCTCCAAGGAATATTGGGCCTACAGATACTGAAAGGAGACAAGGACCTTTCAGAGTTGGCAAAAGAGGAGAAGCCTTCCCCTAGAGCTGGCACTCTAAAGTTGGACTTCTAGCTTCCTACACTCAGAGAGAATAAATTTCCCCTTGTGTTCTTTGAAACACCTATAAGGCATTTGTTCATCACTTTTAAACATTCTGTCACATTTATGACATATTCCTTATTAATCCTGACCTTTTCTCGTATCAGCAGCGTGATGGCAGGGGCCCCATTAGCATTTTCATTTCCCTTTGTATTGGCAATCTGTTTCAAGAACTCCACTTTTTTCTTGCTGGCCATAAAGATGATTTTGTCATCACAGAAGACCATGATAGTGTCCGTTAGTTCATAACCAAAGAGCCATGTCTGGGAAAAGACAACAGTGACAAAATTACAGATACAAAATTTAATGGACTCATACAGAAATATCTGTAGATAAAATAAGATTATCTGGGTTTGGCTCAAAATAATCTAGGGTAGAGAAATCAGGGTGTGAATTTAATATAATGAGACTGATTTGGAGTTGAGATGTATTAAAATTGGATGATACGTACATGGGATAGAAAATGTCATTCTATTTACCCTTTACAGGTGTGCAGTATTTTATAATAAAACTTATCAAATCATTTGGCTAATCTGTGTTTATAGCAATGTGAATTAGCTTTGCTTAACGGAATGGTAGTAGTGGTGGTAGTAATACTGTGGAGTTGGTTCCAACTCATAGCAACCTTACATAGGGTTTCCGAGTATATAAATCGTCACAGGAGCAGAAAGCCTCATCTTTATTCCACGGAATGACTGGTAGTTTCGAACTGCTGATCTTGTGGTGATCAGCCTGACTCATGACCACTACTCTACTAGAGCTCCTTTCTTAATAGAGTAGAAATAGATATAAAAAAGGGCTAGAGTAACACCTCAGAGAGCTGTGTATTCTATTTCCCAGAAGACTGTTAGTTGCTTACCAATTGTTTTTTGTCTCTCAAAATGGACTCATGATTTTTAGCTGGCATACTGCTCAGCAAGGAGTCCTGGAGTGGCACTATAGGATAAGCTCTGGAGTGCTAACTACAGAGTTGGTGGTTCAAAACCACCGGTCTCTACAAAAAAACCCTACACAGGGTCGCTTGAGTTGGAACTGACTCAATGGCACTTGACAACGACCCATCAAAAGGATTATCCCTTATTCCTATCCTTCTTTGCAGTTAAGTATGGTTATAAGACTAAATTTTGGCAGTAAGATACAAGTAGAAGATTTGTGTAGAACTTAAATAATTTTGTTTAAGCTACTGTTGCTTCATCCAATATGGTAGTTACTAGTTACATGTGACCACCGAGAACTTGAAATATGCCTAGTGAGACTGATAAATTGAATTTTTAATGTGACAAGTAACTACTATATCAACCAGCACTATAGATAACTCAACAACCTCCAGGGATAAAAATTGCAGTAAATCTCTTACCTGCAAAGCAGTTGATTTGGCATAAACAATTTCTTCGTCAACACCCACTGATACAACAACGGCATCAATATTGGCATACTCATCTTCTCCTTTCTGAAAAACACAGTAAGTAATTTAGTCATTGTCTTTTCCAACTACCAAAACAGGAATACTATATATCCAGGATAGTAGTAGTGTTTTCCTAATGGAAGGAAGTTGTAGGTTTATGGTACATGCTAGATTGGCCCCCTCACAGTCATTAGTTACAATTTTTAAAAACAGCTTTATTGAGATATAGTGCACACATCATACAGTTTGCTCACGTAATATGTATAACGCAATGATTATTAGCATATTCAGAATTATGCAGCCATCATTATAATCTAACTTTAGAACTTTTTCATCACTTTAATAAGAAATTTGGTGCCCACCTGCTAGTCATTTCCCATCACTTTCTACCTTCCCCAGTCCCAGACAACTGCTAAACTGCAGTCTCTGCGGATTTGCCTATCCTGGAAGTTTGAAAGAAATATAATCATACAATATGTGGCCTTTTGTGTCTAAGCTTTTTAAACTTAGGGCAATGTTTTCAAGGTTCACCTACATTTTATTTTAATATGTATCCATTTTATTTTAATATGTATCAGTACTGCATTCCTTTTTATGGTAGAGGTACACATTTATTCATCAGTTGATTGACATTTGGGATGCTTCTATTTTTTTAGTTAATATGAATAATGCTGCTGTGAACATTCACGTACACGTTTTGCTGTACAAGTATGTTTTGCTGATCACTTTTATATCATCTTTTTAGAGAAATAAATATTCAAATCCTTTGCCCAGTTTTTTTTTTATGTTTTATTGTGCATTATGTGATAGATTACATGGGAGAACATTAGCTTTACATTCATCCTATTGTGTATCATTTCATTGCCATGGTTACAATCCCCTCCATGCATCATCAACCAACCAAAGGGAAGCCTGCCTCCCGGTCGTCAGCACACAGCCCCTCTCCCTCTCTGGGTCTAAAGTCCCCAGCCACTCCATCTCTGCACATCATTGTCACTGCCTCCACCTCTGATGTCACTGCTTCTCTGGATAGGGTCCCACTCTCCGTTCTTCTCCCTTGATGGTCCCAGGGGCCTCCGCTCCTAGACCGCAAAGTCAATCACTCCCCTCCTTTGCTACAAACGTCTATCTTTACATTTCCAACGCTCACAATCAGTCTTGACAATTATTCACTATTGTATTACAAGAGACCTATCCGCATCTACTTTCATCAGACCCGCCCAGGCAGATTGGATACTACTCAGTGGAGATTCTACCTTCCTCCACGCCCTCTGGATCTAGGCTCCCCCTTGAAAACATGTAAGCCAGTCACTCCTTGCCTTTGTAGCCCCCACTTTTGGGTAGCCAATGTCCAAGTTGCCCATCCCTGTCTACTCTGTGTATGGAAGGGGTGGGAATGATCCTCGCTACAAAGATTTGTTCCCTCTTTTGAGCTACTGCATCCATAGGTGTAGGTCAAGTTCATCAAGTTGTATCAGATTATTCTTTTTTTCCTCTTCTTTCTTCTTCCAGTTGAGCTCTGATCATCCAGTCATTGAAGCCAGGTCAAGTGGGTATTATCTGCAAGTGTAGGTGTTCTTATGCACATGCCCTTTTTTCTTATCAGCTGGACGCTTCACTCTCCACGTTAGTCCTCTGTGGCTATGTCAGTGACTCTAGGCCCAAGAGTCCCCAGGTCTTTCTTGCCACACTGCTAGCCAACCAGGTCTCCATCCAGGTTCACAGGAGTCTACTGAACGTTGTAGGGCTTAGCTCGCAGCTTCATTGCTGTTTTTCCCTAAATTCCCCTTATCAGTGACAAACGAGGTTACCAATCAGAGAGTGTATTCCCATTGAGTCTTAGTCTTGGAAGGGGGTTTGCCCTGAGGGGACCCGACCACTTGCCTAGATGTCTCCTGGGCGAGCAACTTGCTTGTTCTTGTAGTAATCAGTTGGACTACCTATATTGTTTTGTATTTTTCCTTTTGGTCTTTCTTACAAGAAGTATCTTCTGTTCTTCTAGCAGCTCCAGGCTGGTCAGCTTGCCCTTTTAAGTGGAAATTTCCCATCTCAGAAGATTCTGGATGTGGTTCAGGATTCCACCTATGGTGTTATGTAATACAGAGGCTCTGCCTGAACCCTCCTACGCTGGGCACGTTGTAGCCCCATTTTAGGTATTCCAATCAGTTATAGGCAGAAGATGGACTTACACGCTTTCTAAGGTGATATTTCTGGCTATTCCTTTCTTTCCCCCTCAAGTGTCTATTTTATAATGGTATGCCAGGGAAACCAAGATTCAAAAGACAACCAAGCATCTTAACATTATTTCCCCCCTTTCCCCATTCCAACCATATCTCAATCCCTGTATCCCAAAGCCCTGTTGTGCATACATAATTATTTACCTCTGTCCCATTTAGCCCATGCAACCCTGCCTAATTGTTTTCCCATCCGCTTTGTTCTTCCATTCCCCTCTCCCTTCTTGTGCATTGCCCCCCTCCCAAGCACCCAAACTATCCTGTGTCTATTCCCTACCCTGTGTTCCCCTTTGCCCAGTTCTTAACTGGGCTATTACTGAGTTGGAAACTCTATTCAGGGTCGCTATGGGTCAGAACCACCTCGAAGGCACTTCACAACAACACCATTATTGAGTTGTAAGATTTTTAATATTTATTCAAATACAAGTCCCTTATAAAATACAATTTGCAAATAGTTTCTCACTATATGGGGCTATCTTTCCATTGCTAATGGTACCCTATGAAGCACAGCGTTTTCAATTTTGAATAAGTCCAATTTATGCACCTTGTGTTTTTAGCGATATATCTAAGAAGAAATTACCTAACCTAAGGTCACAAAGATTCACTCTTAAGCTTTCTACTAGACAAGTTTTAACTATTACATATAGATCTCTGATTCAGTTTGGAGCAAATTTTTGTGTATGGAGTAAGGCAGGAGCTCAACTTCGTTTTTATTTGCATTGTTGAATATTCAGTTGTTCTAGTACCATTTGCTGAAAAGACTTATTTTTCCTTCACTGTAACGTTTTGGTACCCTAGTTGTTCAGTGCTGTCGAGTCGGTTCCAACCCATAGTGACCCTGTAATAGGGCTTCCGAGGAGCAGCTGGCAAGCTTAAACGGCCAACCTTGCAGTTCAAACAGGTTTGCAATCTGATGCATTAACTCACAACGTCATACCAGGACTCCTTTGGTACCCTTAATGAAAAACAATTCACCATAAAAGTGAAGACTTATTTCTGGACTCTCCATTCTATTTCCATTGATATGTTAAGTCTCCTTATGCCAGTTATCACAATGTTTTGATAACTGTAAATTTGTAGAAAGAGCAAACTGCTCAAGGCAAATATTCTTAACTAGTTAAGCTAAATAAACTTTTTTTTTTTTAGAAAACTGAAAAAAAAAACCACACCTAGATACTCTTAAGACTTCAGAGATTATTTTTTATTTAAGGTTAAATATTATCTCAAAGCAATAGTTTCAGTCCTCTTGACTCCAGAAATTTTGGATTCTATGAGAAACTGAAATTTTGTTCTATATTTTCCCTCTTTGATTAGGCTTGTTCTATAGAATCTTTGACCAAATTGCTCAGTAATGTGAGCTGGGCACCATGCTAACCCAGTAATGTTAGCTGGGCATTTCAGGTCCCATGACAAAGGTGGCAGCTACTCACTCATGGAGGCCCACTAGCTCTTCTTAGACAGCTCTAGAGACCAAAAATAAAGGGAACAGAAAGTGTCATATTTCTCCCATGGAGTAGCAAGGTTATTTGAACTGTTGGCTTTGTAGTTAATAGTCCAGTGTTATCCTACACTGTCACCAAGGCTCCTTCTATTAAGACCAAAAGATTAGTAATTCCATGCTATGAAGTCAAATTTAAGGTTTCTCTTATGAAGAAAGAAGACTTAAAAAATACTCTCTCCAATTAAAACTTCTGGTTAGCAGTAAGAAAACAACTATTACATTCAGATAAGAGTGGTAACCAAGGGCTCTATTTCTCTACCATAATAAAATACATAGCTCAAAAAGGTTATTACAACCTGAGTGGAGACCTGGTTGACCAGCTATGTGGCAAGACCTGGGGACTCTTGGGCCCAGAGTCAACTGACATAACCACAGAGGACTACAGTGGACAGTGAAGCGTCCAGCTGATAAGAAAAAAGGGCATGTGCATAAGAACACCTACACTTGCAGATAATACCCACTTGACCTGGCTTCAATGACTGGATGATCAGAACTCAGCTAGAAGAAGAAGAAAAAAAAGAGTAATCTGATACAATTTGATGAACTTGACCTACACCTATGGATGCAGTAGCTCAAAAGAGGGAACAAATCTTTGTAGCGAGGATCATTCCCACCCCTTCCATACACAGAGTAGACAGGGATGGGCAACTTGGACATTGGCTACCCAAAAATGGGGGGCGGGGGGCTTAACAAAGGCAAGAAGTGACTGGCTTACAAGCTTTCAAAAGTGAGCCTAGATCCAGAGGGCAGGGAGGAAGGTAGAATCTCCACTGAGTAGTATCCAATCTGTCTGGGAGTGGCTAATGAAAGGAGATGGGAATAGGTCCTTTGTGATACAATAGTGAATAATTATTATCAGGACTGACTGTGAGGGTTGGAAATGTAAAGATAGACATTTTATAGCAAAAAGAGGGGAGTGACTGACTATGCACTTCAGAAGCTGAGGTCCCTGGGACCATGAAGGGAGAAAAGAGGAGTGCGGGACCCTACCCAGACAAGCAGTGACACCAGAGATGGAGGCAGAGACAATGACGTGGAGAGATGGAGCGGCTAGGGACTCTAGACTGGGAGAGGGAGCGGGACTGTGTGCTGATGACGGGGAGGGGGGTGGGGGGAAGGCTTGCAGGGCATATCCTTTGGTTGGTTGATGATGCATGGAGGGGACTGTATTGTAACCATGGCAATGAAATGATACACGATAAGATGAATGTAAAGCTAATGTTCTCCCATGTAAACAATCAAATAATTTACAAAACATTTTTTTTTTTTTAAAAGGTTGTTCCATTGATCTTCAATGAGAAAATGCCTTCTTTTAGGTTGGTATAGACCAAGGCAGTGGTATCGACTGTACTTCTTTACTACTTCACAGAAACAAAAATAGCCCATTTCATTTATAAATCTCCTCAAACCTGTAGAAATGGTGAATATTATGAAATCCTAGCCCTTGAGTGCAGGACTTTTTAATTTTCTGTGTAGAGAAATGAGAAGTACACAAAGCAATTCTACTGAACACTACATATGATGGTTGTCTTAAGGAAAAGCACCCATACTATTATTTGAATAGAAATTAAACTAGTCATATTTAAGATTTGGGTATCTGGCAGATATTTTCGTAAAAATTGAGTCTGTCACTTTAAGGAAAACTGATTTGTTACCAATGACAAAATTTAGCCTTCAAGTAATAATTAAAAATTTGAAAAGCATCTCTGTCACTATGAACCTGACTGACAAGTTCTCTACTTATTCAAGACTTTTCTGATAAGATCAGTGGTGGTATCTACGTACATAGTTCTTTGATAGTATAGAATGTATAATTTATGGTAAAATGTGTTAAAAAGACATACAAAACTCAGGGAAGATAAAAATCCAGTATTTTCCAAATAACTTACAATGTTACAAAGTCACCCATGGGTAAAAGATACAAAATGTACTGCTATGGTTTCAACATTACACAATACAATGAACTTTTCAAGAGATTTTCATTTATAGAGTTTTAGTGTCCAAGAATATCCAAAATTATCTGGAAAGGCTATTAAAATACTACCCCTTTCCCAGCTTAATTTATATATGAGGCCTTAGGTCGGCAGTTCAAGCTCACCAGTTGCTCCTTGGAAACTCTACATAGTGTTGCTATGGGTAAGATTCGACTCAACAGCACTCAACACACAACTTTATGTGTGTGTGTGTATGGAGCTCTGGTAGCATAGTGGTTACTAATCAGGCTGCTAACAAGGTCGGCAGTTTCAAACTACCAACCATTCTGCAGGAGAAAGATGAGGCTTTCTGCTCTGGTAAAGATTTACAGGCTCGGAAATTCTGTGCAGGGTCACTATGAGTCGGAACCAACTCCATGGTACTTAACACACACACACACACACACACGATACAACCCACACAAAGACATTTTGGGGTCCTGAGTATAACTGAAGAATATAAAGGGGCCCTGATTTAAAATTTGAGGATCACTGTGCTATATGATTCCTAAGATACATTATGTTAACTTTAGCTTCATTTTCCTCCTTCTAGTTTTTTGTTACACACCATATCCCAACTTGTAAGTAAACATGGGATTGGGGCAGTTATATTACAGTCTTAATGGCAGCACTGATGGTGATGTGCTATGGAGTTGGTTTCAACTGAGAGCAACTCTGAAGGCTTCTGAGGCTATAAATCTTTACAAGAGCAGATAGCCTCATCTTTCTCCTACAGTGGCAAGTGGATTCAAGCTGCTGACCCTGCAGTTAGAAGCCCAATGTATAATCCACTATGCTACCAGGGCTCCTTACAACCTTGATAACCTCCTATACTTAAGGCTATGTGCTCTGGATACAGATGTACAAGGTGGCTTCAGAGAGTTCACAGAAAAATTCCATCGCCTTTTTTTTGAAGACTAGGGAGAAGTGGAACATGTTTTTTTGTTTTCATTACCTTTTAATTCCATTTTTCCACAAGCTTTTTGAAGTCCCCTAGTGTAATTTCATTCCTAAAAATGTTGTTGATAAAATAATCACTTTGATAGTTGAAGTGTGGCTGAAAGTAAATTCTGAAAGGCAAGGAAAGGAGACATGAAAATAATAAATACAGGAAAGAAGTAGGATAAGTAACGCTGCAGTGAAGGGACTGCAGCAGAGAAGTGAAGGGTATGATTTGTTGAACGTAAAACTGATGATCTTTTCTGTAAACCTTCACTCAGCTCATAATAAAAAGTTAAAAAAAACCTTCACTCAGCTCATAATAAAAAGTTAAAATACAAAGGGCATCAACATGTACAAAAATTAAAAATACATACCCAAACCAAAAGTCCCTGCCACTAAGTAGATCTGACTCAAAGTGATACATAAAGTTTACAAAGAATGTAATTAAGTAACTCAATCATGAAAAATATGGAGGGAAATTACTGATTAAAATTAGGAAGAAAAAAGACCTACATATTTTTCTATGAAGATATGGGAAACAAATGCAACAAATGTTGAGGATTTCAATTCATTTAAAATGCCCAGTTTTCCATGTGAATTACAAAGGTGAGATGAACTCTAATCTAGCTTGGAAACCAATTACTCTGACCATTTCATAGAACCCTCTTGATTCCTTCTTTATGTATCAGGCAGGTGGTAGCTAACACCAGTATAAATCAATGTATTCTCAGCAAAGTTTAAATGAGATACAGGTAATGAATTCAGGGGAAATTATCTGAAAATGTGATTCAACAAAAAGGACTACTGAAAAACCAAAGTACGATTTTGACAGGGATGCAAATTTACATGGACATACCTAACATGAGGCATAAATGTCTTACAAAGATTATCCTGGAAAGTAATTTTTTGAGTTTGTGGGAGATAAGGCCAGCAACACTTGCCCCAGGACCAACCAGTTCCACAGCACACTCCTAGTGCCAGCCTATTAGAGGTAGTTGGAGCTTAAATTGGGTCAGATTTCCACTGATCTCTTCCGCTGGGGCTGATCTTCAGGGACTCAGACTTGAGCCCCAGTCTCATCTGTGCTCCCTTTTCTAGCTGAGCCATCAAGTAACAATGACCCCTGGTTTGCCCAGACCCTCAATAACCACCACTTTCTATTTGTCAAATTCTTCTGAGTCCAATTGACTTAGTCTTCCTGAAACGGGTATTTCTGATGAGACCAGCCACTTTTTGTATCACGTGCCTTGCATTTATTATTTGTAATTCTAATAATAAAAATATTTGTATAGTATGTTTCACATGTAAAACCCCTTATCTTAACAAGGCACACTCAAATCTGCCATGTAAATATACAGGCAGTACTTATACTAAGGCATCTTCGTGTGGTGCTGTAGGATAAGCATGGACTGCTAATTACAAGGCGGGAGCGCCTCCGAAACATGGTCACTATGAATGGAACTGACCTGCCGGCATTTAACAACAAATCACACTGAAGTTGATTTAGACTTTTAAAAAATGGTATTGAACGTAAAATATATAAAATGCATACACTAAGGTTAAAAAACATATTGTCTTAATTAGGATTGTATTACATTATCATCATTATATCCCCACAGATGAAAACTAATTTCTTTGGAAAGTTTCTGATTTTTATCTATAAGACTGAGGCTCATTTGGCAACCTTTTTCAGGTAGGATGCTGGCATACTGGTGACTTCTTAAGTTCACTGGAAAGTTCTACTTTCACAAACTGCAAGCAATAGGAATCAAGGTAATCATTTGTCTTCTTAGAGACTACATAGCTAATGGTTAAGACTTGGTAGCCAGACTGTCTGGGTTTGAACCCTTCATTCCACCACTTATTTTGACATAATCTCTTTGTGCTCAGTACAGCAGTACACTGACAGGGAACCGCCAAAAATCTGATCTGATGTTAGATAGCTCTTAGCTGGAAGCAGAGAATACAAGAAATATGTTTACCTGTGTTTTACTGAGTATGCAAAGGCATTCGACTGTATGGTCCTTAAAAACCTGTGGATATCATGGCAAAGACTAGGTATTCTAGACACTTAGTTGTGCTAATGAGGAACCTGTACCAAGAGGCAGTTGTTCAAACAGAACAAAGGATACTGCATGGTCTAAAATCAGGAGAGGTGTGCATCAGGGTTGTACTCTTTCACCATACAATCTGTATGCTGAGCAAGTATCTGAGAAACCAGACTATATGAAAAAGAACCCAGCATCAATATTGAAGGAAGACTCATGAACAACCTACAATATGCAGGTGACACTACTGTGCTTGCTGAAAGTGAAAAGGACAGGAAGTACTTACTGATGAAGATCAAAGATATACCTATATACCTCAACATAAAGAACACAAAAATCCTCACAACTGTACCATTAAGCAATATTACGCTGTTGTTGTTAAGTGTCGTTGAGCTGATTCCCACTCATAACGACTCTCAATAGGGCTTCCAAGGAGCAGCTGGTGGGTTTGAACTGCTGGCCTTGTGGTTTGCAGTAAAGTGCTAACTATACATCACCACACATCATGATGAAGGAAGCAAATACTGAAGTTGCCAAGGATTTCATTAAACTTGGATCCACAATAAATGTTCATGGGCGCAGGAGCCAGGAAACTGAACATACTGCATTGGGCAAATCTGCTACAAGAATTTTTTCAATAAAGATGTCACTTTAAGTACTAAGGCCCACCTGATCTAAGCTGTGGTATTTTCAATCACTCATATTCATGTGAAGGCTGGACAGTGAATAAGCAAAACTGAAGAATGGATGCCTTTGAATTACGGTGTTGGGGGAAAATAATGAGTGAATATGGGTTGCCAAAAGAATGAGCAAATGTCTTGAAAGTACAGCCAGAATGTTCCTTAGAAGTGAGGAAGTTGAGATTTGGTCTCATGTACTTTGGACATGTTATTAGGAGGGTCCAATTTCTGGATAAGAATACAATGCTTAGAAAGTAGAGGGTGATAGAAAACGAGGAAGACCCTCAACAAGATGGAGACACAGTGGTGGCAATAATGGTCTTAGACACAACAACAGTTGTGGGAATGACACAAGACAAGGACACATTTCATTCTATTGTTCACAGGATCATTTTGAGTCTGAACCAACCTGACTCCAGTTTACTCAATCACAAGTAAATACTGTTGAGTATTGAGGTAATATGCATATGGTATAGAATAGTGTCTAGCTAATACTACTATGCAAGTATTTGCCATTATTATTATAAATTGAAGTTTGGGTAAAAGTTTATAAAGCAAGTTAGCCTTCTATTCAATAATTTATATGCATTTTATTTTGCACCAGTAGTTGCAATCCCCTCATTATATATAATTTCCTCAATGTTACCACATTCTTCCTACTCCTCCCTGGATTCTGTTTTCATTCATTTTTCTTTCTGCCATTCCTGCCTTCTGGATTTCGTTAATGGGTAAATGCTGACCCTTTGGTCTGTATGGTTAATTGTTCTAAGTAGTACATTTCCCCCAGATGTTATTGTTTACTTTATAGGCCTATTGTTTAGCTGAAAGGTACACCATTATTATTTAACACTGGATTGGCTAGTTGTTAAAAATGCACAGTATAACATAGCACTATTGTTACTTATGTTAAACATTAGTTAATTATACAATCAGAGTAGAATACATATGGCTGCTGGAACAGACGTTCTGAAACAGATGATTTAAGGGGCTATATAAATGTGGCTTTAAACATTCAATTACAAAGCAATGAAGTTATAGACTTCTCAATATTCTTTTAAATCTCATGATTACATCAAGAATCTGTTTTCATGGGTGATGGGGCAGATAATATACAAAGAGGTTGGCAGAGGAAAGATGAAAGTAGCAAGAGACACAGGGAGGAGTAAAACAGTTAAAGAAAATAAATGTAAATACTGTAAATTGATGGTACATTGAGGGGATTACAATCATTGTAATGAAGCAAAGTATATGATTTGCTAAATGTAAAACTGATGATCTGCTCTGTAAACCTTCAATTTTTTTGCAAGTGATAAAGATATAAAGTTATCTTTTCTGAATGTATTTAAGTTTAAAGAGTTCAACCATGTTTTGGATGATGAAAAGAGGTCAGAATGGTAAATGAGCAGAGCTGAAGTATCTACATCTGAAGTACTTTCACTGAGAAGATACTGATGAAAAGTATGCATGCCTCCTAAGGCCTTGATAGGCTCAGAACTTAAGAAACAAAATTGGGAAGGGGAATGGAGTATGTAGATAGATTGGAGAGACAGAGTGAGTGAGTGAGTTCAGAGCTTAAAACACAAGGATTGGTAAGCAAGTTCTAGAGATGGACTCCAATTTTGGGAATCCCTGAGACAACTCCTAATCTTTCTGCAGTAGACTATTTCTGGAGAAACGGGCTTGGAAAGGCTCCAGACTCCAGATATCAGGTCCAGCAGAAGGCAAGGGTCACATACTGAAGAATTAAAGTCTGCATTCTAAACGACAATGTTGTTGTTGTTAGGTGCCGTCGAGTCGGTTCCGACCCATAGCGACCCTGTACAGGGTTTCCGAGGCTCTAAATCCTTATGAGAGCAGAATACTTCATCTTTCTCCCGCAGAACAGCTGGTAGTTTCGAACTGTTGGCCTTAAGGTTCGCAGCCCGATTCATAACCACGATGCTACCAGAGCTCCTTACTAAATGACAATAATTGGGAACAATATCCCAAAAACAAAAATCAGAGAATTAGTCTTAAAACATCTAGCCTGACTTCAGAGAACTTTCAGATACTGATATTTGGAGTCCTCCTGGCACAAGCCAGCTTGTTTATTCTATAGTGACACCAGTTGACAAGTCCCATTCATGTAGCACTTCTAATCTAATATGGTTGAGCTAGCCAAGAATTACTTTGGTTTTTGAGAAGTCTCCAATATGTAAGAGAAAAAGCAAACAAGCCCAGAGGAAATGGACAATGCAGATGACAAGGAAAAAGAAATTAAGTAGAGATATCCCTTTTAAGAGAGAACTAAAAATAGTAAATCCCGGAAACAAGAAAAACAAAAAACGGAAAAGATCTTAGAACTCTTAAAAATTACAAATAATAGCTGAACTAAGAAAACTTTCAACAAAAGATAGGAAAGCAGAAACAGTTCCTTAAAGTAGAAGACAAAGAGATGGGAAGTAATATAAAAAGGTAAACAATGGATTTAATGTAAGAAATCTGAACTCTACTAAGTAGGAATTCCAGGGGAAAAAGAGATCACTGAGAAAATGAAGAGAAGAAATATATTAGAGCATAAGAGAAAATTTTCTGGAACTCAAGGATGTTAGTCTTGAGATAAAAGGGCACCACAGTTCCCAACTCAATGTAAAAGAAAAAAGACTCAAACCAAGGCATATCACTTTGGAATTTCAAAGCACAAAGACTAAAGAGAAAAAAACAGACTTAGATATTGGAATGAAAGAGAAATGAGATAATATCAGTCTTCTCAAAATTAATACTGAAAACTTGAAGAAAAACAACAGCTTCATAATTCTGAGCAAAAACTTTTCAACTTAGCATTTTATGCCTACTAAGTTAAATTATGAACAAAGTGAGGATAAACAACTTTTTAAAGACACACAAAGCACAAAAAATTTACATTTTATGCATTCTTTCTTAAACTCTTAGAGAAAATGCTCTAGTAAACCAAAGCAACAAATGGCTCATTAATAGCAGGGTGCCCTAACAAGGTCTCAAGCTATCGCATGCTTGGATACTGACTGTACTACTCATTCCTTGGAGTCTCTGGAGCCCTGAAATGGTGGAATAGCCCCCTTCCCCAATGAACAGTCCTAATTATATTACTAACTTAATAATTATAATTGGAAAAGAGTATCGGTGAGGTGAAGAAACTGGAATCAATCCTCATCCATTGCTGAAAGTAATATAAACTGGTATATCCATTGTGGAAAACAATTAGGCAGTTCCTCAAAAAGTTGAACATAGAATTACCATATGATCCAGCAATCCCAATACCCAGAAAAAGTCATAGCAGGAACACAAAAACTGGAACACTTTTCACAACACCCAGAAGGTAGAAACAACTGAAATGTCTGATATTGTTGTTGTTAAGTGCTGTGGAGTCGGTTCTGACCCATAGCGACCCTGTACAGGGTTTCCGAGGCTGTAAATCTTTACGGGAGCAGAAAGCCTCCTCTTTCTCCTGCAGAGCAGCTGGTAGTTTCGAACTGCTGACCTTAAGGTTCGCAGCCCGATTCGTAACCACTACGCTACCAGAGCTCAAACGTGGTACGTCCAAACACTAGAATACTGTATAGAGAAAAGTGAAGTTCTGATGAATGCCACTATACGGATGAACCTCGAAAACATGTTGAGCAAAATAAAAATATCAGATTTATATGAAATAAGGAAATATATAGAAACCAAACATTATAAATAGTTACCAGGGGTGGGGTGGGCGAGGGAAAGGAGTGAGCACTGGTTAATTTATGCTAATGCAAACAGCAGTAGGATATTTGGAAAAGGATAATATTAATGGTGGCACAGGACCTAAAGAATGTAATGTCATTGAACTGTAAATGTGGGAGTTGTGCTGGTAAATATTTTGGTGTATATACTGGTAGCGTAGTGGTTATGAATCGGGCTGTGAACCTTAAGGTCAGCGGTTCGAAACTACCAGCCGCTCTGCGGGAGAAAGATGAGGCTTTCTACTCCCGTAAAGATTTACACCCTTGGAAACCCTGTACAGGGTCGCTATGGGTCAGAACCGACCCGATGGCACTTAACAACAACATTCCCAATTTAAAAGAAAATCATAATAATGAAAAGCCTGGCAAGCTTTGAAGGACTCAGAGAATATAAAAGACCAGAAAAGTCCACAGGTCATTCCTAAGACTCATCACTAACCCCTATGACATTCCAATGTAGATTTGATACATGTGTGCCCAACCCCTTTTCTGCTCTTAAAAGCTATAACTTGAATAAGGGGCAGGAATGTCTGCACCAGACCCAAACTGTCACTGTAGAGATCTACTGTTTGATTTTCCACCGAGTCCATTTTCTCATTTCTGCAATGACAATATCAGATAGAACGCTTCAAGTTTTCATAACTCTCTACACAAACAGCTAAGTGTGTGATACTACAATCATTTTTAGGACCCAAGTTATAAAAAAAACTGTAACTAAGAAATGTTTTTATCGTATTAGCCTAACCCTTGCAAGCTCAACTTGTAGACAGGGCAAGATTAGAAGTAACACATTCATTCTCTACATTCAGCTTTTTAAAAGGCAGGGGTAGAAACTAGCTTAGTAGTTTATGCTCTACAACTCAAAGTGAAGAGCGAGCTGAAAGCAGTTTTGAAAGACTTATGCTGAAAGTGGGTGGCAATCGCAAACCAATCAATTTTATTGTAACAGGTTTTTTTTTGTTTTGTTTTGTTTTTAATGTGAGCTGACAGCATAAAGCTTGGGATTTATACTGTTAACTTCAAGTTCCTATCCTATTTCAACTCTATTTTCTTACTGGAGTAGAGTTTAACTGCTTGGCTGCAAATTGAAAGGCTGGAGGTTTGAAGTCTACACAGAGGTGCCCTGCAAGAAAGGGCTGAAGGTCTAATTCTTTAAAAAAAAAAAAAAAAATCAACCAATAAAAATCCTCTGGAACAGTTAGTTCTAGGCAGACACACATGAAGTTGCCTTAAGTTGGAACTGAGTCAATTGCAAATGGTTGTGGTTTCTTATTCAGAAATGAAAAAATAAATGTAAATGTAAAGGAAGAAAAAGTATAAAATGCACTTTATTATTCTACTCATTCTGCTACAGCTAAGGATTGTTGTTAAGTGCTGTCAAGTCAGTTCCTACTCAAGGCCTGTATAGGGTTCTCAAAGAGCATCTGGTACATCTGAACTCCAAACCTTGTGGTTCACAGTCCGGTGCTGATCCTACAGTGTAAAAATGTATCCCCAGGAAACTATGATCTTTGGTGAAGCAGATTAGAAGTACTATATGGAAATTCTGCAGGTGGGCTCTGCAGAGCTATGAAAAAGAATAAAGTTTTTTATAATTGGCAATTTTACACAGGACTGACTCATAAGTTATCAATACCTAACACCACTGCAATGATGTCATTAAGTTAGAGGACCATCATAAATTTTTCTTTCACTGACATTTTCTTAGATTTTTGTGTCTCAAAAGAACACATGCTAAAATTGTAAAGACTATATAAGACTATAAGATAAGCACTGGACTGCTAGCCACAAAGTTGGCAATTCAAACCCACCAGCTGCTCCTTAGAAACCTAATTCAGGGTTGCTATGAGTCAGAACAACATCAGTATTTTAATAATTGCTGTGGAAATGAGGCCTAAAATAGCCAAATGATGGTTTAGAAACAACCTGGATAAAGCTGCAACAAGACCCTAGATTTCAGATTCCCATACTGGCACTATTTCTATTATATCAAGATCAGTTATGTGGTTTAAGCTTTAAATTAAATTCCGGCATTTTTATTACATCCCAGTGAATTCATCCTGGAGGAAAAAAAGCCTGTAAATTAAATTGAAGTTAGAGCGCCAGTTAAGTTTTTAAAAAACTAACTAAACAGTTGCTGGAGAGTTGGTCCAACTCACAGTGGCTCCAGAACTATGCTCCATACCAATAAAATTTTAATGAGCTTTTTTCTTGATAAAATGATTAGACTGGTGGGGCAAGTCAATAACTTCTCTTTCCCTCACTGGATTTAAAGACTAGCACTAGAGAAGAAGTCAGCCAATATGTTTGCAGCTCTCATTTCCTACACAGGATAGTTTTTTACATCTTGAATGTATTATATCAGGGAACTGTGAGCTCTAAATTAAACTCTAAATTGCTGGGAGTAGAAACAATTTTCACATAAAAAGTGTGTGCTTTGGGAAACCATGAGTGATGAAGAAAACTTGTGATTTTTAACAGCACACTAGTATTAATTAATCTTTAGAAAACACTAAGGTTTTTTGTAACACAGATTTTTGTTTAAATATAAATATGATAGTGAAAAACATGTGGCAGATGTTAACCAACAATTTATTTAAAAAAACAACATGCTCAGCACCTGTTTTACCATAGAGCTCTTATTTTAAAAGGCAACAGAGAACCCATTTAACTTTGAATAATATAACACACTTAACTCAAAAGATGAAACATGTACAGGGAACTCAAAATGAGTGGTAGGAAAATGATACAATTTTAATAGTTTGGTTTTCAGTCAAGGATTACGTTGAAAGATAACTTCCAATATTGAAGTCAGAACTGATATTTTTTGTCAGGAAGGTTTAAAAAAGTCTTTATTAGTTATTACTTTCCTGTGAGTTCAGAAGCCAGACTTAAACTAGACAACTGAAGCTGCACCACGGGATGCAATACGAGGCATGTTAATAAATGACTATAGCAAACACAAATTTTAACCGTGAACGTTTGGTGCGGCAAGATGGGTCAATCTTTAAGAAACTGGTAACTCCAACAGCTCTTTTTGTGAACACGTGCGCGGACCTTCTACCAACGAAGTTTTAGACATCACATTGGGGAATTTTGTACTATTAATGCCTTCAGATTTTCAGCATTAGGTCTGTATTATCCACGGCAGGGCCTACAACATGAGGCGGTTGCGCGTGAGCAGAATTTCTCTTTAACTCCAGCAACAGCCCCGCAAACGATAAACACCCAAAGCCTACCCCACATTCTGCTTACCCTTCTCTATACCCCTTCTTTACGAAAATGACTCTTAATTCTGGCGGGGCTTTGGGCGGAATCCTGTGGCTCTGGAAGGGCAGCGGGAGTGCGTGGGTGCGTGTGATCACTGCAGGAGGGGGCAGCAAGACGTGATCACAGAGTGGGAGGGAAGGCGGATGCCTCTTCCAGGGCGGGAAGAAACTGCAAGAGGTGGCTGTTTTACATGACGGGGTCCTGCACGAGGGGAAGATGGGGAATGGCCGTCGGGCAGGGGGGTTTAGGGAGAGTCCCAATTAAGGTGCAGTACTAGTGGCCCCCTGCGGCGGGTTATTTAGGAGCAACGAAACGGGAGCTACACTGAATCCAGGAATTCCTCATGGAAAGGGAAAAAAGGGCGCCGAGAAACCGGGCTATTATGGGATGGTGGAGGGGGGCTCCCTAGGGAAAATTACGGGATCTTCCTCACCCGCCAATTGCTGTACAGTCTCTTCACTCGCCGGTAATAAGCGTCTTTGTCCAGAGTCACAGCCATAGCCCCAGACGCCGGTCCTCCTCGGGTTCCGAGAATCACGCGAGGTCCCGGTTCCACCAACAGTTCTCGGCCCCGGAATCCCGCACTCCCCCAGTGACCCGGAAGTATCGACCTCAAAAATGCCTTTTCCGCTTCCGGGTCCCTACAGCTTTCCAACCCTCCCCCCGCCGACCCCCTCAATTTCTCTTTCCAGAGATTTGCGGGGAAGGATCAAGAGTAATAAACTCAACAGTCAACGCAGAAAAAAAATCAAGAGTTTCCAAGGGTTTTAACTTCGCCACAGCCACACGCCAGTAGACGTCATCACCTGACGCTAATCCCCGCCGCGGTTTACTGGCACTACGGCTTTAGGCCGCGAAGACAGCCGCTGGGCAAGGGAAGGCGGCAGGAGGCCGGCGTCCCAGCCCCGCCCCGTTCGAGATGCCGCGCGCGGGCGCAATAGCTCCGCCCCGTCAACTAGAGCGGGATCTGCAGTCTGAGGGGTGTGGGAAGACTACAGCTTAACCGGGTTTGCGTCTTAGAAATGGTGGGGAAGCAAAAACCTCTGGTGCTCCAGGGCTTGGAAGGATATTCAGTGCCAAGCCGCTAGGCCAGGGACTCCACAAGCTATGGGGAAAGGACTTGGCCATAGAAAGGAAAATACTGCCTGGACTTCATTTTAGGCACTGAATGATAGGCGAGCCTTGGGAATTAAGTACTTAAAGGGCTCTACAAACATACCCATTCTTTTTCACAACCCTTCGCCGCAAGTCATGAGTTAGTTCCCATGTCGCAGTTAATGAGAAGTAACACCATTCTTAAAGCTTCCCCCAAAGCACCATTATTTCAGTTCATTTGAAACAAAACATTCATAGTTTTGACGAAATTCTTCCTGCTTGAGAGTCTCTATTTAAGCATTTGAATCTGGAACATTTTTTGCCTACAATTTAAATCATTGCCTTGCCTTTAGCAAGCTGGACATCCTTCCCTGTTTAATGCACTTGACTTGTCTGCCCTAACCAAGGTTAATTTAGGATGAACAGGATCAGAATTAAAGGTAATGGTATTGAAATTACCCACCATAAACATTGATTCTTAAAATTAATATTTATATTGGGTTTGAGCAATATAGAAGGGAAGAGTGGAAAAGGATTAACTTAAATTTATTAATGCCAAGGGGAAGGAGGGTAACAGTTCCTGACCCTCCAGCTGTATCCACAGTTCGGTCAGGAACAGGCTCTGCCGGAGGCTAGGGCCAGCGCTACATAGTCTGTGGTTAATGGAGGTGTCTAGGGAGGGGTGAGCGCACCAGCTGCTCTAGTCTCCTTTCCTTCCCCAGAAATGAGGAAGTAGTCGTATAGTATTTTAGGAGTTCCCCAGCCCACCCAATTCTCTCAAATTTGGGAGTAATCAGGTATAAGTTTTTGTTTTTCCTTTCCACCTCCTGGAGTCCTGGGTCTCCCCACATCTCCCCTGCCCCTCCCACATCTCCAAAGTCCAAGGGCCAGAGTAAATGAAAACACAGCAGCCACCCAAGCAATGGGGACAATGCTGGGACTTCAATCATCAGCATCTTCACTGGAGTCTGAGTTGGCTGGCATCATAGGATCATCAATGAGTGAGAAGTCCCTTTCTGAGCTATCATAGCCCTGAGATAAATCATCATCATCTTCCTCATCCTCATCCTCATCGTCCTCCTCAGGCTGCAGTGGTGGCAACCGCAAGGCAGTGCCAGAGGTGGTAGTCGCTGGTGAAGAAGGGTAGCCAGTGGCTCTCAAGCCAGGATGGTGATGGTGGTGATGGTGGGGGTGAGGGTGGTGGTGGTGGTGATGGAGCATGGTGCTGGAGTCTACATGAGGGGATGATGCTGCACCACCCATCACAAACGGCATAAAAGGCAAAGATGCAGAAGTAGCACTGCTGTGACCCAGAGATGACACAGACTGCAGGCCACTACTGCTATGCTGGAAGGTGTTATGTAGAGACAGGGATCCAGTGCCTCCACCCTGCATCAAGGCCATCATCTTAGAAAGGTCTGGTCGCATCCTACGGGCCCGCTTCTTGTTGCTCTCTGATGCAATAGGCCCCGGTAAAACCCGGTTGAACACAGTTTCAGAGTGGTGACCCTGGAATAAGAGAAGAGAAAAAAGTAAAAAGAAGTCAAAAAACAAAACAAAAAAACACCACAACCAAATGTCAACAGAGTTCTGGATTATTCTGGATTAGAAACACTTCTTCAAACTGCTACTTGGGGTTTCCAAGACTGAAAATTTTAATAGGAGCATGCAGCCTCATTGGCTGGTGGGTGTGAATTGCTAACATTTTAGTTAACAGTCTAATGCTTAACCTACGAGGACTCTCTCTGAGTAACATTTGTTGTTAAGTGCCATACAGTCAGTCCCGACTCATACAGTGACCCTGTATAGGGTTTCCAAGGAGCAGCTGCAACTGCCTACCTTGCAGTTACAAGCAGTCCAGTGTATATCCATACCTGGACTTCTCTGAGTATCACTGTTGCTGTTATTGTTAAGTGCCTTCGAGTCGGTTCCGACTCACAGCAACCCTCTACAGGGTTTCTGAGGAGCAGCTGGTGGGTTTGAACAACCAACCTTGGGGTTCACAGTCCAGGGCTGATTCTACAGCGCCACACCAGGAGTCCTGAGTATTTTTTGTTGTTGTTGTTAAATACCATAGAGTCGGTTCCGACTCACAGTGACCCTGCACAGGGTTTCCGAGGCTGCAAATCTTTACAGGAGCAGAAAGCCTCATCTTTCTCCTGCGAAATAGCTGATAGTTTCAAACTTTCGACCTTGATGTTAGCAGCCCAATTCATAACCACTACATTACCAGAGCCGTCAAATTGGTTATTGTTAAGTGTCATCAAGTCGGTTCCGACTCATAGCCAACCCTGTACAGGGTTTTGAGGAGCAGTTGGTGAGTGTGAATCACTGACTTTGTAGTTCAAATTGACCTTGCAGTCCAGTACTTAACCTACAGTGTCACACAAGGACATGCTGTTGTTAACTGCTGTCTTTCAGTTCTGATTCATAGACACCCTATACAGGATTTACAAGGGACAGCTGGTGAATTTGAACCGCTGACCTTATGGCTCAAACCACCTTGAGGTCCAGTGTTTTATCCCAAAGCCACACCAGGACTCCACACAAGGACACAGCATATACAAAATAATTTTCTCCTTGGAATTTGTGAGAACTAGAAGAGACATTGTTCATTAATACTTAGTTTTGTTAAAAGATACACCATGTAGTTAAAAAAAATTTAAATTTACATTAAAAATCTAATGGAAAATGAGTACATAAAGCATAATGATTAAAGTTTAAGTGCTAATCCATTTTAAATGACTGCTTACCAAATCATAATTTATATACATTTCAAAAATACAACTATTACATAAAGTATAGCCAAGAAAAAATCTTGCAGTTCTATTTTAAGAGAAAAAGGAAGAAGCTATGGGTATTTATTATACAAAAATAGTCTATAACCATGATAAAAACTTCAGTACATTTGAAAAAAAAATGGAATAATTTAATGGCAAAACATGCAGTCTAGTGCTTATCCTACAGGGCCACACCAATTACATTGGCATGTTATTAGTAATTCTCAATCTCTTACATGAATTAATGCACTGGACTGCAAGGTCGGTCTGAACCTCAAGGTCGGAGGTTCAAGTTCACCAGCTGTTCCTTGGAACCCCTATATAGAGGTCGCTATGAGTTGGAACTGAGTCAATGGCACTTAACAAGAACAAACAGCAACCTCTTACATGCTGGGAAATCCCATGACGCTTTCCTTGTTAGGGGTCCCCCAATCATTTCTAAAATAAATAAAATCACAAATTTTAAAGAAACTATTTTTCAGAAAAAATTTAAAAGTTAAAAGATTTTCCCACCCAATACTTATTCAGTAGACAAGCAAGATAAGGCCCTAAAGGTTCTTTCCAATATATCCTTAGAATTCTTACATTTTAATAAGATTAAAGTGTATCAGTGTTGAGAATTTTATGTTCTTCGATGGAGTTCCTGGTGTTGCAGGATAATGTATGGGACCGAAAGGTCAGTTTGAGCTGCAAGTTTCGGGTCACTATGGTTGGAACCGACTGGACAGCACTTAATGACAACAACATAGATGAAGATATCTCAGGGCTACAAAAACACCAATAAAATACCTAGTTTCTTTGTTAATTGAAGATCATTCCTCTCAGAAACATATACCAAAGAAAAGATCAACAGTAATAAATAATTTCAAGCCACAGGGAAGAGAATAGTAATGTTCTAGTCTCTCTCACCTTTTTTCCATTCCTAGAGTTAGCTCTCTGTACTGGTTCCATTCCCAAACAGTTCAATTCTGCCTTATTATTTTTTTTACATCTCTGCCACTTCTGTTTTCTGCGATCCTCCATATACTGCAATGGAGAATATCAGTTACTCTAGAGGTATATAAATCTTCTCTAAAGTGAACTATTGTTACTAGTGTCTTTTATTACACAAAAATGCCTATTACATGAGTCCTAGTAGAAAAATACTTTCAATTGGGTATCAAAAAAAAAAAAGTTTTTTTTTAAATGAGGTGGTTTATATAATAGTTTAATAGTAAATGTTTACATAGCTTTTAGTTTAAGAAGAAGTGCTTTTCACATTTTATTTTGTCCTCGCTATTCTGTGAGGTAGAAAGACTGGGTATTACCCTTGTTTTTTTTCAAATGCAGGAACAGTGACATAATATGGCATGCTTTATCCCTTTTGCACAGCTTAAATACCGAAAGAATGACTTTAAATGCTGCTGGATAGAACTGCCACTCACCGCTAGAAATCGGGGATCGACAGCAAACTCTGGATGACCCTGTAACCACATCTCCAGTTCAGCCCGGCGAGGGGCATCCTCACCCACCAGCAAAGTACCATCCACCTTATTGATGACAGGAATCCGGGTCTCCAGGTCCACATCAAGGTGATTAGGCTCTTCCATGTACTCCACCTCCAGCTGCAAACCCAGAATCCACCCCCATGAGCACATACTCTTCTCTGAGGCAGGGAGGGAGAGGGAGCAGAGCCATTGGTAGCCATAAGATAACTAGTATCTTCTCGTCCCTCAATCCCAACTGCCTTCGTCAATTACTGGGAATAAAAAGAACTTATCTAATCATCGCAGTAAAAAGTTTCACTGCCACTCACCTCCACTAACTTCTTTCTGTTCCCCTTCTTTTTATGAAACAGTGGATGTCCATCTCCCATTACTCCATTAGCCATCAACTTGTGCTTCTGGAATGTTAACTTCAATCCTTCCTCCTAAGAAGACACCCCACATAACCAAGAATGGCACAAGTTTTTAAACAACAGAGTAAATGTTGGGGGACCTGAGCTAACGATAACCCTCTTATATCAATGATTATGAGAAGGAAACCCATCTGACTAAAGGGTTTAAGTTGGAAATATGAAATCTGCATACTTTTTCCTTAGTGTCCCTCAGTAAATCTAGGAGAAGAATGTACATCAGTAACATCCGATGCAAGGTCAAATCCCCATCTGGTGTCTCAATATTAGCATGGGTGTCATCACAGAGGCAAAATCATGATATTGCTCTCACATGCTAACATAAAAAAGTTTCTTATTTAAGTACTTAATAGTCAGTTAACAGGTTTAATAGACGAGTATTAGGGATGGGGAACATTTTTTTTTTAATTATCTATAAACAAAAGAGTAACAATACTGACCTAATTTCCGTAAGAATGACCTCTTCTTTTTAGTGAGGCCCATATTACTTCAGTGGGAGAAAAATGAGACTTTCTACTCCCACAGATTTTAAAAAGCCTTGGAAACTCTAAAGGTTTGTTATTAGTCAGAACCAACTGGACAGTACATAACAACAACATGATACCTAAGAATCATTGTAACAGCTTTCTTATAATTTGAGTTTAGGTTTTTAAAAACCAGTTGTAGATCTAGAAATGAGTCATTCAAAAAGAATACTTTTGTCAATTACATTTTCTTCACAAGTATTGCTTATTTCAATCTAGTTCAAGTTTAAACCCTTTGTTTATACTTCCAGCGTCGTTTCCTGAAGTGACCTTTGTGACCGCTATAAAATGTTCTCTTTCTCCTCTTCATAGTTTTAGTCTGACATATGAAGGGTTACCATGAGTTGGAGGCAACTCAACCGCCAACTAGTATGGTAAGCTATCATTTTTAAATTTAGCTCACCAAATGTTTGGTATCTAGTTAATAAAACTAGTGTGCCAAGAGTAAAGCTTCCTTCCTCCCTTCCCAATGACTAAATGCTGTGCTTACATCTTTGATCTGAACTGTAAATTCCTTCTCATCCATGCCTCGACGAAGTTTGGTGAACTGGGCTGCTGCTGTGCTGACTGCGGATGCTTCTTCCTCTGCCATGGAAGCTGCACTGCTACTGCGTGGTGTGGGGACTGGAGAGTCACCATATTCTCCTGGGGTCAATGAGGGACTGTCTAGTAAGTGGTTGCCCGGCCCCAGGATTCCTCCTGTTACCATTTCCTGGCTCCGACGGCTAGAAGGCCACTTCCCTGAGAGTACAGCCTGGCAGACGAGGTCAATACGGTTTATCAGTACACGATCCTGATTGGGAAAAGGAAACCAATATGGGTTTTAGGGCCTGAGAACTGGCTATGTGATCCTGTGACAAACAATAATGCTGTTGCTACTAGTATAAGTAAAATTGTAAGGCATAAAGGATGCTGGTAATCCAAACTATCAGGCCATATAAGTAAAAACAAACAAACAAACAAACATGTAGCACTAAACACAATTAATAAAGAAACCAGAACCATCTGTTCCTTATTCCCTATACATAAATGTTGCACTCTATTTCTGGAGTCTACATTTCCAGGAATGATGCTGTTACCTTGGGCCATTCAGAGGCTCTTTGTCTTTCCTGAAGCAGCAAAAGCTCTGGGGTCATTTGTTCTCCATCTTCATTTGGGAATCCATCTTGGGACATAGTAAGGGACAGGAGACTTTCTTCATCATACAGCTTTGAGTGGGACCGGTCAGCAGCTGAAGATCACATAGAATGTATGAGCAAAGAGGAAAGAATAACGTTACAGTGGAATGTTATATGAGTTATGAACGAAGGCCCTCCAAATAAAATAACTCTTCTGACATTCTATGAAATCAAAATTTGATTCTCCTTCAAAGGATGCATTTAGAAAACAAAGGAAAGAGCCGAGAAGTGGAAAACAGTAAAGAGGGTCAATTGCCTGTCACATGCACTCACTTAGCTTTGCTTCCTTCTCGTCCTCACTCTCATCAGTGCTGGTGCTGGAGCTGGATGAGGATGAGGAAGAAGAGGATGATGGTGACAGCTTGCTCAAGTCCAGCTCAGAGTCTGAATCATCCTCGTCCTCCAGTTTGACTGGTGGAACACTCCGGGAAACCAGAGGCGTTGCATCAGAGGAAGTTACTCGCATCTCATAGTCTTGTGGAGTTGGATGGCTCCTGGCCATCACTTCATGCTCTAGTTTTAAGGTCAGACTCTCCAAACTGGGGACCTGGGCAGCTGTCTCCTCAGGTGGCTTTTCAACAAGAGCATCTGGACGCAAGGGCAGTGGTGAGGCAGTGCGCGAGGTATACTGCTGGTGCAGCAGCGGAGTTGAGCAGCGTGATAGGGATGGAGCAGGTGCTCCTGCCTGATGGTTCTGCATATAATTCATACGGGCAGCCAGAAAAGAGAATTCTGGATCCTGCATAATGTTGCAGTCTGTTTGGCTCACCCCATGACGGGCGGCTCCTTGTAGAAGCTCCCCATCATGCCGAATAGGCTCCCACCATTTGGGTAATTCAGGACCAGGAGGCTGACATAATGATAGCCTATCTTCCAAAAGGGGATGGCACAAAACTTGCTCCCGTAGGCGCCGAAGCAATTCAATACGGTAGAGAGTCCGTGAGGCTCTCTCTTCAGTGATGGGCTCAATGAACAGGTTAGGGTCCGGGGGTTCTGCAAGACATATGGGTGAAGTAGAAATGTAGGAGTTGGTTTTTTTGCCATCCATTCCCAATCACCCTAGAATCTCTAAGTCTAACTTACCATCACCAGCTGCCGGGGGAAGACGGCACACTTGGCGGCACATGGCCACAAAGCCATGGAAGTACTTGGTTAGGCTCTCATCTGTTTTCTTGTCTAGTCGGGCAAAAGTGCGGAAGCGATCCCAATGGAACTGCATGGTGTCAGGGTCATACTCAACACCAAAGGTAGACACAACCCGATAGAAATCAGTTTGTTCACGCCTTGTCCATCTACAAAGAAAAGAAGAATATGACAACATAGATCAGAAAGACCACAGAAACCCGGTTACTGCTTAGTACTGTTTCAAATACACATGACCCAAGAATAACAAAAACTGACTGTAGATGAGGAAAAAAAGTCCCAGAAGACAGTAAGAGAGGTATTATTGCTATTGTCCAGTACCATTGAGTCAGTTCTGACTCACAGTGACCCTATATAGGGTCCCCAAGGGGGAGCTGGTGGGATTGAAACCCATCACCCTATGGTTAACAGTGTAATACTTATCCTACAGTGCCACATCAGGTCTCCAAAGGTATTGTTGTTTTTAAGTGCCATCGAGTTGACTCTGGCTTATAGTGACCCAAGCAGCTTGTGAGCTTGAACTGCTGACCCAGTGTTGAGCAGTCCAGTGATTATCCTATAGCACCACACCAGAGGAATTTGTTTCTCTGTAGAGTTCTAAATAAATCCTTCCTAAGATGTTGTAAATATGAGCAGGCTTAAAACATTCATAAATAAAAGACAATGGAATTTTCCACGAACTTTCTGAAACCCCCTTGTATCAGGCCCATAGTTGAAGACAATCTTTCAGCTCAACCCAAAATTGAAATCTTATTGTACCTTTGCTGTTTCTCCCGCCGTGCAATTTCTTTTAGTTTAAAGGCTGCCTCACAACGCCTCCGTCGCCGGTCCCCACGTTCTGCAGCCTCTATCTTCATCTGCTCTCTTTTGTAGCTGCGCTGATAGGCTGTTACAAGTCGCCGAAGCCTAGCTGTCAGGGCAGAGCCCGGAGGCCAGAATAGATGGCCTGGCTGTTGGGTCACCTGGGCTACAGGAAGCAAAGTAAAATGAACAGGAAGTACAGAAAGGGTTCTAATTGTTGTGAAGGTTGTCTGGGTCGGTTCTGACTCTTAGTGACCTTGTATAGGGTTTCAAAAAGGGGATGGTGGGTTTGAACCACCAACCTTGTGGTCAGCAGTCAACTGCTTATTCTACAGCGCCATACCACTGGTATTTCAAGTAATCCAGTTAATGCTGCTATCTAAACTCACCTAAAGGCAAACCTCTTAGAAATCATATGGTAAGATAGAATTCAGTCAAAATTTCCCCAACCTCATACAAAATTGTACTAGTTAACTTAGAACTTTACCTTCATCTCCATCAATCACTGAAATCTCCTCATCCATCATCATCAAGGGGTCACCCTAGAGAAGGAACGCCACCCCAAAGGATGGAAGGAGGAGAGTAAGGGAGAAAAGTTGACAATCAAACCACCAAAGGATAAAGAAAAATTTCCAATGACAGAAAGGCTCACAAAAATTTGGAAGCAACCAAGTAAAAAGTAGAACAAGTAGTAAATCCTGAAATCTAAGTTTTTATTAATAGTTTGAAGTTATAGAGATTCCAGAATTCAGTAGTCAAGTACTTGGGTCCAGCTTGGGTCCCACCTCCTTCTCAAAGTCATCCCGGGTCATCCATGGCTGTCACTACAGTCTTTTGAATTAATACTTTATAATCTTAAATGGTGATTCTTTTCCACTATTAATTTATCATAAATGAACGAATAGGTCAATATACTTTAGGATTCAGAGGATGGAAGATGAGTTTTTTAGTAATTAAAGCTTGGCTTAAATGAGAATTCCTTACCTCATCATCTTGGTCCTTCGGAGGACCCTGGAGTGGTTTATATTCAGGATCTTCACAATCCTTATCAAAGTCAACCCTAAAATTATCCAGAGGCACAAAAATATGTTAATGATATAGCTTATATGATTAGAGAAACCTAGGATGAAGACCTGGTCAAGCACACAATCCAACCTTTTCTTTTCTGCTCCAAGGAATGTCAGGACAGATGATAAACTATGGTACAACATCCAAGAGAAAAAAAAACTACAACAAAGTGACTAAATGCTATTATAGACGGCTCGATATTGAAAAATTTCCTTTCTCTTGATAGCACTTTTTTTTTTTGTTTAACCTTTCATCCACAACCCCACCACTATTTACTTTTCTGTTATTTCATTTGAATGGGGGATGTATTCTTAAATGTTTGTTTTTAAGCACTTTGACCTAATGAAAAGAAGGGTGAGAATAAATGATCTGGAATGAACAAATGACTCAATTTCCTTTGAGGAATATCAGTGAGTCCTACACTAAACAAACTGTGGTTGTGATCATCAAAAAGAAAACTCTTGATGAGGAGTGGGTATTTTCAAAACATGACAACTATTTCACATGCCCCTCAGGTCTCCATATGAGAAGTTTTGTTAAACTCACTGGCACCCAAACTAGGGCAACATTGCCCTACCTGGTGGCTCAGTATTAGCATGGCAACTCATCATCAGGGCATATACCCAGGCAAAAAAAATGTGCCAGACTATTTACTTCAGTTGTTAAGTACCATTGAATCATAGTGACCCTGTGTTGGGTTTCCAAGTAGTCGCTGGTGGGTCTGAACAATCAACCTTGCAGTTAGCAGTCCAGTGCTTATCCTACAGCGCCACACCAGAGAGCACTCATAGAGGATAAATCCTAGGTGAAAATTCCTTGAGGCTCTACTAGAGTAACTAAAGAGGAGAGCTGCCTGGCTGTCATGTTTCAGGAGTACCACTTATCCCGATCATGTACAGTGTCTGTAAAGAGAGCTCTATAAAACAAAAACACCAAACTAGCCATTTGGGAGTAATAGTAACTTTCATCCTTAGATCCAGCTTCAGTTGTATGGTGTAAGAAAGTTTTTGCAGTTCTTTCCGTTGGTTCCATTCTTTGTTAGGGCTGTATCATTCATGATAAATAATAACTACCCTTAAGAATCTCAATGGGTTTTGTTAAATCTAAAGTTATGTTAGTTTACAGCACAAACTAACAGCTTTCACAGGTTGGACTTAGAGCCTTAAGAGATCTAAAAATCAATGCTTACCCTTCTACAATGTCAGAGAAATTATCCAAAACTCGATGTTCTGCTGCAATGGCCTTGTCATCTGGTCGGCCAGCCTTTTCCAAGAAACATAAGGCTGGGTCTGCTCTCATGGTGTTATATTTCTCATAGCCTAGAAGAAAAAGGCCAGTTAATGAAAATTACAGATCCATTTTGCCTAGCTCAGGTTTATGCTTACTTGTTTCCTGCTCAAATAATGAGATTTACATAGGCTATTTTCCTCCACAATACAAAATATAGTTAAAAATGTTAACACTACTACTTGGTTGCATTATTATTGGTTGTTGTTAGTGCCATGGAGGAGGTTCTGACTCATAGCAACCCTGTATAAGGTTTCCAAGGTGCGGCTGGTGAGCTTGAATTGCCAATCTTGCAATTCAAACAGACCTTGTGGTCCAGCACATTAATGCACAAACACCACTTTAGCAGCAATGAAAGTCACAAAGAGCTTTATAACTAATGACTTTAAGAATCCTGGTCTTTGTTGAATATCTATTTATAGTACCTGTCCTACTCTAGAGAGTCAATAAGTACTTTCACACTCAGTTATTAGTCATGAGCATTTTGGTAAATGTTCCATTTGTGCACATAGAGCTTCAGTAGGGAAGGAATATGCAATGAGAAGACACTTACCATGTTTAAAAACCCCAATGAGCAGGGACTTGTCAGCCTCACTATCCCACCATGTTGTTGGAACCTCCAACTGATCCACTACTGGGAACCATATGTCAATCTCACTAAAGGCAGAAAAGGGCAGGGTCAGCACAGCAATGAATGGAATTAAAAAGTCATCTTTGGAAAGACTATTACTGAATTAAAAGCTTAAAGCATTCCTATTTTCTCCAAATGGTATAAAATATAGGATTATGAACGTGATATGATCATACATCTCAAAGATAGTAGAAAATGTTATTTCAAAGAGCAAACCAATCTTTCCTTAAATAAGATAGGGTATAAAGAAAATTAGAGCACACTACCTGGCAATGGCACCCCCTAACACCTTCTCTGCCTGGTCTCCAATAACCTCCTGTCTTAGGTAGTAAAGCATTCGTACTCGCAACAGCACCCTGGAAGGAAGAGCTGGGTCAATAATAATGTAGAATGTTTGAGACGGAAAATTCTTTAGTCTTTGCTAAACTTCATCCTTACTTATTACATTGATGTTTCAGGTGCTTCTTATAACTCTCATCTTGGAACAGAGTGTCAGGGTTATATTTCCGGATCCAATCTGCCTTATGGATATCAAAAGTGCTTTGTGACTTTACTTTTTTCCCCTTGCGTCCACGGGGTACAGGGATAGAGAGACCTGGGGAAGGGGAGACATCAAAGACTTGGATTGAGAAAAACTCTTGGACCTGAAAAGGAGTACATAACCAAAAGAAAGAAAAAAAGTAATGAGTTGATAATTACCTGAATGATTCTGCAATTCTTTTGTCTTGCCATTTTCAGCAGGGCTAATCAAGTCCCAAATAAAGCCTTTGATGTTTTCATCCCCGCGATAGTGTAGAAGACAGTACACAAGAATAGCCCGGCAAATTGTCTCCACGTCTCGCTCAGTCATTCGTCGTTTGAAACGTCCATGAGACAAGATATCTCGCCACCGTCCCCAGCTTGAGAAACAGAAAAGGATAATAAATTAGTATTTTTCTGGGGGCTCTCACTCAATGATGTTCCAGAAGTTAAAGATAAACAGATCATGACAATAAGTCATAAAAGAATAAATTCTCTCTCCAGAGGCAGTTTTTCATATTAACCACTCATGGGTCATAGCCTCCACTTTGAAAGGCACACAGGCAATCTATCGGGTAGGAGAGGCACTATCTCTGATTGCACAGGTTCTTACCCATACACCAGGAGGTGCTTTTCCACCCGAAAGCAGTCAGTGCGCCCATAGGCATGATGATGACGGTCATGACGGCGGGAGCGAGGACGCTCATCATCCTCACTCTCCAAATCAGAGAATTCCACAAGATCATCATCTTTCAGAGTACTGAAGTGACGGGTCTGTTTTCGTACTCTAGGTGTGTCAATCACCAAGTTATTCTATGCAGAGAAGAGAAGTAACACTTTACATGATACGCTCGTGGGGAAGGACTTATGACAACCATAGACTGAAATAGTCTTGAGTGTGACACATTTAGACACCCAAAGAGATTATTTAGGACTTAAAACCTAAATTGAGTAAGTATCCATCCAGGAAAGAACAACTGATTTCTAATCACCTGGAGAAACAGAGGAAGAAGGAGAGGCAAGAATAGAAGGATATGGAATGTGCAGTTAACTGTCTCCAAGAACAAGTGCCTCCTTTGCAATCAGATCAGAAGAAATGGATGGTGCCCAGCTACCATAACTGTAGAAATTTTCTACAGTGGCCCTTTATATATTATACCATAGCAAAAACGAAGGTTAGCATTGGAAGAATCAAGTAGCTATAAAGACTCCTGGAAACAGTTTGTCTTCTGTGATACTCCCTTCCTAAAAGCAAAATAAGCTCACCTTGCTATTAAGTAGATCCATGTCTAGGTCTGCCTTTTTGGCCCACTTCTGCCAAAAGTTGGGGTCATCTAGAGAAATATCTGTTCTATTTTCAGATGCAACAAAGCTTGCCTATTGAGGAACAAAAGCACAGAGGTACAAGTGATCATACTATTTGTTAAAGCAATAGGAAACCAACAACTACATTTAAAAACTATATTTAAATCCTAAAAATTTCTGTCTCTACCTCTGGCACAAGTAGAACACACCTTAGCAAAGGTAGAACCTTTTCCTTCAGATTCAATAGTGATAGTTGTAGTACGTCTTAACAAGATCTGGTCAATGTCCTCTTCACAAAATTTGGAGCCTTCATCATCTTCCTCCATTATGGCTGCGTAGGCTCCTTTTCTTAATAGATCTTCAATCTCTTTCTTGGAGAACTGTTGGATCTGAATAAACCAATAGAAAGATGACAAGAATACCAAGAGTGTATCAAACTACACCATAATAGTTTAGCTATTATATTTCAAGAAATAATTAAAAATATAAACAAGGTATTCAGATTCCTAAGCAAAAATAGCTTTTGTCTTCAACAATCACTGTGCTGTATTGCACAGGTTGTACAGACTAAGAGTACTCACTCCAGTAATGTTGCCATCCCGGCCACTCATCGACTGAAGCACAGCCTTATCCAATCCCAACTTGAGGCTTGCCTTATCAAACATCTCTCTCTCATAGGAATTACGAGTGATAAGACGGTACACTTTCACAGCTTTACTCTGCCCAATTCGATGACACCGTGCTTGGGCCTGGTATTTTTTTTTTAAAAAAAAAGGAATGAAAAAGTGAGAGAATATAAAATTAACAAGGAAAACCAAAGGATACAATATACAAATTCACAAAATTCTTTCGCATCTTATAAGGCAATCATGAGATCAACTAAAAATTAAAATAAAAAAGGAGTTTCACGATGAAATTATTATTCCATCATAAAGACCAGAGTCTAAGAAAATATCCTAACAGGCCACATACATTTGTTAATGTACTAAAAACTATTTCTGTGTCAAGAACAAAGGGGACAACATCTCTCATTGTTACGGTTAGGTTTCAAAGACTATGTCATCAGGTAAAAATCAGTGTTACACAAAAATGCAGGATAATCACATCAGATCACAAAATGGAGGACATGACTAACTACATCATTACATAACTGTTAAATTACATCACTACGTAATTATCAAACCACCGAGAACCATAGCCCAGCTAAGTTGACATATAAACTTAACTAAGCTTGGGCTGGACTCCTGGTTGTGGTGCTATAGGATAAGCACTGGACTATGAACCATGAGGTTGGCGGTTCAAACCCTGTAGCTGGTCCTTAGAAACACAATACACAGGGTCACTATGAGTAGAAAATGACTCGACAGCACTTTGCAACAATAAGAAGCTCAGGTTATATCCCAGCATTAATTACTGCCAGACATGAATGATTATTTCAGAAAACAGTTGAATAATAGATATTTTACTATTATCATAAATGTGAACTATCAGATAACGAGATAGTGGGTAGTGAGGGAAGGGTGTAGTTACAACAGAAACAGCTTGCAACACCTAAAATATTTCCCCTTATAGAAAAAATTTGCTGGCCCCTGATCTACACTGCCACTCCTCAGTAAATAAATAATTCATAATCTTTGGAAAATCAGTCTTTCTCAGACACTGTGATTCTGTTGAAAAGGTTCTGGCATCTTCAGCTTAGGTAGTCCCTAAGACAGTGATTTCCATTACCTGCAGGTCATTTTGAGGATTCCAATCTGAATCAAAGATGATGCATGTATCAGCAGCTGTGAGATTAATACCTAATCCACCAGCTCGAGTGCATAGCAAGAACACAAAACGGTCTGAGTCAGGCTTGCTGAAGCGGTCAATAGCAGCCTGTCGAAGGTTGCCTCTAACTCGTCCATCAATACGCTCATATAAGTACCTATATGGAAAGCACAGAAGAAAAATTCATGAGGTTAAGAAGAAGAAAAGATAAACAGCACACTAGAATCAGTATCAGTATCTCCATATCCCTAACTTAGCCAAAAATTCTATCAAAGGTTAAAAGTGAGTTTTAAGTTATTCCAGCCTGAGTTACTGTCAACTTTTATTAAACCTAGGCTTTCTAACTCTTTACAGCTTAATGAAAACACAGCTAGTCACAAGGCTACAGATTGACTCTTTTCTCACCTCCTCTGGATTAGATAATCCTCTAGGATATCTAGGCATCGTACCATCTGAGAGAAGATCAAAACCTTATGGCCACCAGCTTTAAGCTTTGGAAGTAACTTGTCAATAAGGACCAATTTGCCAGCTGAACGAACCATGGCCTGTAGGTGGAAGTCATGAGGTATAATATGGCACGCTTCCCGAAATTCTGTTAGGATTTTTTCTTCTGCACCTGTCAAGAGAAAAATTAAAGTTGAACTTGAGACCCAGAGAAACATACTAAGGCTGTAGTTTATTATTTATTACATAAGAAAGCAAAGGGAAAACTAATAATCTAATTTGAGATTTTTAATTTTTAATTAATTCCATTTTTAAACACTAAATTTTAGCACCAAGAAATCCTACCTAAATCATATTTACTTGTGCTCTCTAAAATATGTTCAGTAAGGTAGACTTAAAACTATATTTGAGAAAAATATGAACAAGGACTGGGAAAGAACATGCCAACCATGATCACCTTCCTACTTGCAAAATAGAGTATCAGTGATAACATCTATCCAGAGGACAGAATGGCCCTAGTTCTTATTGATGAAATTCTAAGGAGCATAACCTGCTTAATTTTAGAAATTATGTTGAACTGCATGGGCAGAAAGAACCAGAGTAAGCTATTCCATATTAAGAATTTTTCTAAAAGGACAACCCTACCCTTAAATTAAGGAGCTCTGATAGCATAGTGGTTACGAATCGAGCTGCAAACCACAAAGTCAGCAGTTCAAAACTATCAGTTTTGCGGGAGAAAGATGAGGCTTTCTGCTCCTATAGAGATTTATAGCCTCGGAAACCCTGTACAGGGTCACTGTGAGTCGGAACCGACTTCACGGCACATAACCACCACCACCCTTAAATTAGGTTGGATCCGTTGGTATATCCATTATCCTTGAGAGCATCATTTCAGAAAATAAAGAGATCATTTTAAAATTCAGAAAATTTCTAGGAATTCTCTCACCATTAATGAGATATGGGTGATTGCAGCACTTGCGTAATTCCATCATTGTGTTGAGTAGATTAGGCATATTGGTATGGCCTGCCCCTTTGGAAAGGAAGGAGAAATTCTTCTCCAAAATAGCCCGGTAGTATTTCTTCTGAATGTTGGTCAGTTCCACTTCAATAATAGTTTCCTGTTTGGGGGCCAAGTTTTTCTCAACATCCTCTTTGAGTCTTCTCAACATCATTGGCTTCAGAATGGCCTGTAGCTTTTGAACCTGTATTTAACACAGAGAGAAAAAGGCATGAATAACATGGAGACTAACATTCTCACATTCATTATGTGGAAACACAGAGAAATAAAATTAGAGTTCTTAAGTATCTCAGAAGTATAGATTTTGGACACATCACAGATATTGTGGGTACAAAGTTATAAGGGAGGTTAGAAAGGTTCTTGATGAATATGGCAATAGATGTCTTACTGGAATAAACTCTCACTTTTTTTGTCCTGGGTTAGTATCTCTTTAGATACAGTTTACCTGTTCCTCTGTCTTGAGATCTCCAAAGTCCTTGAGGAATTCTGATTCTGATGGAAACTGTGAAGGTTCCAAGAAATGAAGCAAGCTAAACAGTTCCTCCACAGTATTTTGCAATGGAGTTCCTGTGAGTAGCACTTTATGTTCCTATAAATGAAAAAAGCATTTTAAATGTAAAAAGACTTCTGGGGTTTTCCATCAAGTGATAGAATTTTTAGCTTAGTTTCTTCATCAGTAAAATGATGGGAATAATCCAGATTACTGTTTAAACTTTCACTTGCTCCCTCTTTTAATAAGCATGAAACATTTTCAAGACACCCTCTGGTAACATTTTAAATACTGTTGTTGTGAAATGCCATCAAGTTGGTTCCGACCCATAGCGACCCTGTATAGGGTTTCCGAGGAGTAGCTGGTGAGCTTGAACCACCGACTTTGCAGTTCAAATGGCTTTGCAATCTGGCACATTAAACCACAAGGCCACATCAGGACTTTAAATATTGAAAGTTAGTTAAAGATGGTTACAGGCAAACTGGTGGTGGTTATGTACTGTGGAGACAGTTCCGACTCATAGCGGTCCTGTAAAGGGTTTCCAAGACTGTAAATCTGTATGGGAGCAGAAAGCTTCATCTTTCTCCAGTGGACAGCTGGTAGTTTTGAACTGCTGACCTTGAGTATAGCAGCCTGACCCATAACACTATGCTACCAAAGCTCCTTGTAGGCAAATTATTATTGTTGTTAAGTGCTGTTGAGTTGGTTCTGACCTATAGCAACCCTGTACAGGGTTTCCAAGGAGCATGGAAGTTTGAACTATTAACCTTGTGGTTCAAACCAACCTTATGGTCAAATACTTATTCTACATTGTTTATAGGCAAATTAGGAAATGGAAATTCAGATTATGTTTTTAGTTTCTATTATATATGCCTTTGTATACTCAATTCCCCATAAAAGCAAAATCCCACTGTTATAGAGTCGATTACAACTCATAGTAACTCTACAAAGGGTTACCTAGACTATAAATCTTTACAGGAGCATACAGCCTCTTCTTTCTCCCACAGAGTGGCTGGTGGGTTAAAATTGCCAACCTTGCAGCTAGCAGCCCAATGCCTACAACTTCTAGGGAGTCTAGGGAATGTACCTATGGATTAAATATGGCCATTAATTCTTTGTAGCTCATCCTATCAAAGTTCACCCCTTGATTCTGGGCATGCCTTATGACTGGCTCTGACAAAAAGAATGCAGCAGAAGTGACACTTAGTGAGTTTCAGAGCTCATACTTCAAAAGGCCTTGCAGTTGAATGCCTTTGCGCTCTGATAGAATTGCCCTGAGACTATCAGGGAAAGAAATCCAGTCTGGCCCACTGGAGGACAAAAAAAACCACATGGAAGACAATTCAAGTGCCCCAGCCAACAACCAGCACCAACTGCCTTCTACAAGTTCATTACTGATCCAAGGCAAGACAATCAGGAAAATGGCCAGCACAGCCTAAGCTACTGAATTAGAAAATTAGTAAAAATAATAGCTATTGTTTTAAGTAACTAAGCTTTGGGGTATTTTGTTACGCAGAATTGTTGTTGTTAAGTGCTGTCGTGTCGGTTCCGACCCATAGCAACCCTGTATAGAGTTTCAGAGGAGCAGTTGGTGAGCTTGAACTGCCGACAGTGTAATTCAAACGGCTTTGCAGTCTGGTGTATTAGCCCACAGTGCCACACCTGGACTCCTATGCATCATTAGGTAACCAATATAGTAACTCTACCTTTCTTCCTGGTTGAGAACCACTAAAGTAAAATTTATTTCTAAAATTTATGACTTTTATATACCTTTCAGATTACCATATGCCCTATTCTTGACCCACTAGAAAGAGTGATTGCTTTTAGCATCTTTGTTAAATTACAGTGATTTTTATTCTATATGGAATTAAGGTTATTTGAATTCCTGGTTTTTGCCTTAAGCCAAGACAGAGAACTCACCAGATCCATGTGCTTGAGGCTATCAAGCAGTTTGCAATTACGGTTCTTAAGTCTATGGGCCTCATCAATGATGACACAACGCCATTCAATTTCACGAAGCTCAGGGCAGTCTGACAAAATCATCTCAAAAGTAGTGATCAGGGCATCAAATTTGTATGCGCCTGGAATAAGACGCTCCTAAGCATGAAGAGAGTAAAGTCAGAAAAGGCCTAAAATGTACCTAAATGAATAGCTCTTCTGAATGATCCATTTTCTTTTCTATATTCAGACAGGTACAGGTTAAAAAACAATACAAACAGTATCCTGCTCCCACTGCCTATCTTCCAAATCACTGAATGTAAAATACATTGCATCTTTAACATATTCAGTTTAGGAAAATGAGATTTCACTGAATGAAGTTATACATTTGACCCTGTTGTATACCTAAGCTCATCTGTCTTTGCCCTAAAGCTTTTGTTAGTTAGCTGAGACACACAAAACAAAATAGTTAATAATGTATATGCCAATAGTAATTATCTAAAAACTGACAGAAGCAGCAAATCAATTAACAAAATTGAAAGCCACAAAAGGTGATAAGAAATTGGACCTAGCAGAAAAAAAACTAAAAATTGTTGGTCATGCCAATTTTTGTTTGAAATTTACATGAAAAGGAACTGATGCTGGTGAAGAATGTTTCAACACATTAAGAAAGGAAAGAGAAAAAAGATTTAAGGTCACCACCAAATATGGAGAACTGATCAAGGAATTAAAAATAGCTAAATGAATTTTGTTCTAGAAAATATTTTCTTGACGAAAACTCACCAATAATGCTAAAATTTTAAGTTCTATTTAAAATGTGTGTATTCACACATACCAAAAATCATCATTTCCACAGGATCACAATGTCCACTGGGTGAAAATAGGAAAGTCTACTGTATAGACTCCTGCACAAAAATGCCTTAAATAACTCATAAAATTCCAGGTACTTTGGCCCACTTTCACTGAACTACAACATTCCTAAGACACACAACACAACTCACCCTTGAATCTTTGCAGTACATTTCATATTGCTGAATCATCTGCCGGCTGGCCAAACTACCATGATACACAATAGTGTTCATCTCTGTCCATGTATTGAACTCACGCTCCCAGTTAGTAATTGTGGACAGTGGGGCAATGACCAGGAAGGGGCCATGGATGCCCACATTATATACCTCCTGTAAGAAGGCAATGGACTGAATAGTTTTGCCTAATCCCATCTCATCAGCCAGGATGCAGTTCTGCCTAAAAGTTCATCATAGAGAAACAAAGACACGTTAAAAGATACCATCTTAAAAAGTAAGCAGGAAGATACTGTTTCAAAGATAATTAAAAACAATCCCCATACTGAACCTAACTCTTATGGATGCA
The DNA here is from genome assembly GCF_000296735.1 of Chrysochloris asiatica. NCBI lineage: Eukaryota > Metazoa > Chordata > Mammalia > Afrosoricida > Chrysochloridae > Chrysochloris > Chrysochloris asiatica. Next base: position 31,603,043 of record NW_006408535.1, on the reverse strand, counting down.
CTTTTCTCCTTACCTGTTATACCAATTAAAGAGCAGCCAGTTGACCCCTTCCAATTGATATTCCCGTAACTGGTTTCTGTTCTTGTACTCATGCGAAAGCTCCAACTTCTTCCAGGCATTTGCCTGTGGCCGATTCTAAAAAATAAGTAAGTGGGATCAGGCAAGACTTATGCTAGTCAGTTTTGACTCACAGTGACACTGTATACAGAGTTTCCTAAGAGCAGCTGGTGGGGCTGACCCACCAACCTTGTGGTTAGCCGTTTAGTGCTTATCCTACAGCTCTAAAACCAGAACTCCAAGATAGTTCTAGGTTATGTTGTTGTTGCCTTCTAGTGGTTTCCAATTCACAGAGCAGAGACCCTATATAAGGTTTCCAAGGAGCAGCTAATGGGTTTGAACTGCTGACCTTGCAGTTAGGAGTCCCATGTTTATCCTACAGCGCCACGTGGAAAAGAGCAGCAAAGTTTCCTACAAAGAATATGTGACACACAAAAAACATGGTGCCACAGAACAAGTAAGGTCAAACTTATAACCTTATATATCAACACAAATTTTAAAAACTCAATGAGGCAATTACAGTTTTAAGAGATCACAGAGTATCACAACCGACAAGAGGAAATGAGGGAAAAACAGCTATGAAGCTGCAAGCTAAGCCCTACAATGGTCAATAGACTCCTGTAAACCCAGGTGGAGACCTGGTTGGCCAGCAGTGTGACAAGACCTGGGGACTGTTGGGCCCAGAGTCAGTGATATAGCCATGGAGGACTGGAGTGGAGGGTGAAGTATCCAGTGGATAAGAAGAGAGAGCATGTCCACAAGAGCCCCCACACTTGCAGATAATACACATCTGACATAGCCTCAATGTCTGGGTGATCAGAGCTCAATTAGAAGAAGAAAGAAGAGGAAAAAAAGAGTAATTTGATACAATTTGATGAACTTTACCTACATCTACAGATGCAGTAGCTCAAAAGAGGGAACAAATCTTTGCAGCAGGGTTTATTTCCACCCCCTCCATACACAGAGTAGACAGGGATGGACAACTTGGACACTGGATCTGTTCCCATGATCTAATACTCCACCTACTTTAGACACTCACTGCAGAATCATATCAAACATTTTCTAAATACCAGTAACTATAACTTCCACAAATAGTTTTATACCAATTACAAATCAGCACTACTTATATATGCCCAGCTCACTCCCACTAATACCCTAACTTTACCAATTCTCCAACCCAGCACGCCCTACTCCACTGGGTCTACTATTTTTCAACTTTCCCTTAGCCCCTAATTATCAGGAGGGACCAGTCCCTGGAGAACGACATCATGCTCGGTAAAGTGGAGGTTTAGCAAAAAAGACCCTCAAGGAGATGTACTGACGCAGTAGTAGCAGCACTGGACTCAAGCGTAACAATTGTGAGGATGGCACAGGACTAGGCAGTGTTCCACTCAGTTGCGCATAAGGTTGCTATGAGTCGGAACTAACTCAATGGCACCTAACAACCACCTATGTCTTCACCTGTCTCCTAGTACAACTTACTTCAGTAGTCAGTCACCAAACTGATCCTTGCCTATATCCTCAAGGCCATCTTAATCATCTGGCAAATCTAAGACTCTCATTAAGCCCAATACCGTGCCTCCTTCCTCTGGATCTGTATTGTCATCCTGCTCAAAACTCACATTTCACCTAGAGTAAAAGCCTAAATTCTTATAATTGTCCACAAGGCCCTACCCAATCTTTGTACTCTGGGAATCCTAGTCTTCTCACCACTTTTCTGACACACAAGTATGCCCTGCCTGAGGGTCCCCATTCTTGCTGTTCCCTTCAAAATACTCTTTCCCCAGATACTGTATGATTTGCTCCCTTTTACATCTTTTAAACATTTGCTCAACTACCATCACCTTAGTAAGACATAACCTAACTCCTATGTGCTCTATTCATAAATTTAATCTCCTTTCCAGCATACTGGATCTCTTATCAGTATATTTTTGTTGCTGTTATTGCTTTATATAATATTTAATATCTCCTTCTTACATACTATATAATGTACTTGCTTATTTTATGTCTGTATCCTCTCACTAAAGGTTGGCTCCATTAAGACACATATTTTTTTTTAATTTTCATCACAAATTTATCCTTAGCATCCAGGTACTTACCACAGGTGTTTAACAAATAGTTGTAGAATTAATAAATGAACATAAATGGACAAGCAATACCTTGGTATACTATAAGACATGACCCAAATGCATAGTTTTATGTGAATTAGACTGCCCTGAGCTCAAGTAAGGGAGTATGGTGGCTTGGTAGAATACGCAATGGACTACGAACCACAAGATTGGTGGTTGGAGCCCATCAACTGCTCCATGAAAGAAAGATGAGGCTTTCTGCTCCTGCAAACACTCACAGCCTTGGCTACTCTATATAGGGTCACTATGAGTCAGAATCGTCTCCATGAAAGCTTAACAACAATAGGCTCAAGTACTAGTGTTCTCACTTAACCAATTATATTAATGTGAAGAAATGATCTGTCTCCTCCCAGCCTCAACTTTTTCAGGGTTGTTGGGAACATCAAATACCCATGTACAAAATGTATACAAATTGCCTAGTACAAGTCAAAAAATATTCAATAAAAGATAGTTTAAAAATACTAATTTATATATCTCCCATAAAGATGTCATTTTTTAAAATATGTTGTATTAAACCACATCAAATATATTTATGAATTCATTATGATGCTTATAAGAAAAAACCCACTGGTTACTTTTAAAGAATGCTAGGGAACTACTTTGCAATGTCATTTGATTTCTTGACTGCTGCTTTCATGAGGGTTGATTGTGGATTGAAGCAAAATGAAGTCTTTGACAATGTCAGTATTTTCTCCATTTATCAGAATGTTATTTACTAGTTCAGTTATGAGGATTTTTATTTTCTTTACACTGAGGTGCAACCCATACTGAAGGGTGTGGTCTTTGATCTTCATCTGTAAGTATTCTAAGTCCTCTTCACTTTCGGTAAGCAAGGTTGTACGATCTGCATATCACAGGTTGTTTCCTCCAACCCTGATGCCACATTCTTTTTCACATAATTCAGCTTTTGGGTTATTTGCTTAGCATACTGACTTAATAAGTACGGTGAAAGAATACAACCCTGGCACACAGTCTTTCCAGATTTTAAACCATTTGGTATCAACCTGTTCTGTTTGAATGCCTCTTGGTTTTTAACGTACAGGTTCCTCAGGAGCACAATTAATTGTTCTGGAATACCCATTCTTTGCAATGCTATCCACACCTTGTTGTAATCTACAAAGTCAAAAGTTTCTGCATAGTCAATAAAACACAAGTTAACATTTTTCTGGTATTTTCTTCTTTCAGCCAAGATCTATCTGATATCGGCAATGATATCCCTCGTTCCACATCATCTTCTGACTCTATGTCCATGTATGACCACAACCATGTTTTAATTCTCTTGAGCAAAATTTTCTTGCATATGATATTAATGACATTGTTCAATGATTTCTGCATACTTTTGGGACACCGCTCTTTGGAATGGGCACAAATATGATCTCTTTCAATTGTTTGGACAGGTAGCTAATTTCCAAATTTCTTGTCATAGATGATTGGTCTCCCCTAGTGCTTCATCTGTTTGTTGAAAATTTTTAGGTTGGACTACATAAGTTCCTAGAGCATTGTTTTTCACCAATGCCCTCAGTACAGCTTGAGCTTCTTTCTTTAGTGCCATAGGTTCTTAATCATGTCAACCTCTTGAAATGGTTGAATATTCATCATTTCTTTTTGATACAATAACTGTGTATTCCTTCTGCCTTTTTTTTGACACTTTCTGCGTCCTTCAATATTTTGCCCATCGAATCCTTCAATTTTAAAGCAGATTCTAGCTAATAAATAGAGTCCTGTGTGTGGCCCTGTAAAATAAGCACTTAACCGCTAACCACAAGATTGGAGGTTCAAACCCAGCATCTACTCCTTGGAACACTCTATACAAAGTCACTATGAGTTGGAACCATATAGACAGCATTTAACAACACTATCATTACTTAGATCCACTCTGTAAGGACTTTATAGCAGTGATATTCTAATTTTATTATTTCATTTATTAGCTTTGTTATTGTTAAATGCCTTTGAATTGATTCTGACTCATAGCGACCCTGTATGTAATTTCTAAGGAGTGGCTCAAGGGGGGGTTTGAATCATCAACCTGCGGTTAGCAGTCCAGTGAGAATCCTATAGTGCCACATCAGGATTCCAACTAATGATCAAAAATGTTGAAAAACACTACAAAAGACAACGTGATGGAGAAAGGGCAAGCAGACCAGCCTGAAGCAGCTAAAAGAACAGAATATACTTCTTAAAAGAAAGACCTACAGGAAAAATACAAAACAATAGCAGCAGAATGACTGACTACTACAAGAACAAGCAAGTTGTCCACCCAGGAGATATCAAGGCACATGGTTGGGTTCCCTCAGGGCAAATCCCCCCTTTCAAGACTGAGACTCAATGGGAATACACGAGCGGACAAGTGCTCTGACTAGTGACCACGTTGGTCACCAATAAGGGGAAGTGAGGGAAAAACAGCAATAAAGTTGCGAGCTAAGTCCAACCACATTCAATACATTCCTGTGAACCCGGGTGGAGACCTGGTTGTCCAGCAGTTTGGCAAGACGTGGGGACTCCTGGGCCCAGAGTCAAGTGACATAGCCACAGGTGACTAAAGTATAGAATGAAGCATCCAGCTGATAAAAAGAGAGGGTATATGCACAAGAACACCCACATTTGCAGATAATACCCATGTGACCTGGCTTAAATGGCTGAATGATCAGAACTCAGCTAGAAGAAGACAAGAGAAAAAAAAGAGTAATCTGATACAATTTGATGAACTTGACCTACACCTATGGATGCAGTAGCTCAAAAGAGGGAACAAATCTTTACAGCAAGCATCATTCCTATCCCCTCCATACACAGAGTAGACAGGAATGGGCAACTTGGACAATGGCTACCCAAAATGGGGGAGGGGGACTACAAAGGCAAGAGGGAACCTAGGCAGTGAGGACTACAACTAGTTTACTGGAATTGTGGCGAAGATTGGGGGTCCTATCACACCGCAATCATGTCTATTATGTCCTATAATGGAGGGGCCATCATGGCCATGAAAGGGAAGAATTGTGTGGCCATCACTGCCGACAGGCGCTTTGGAATCCAGGCCCAGATGGTGACCACAGACTTCCAGAAGATCTTTCCTATGGGAGACCGTCTATACATTGGCCTGGCGGGGCTCGCCACTGACGTCCACACTGTTGCCCAGTGCCTCAAATTCCGGCTGAACCTGTATGAACTGAAGGAAGGTCGGCAGATCAAGCCTTACACTCTCATGAGCATGGTGGCCAACCTCTACTACACTGAGCCTGTCATTGCTGGATTGGACCCGAAGACCTTTAAGCCATTCATTTGCTCTCTGGACCTCATTGGCTGCCCCATGGTGACTGATGACTTTGTGGTCATTGGCACATGCGCTGAACAAATGTATGGGATGCCCGAGTCCCTCTGGGAGCCCAACATGGATCCAGAACACTTATTTGAAACCATCTCCCAAGCCATGCTGAATGCTGTGGATTGGGACACAGTGTCCGGGATGGGAGTCGTCGTCCACATCATTGAGAAGGACAAAATCATCACCCGGACACTGAAGGCCCAAATGGACTAACCTCTTCCTCCTGCACACCCAAGCCCATTCTTTTTTAAATAAAATAGTTTTTCTTTCAAAAAAAAAAAGAGGGAGCGTAGATCCAGAGGGCACGGAGGAAGGTAGAATCTCCACTGAGTGGTATCCAATCTGTCTGGGCAGGGATGATGAAAGGAGATGAGGACAGCACTCATGTGACACAACAGTGAATAACTGCTATCAGGGCTGACTGTGAGGGTTGGAAATGTAAAGGTAGATGTTTTGTAGCAAAAGGAGGGGAGTGGTTGACTTTGCAGGCCAGGAATGGAGGTCCATGGGACCATCAAGGGAGAAAAGCGGAGTGCAGGACTCTACCCAGAGAAACAATGATGCCAGAGATGGAGGCAGAGACAATGACGTGGAGAGATGGAGCAGCTGGGGACTTTAGACACAGAGAGGGAGAGGGGCTGTGTGCTGATGACTAGGGGGACAGGCTTGTAGTGTATATACCCTTTGGTTGGTTGATGATGCATGGAGGGGGTTGTAACCATAGCAATGTAACAATATATGATAGGATAAATGTAAAGCTAATGTTCTCCCATGTAAACTATCACATAATTCACAATAAAACAGTTTAAAAAAAAAAGACAACCTGATGGAAGAAAACAGTACCACATTTAAAGCAGATTTACCATCTCTCATCCCATATTGGAACAAGCCTGTAGAAATTTGCTATCTAATAAAACTGTCTACAATGATGGAAATGTATACCAGCCACTAGCTACATGTGGCTACTGAACATGTAAAATGTTAACTAGTGTCATTGTTGGCTGTTGGTGAGTGCCATCAGGTTGGTCCTGATCCATAGCGGTCTAGTCGTAGAGTGTTTCTGAGGAACCTCTGGTGGGTTTAAACTACCCATATTGTGGTTAGCGGTCCAGTACTAATGTAACTAGGGAATGATTAATTTTAATTTAACAATTCACAACTGCAAGATTGGCAGTTCAAGTTCACCAGCCGCTCCTAGGAAACCCTATACATGGTCACTATGAGTGGAAAGCAACTTGACGGCACTTAACAATATGTGTCTAGCAGCTACTGTATTGAATAGAACAGGGCTAAAAAGTTTATCAGAAAGCACTACACTAGATCTAACTGCAAATATGAACATAGAAAATGGAAAACAAGTAAAAAGGTACTGTGTGCCTTTTATAATCAGTAAATCGAGACTCCAGAAAATCCCATGGAATAAATCACCTATTTTTTCCAAGAGAAAGCTACAAAGGAGGAAGAGAGAATGAAGGACAGGGGGACCAGAGGAGGTCTATAATTAAGAATGATTTTAGACACATTAACCAATAAGCAAGCAATATATGGGTCTTGTTTAAATTCCAATTCAAATAATGTCCTGAAAATTAGGGAAATGCAGACAGTGACTGGATATTTGATTACATTAAGAAATTTTCAATATTCTTTCAGGTGTCATAATGGTATTATTTATCTTTTTCAGGTAAAACAGGGGCATTATTATACTATGTTTTCAATGTCTCTGACATTTAAAAGCTAAAAAAACCAAAAACAAAATATCTTCTACAGAGGAAATAAAGGATTATGTTTATATGGATTTATGTAAACTAAATAGAAATGTACTTACCACCCTTTTGAGTTCTGGGTGCCTTGATTGGATCCGTTTAAATTCTCGAATCTTGCCCTCATCAACATCCTCTTTCAGCTCCCATGTACTATCCTCATAGGGCAAAGAGCACCATTTCACAAGGTAGTAAATTACAGGCTAGGAGAAAAGAATTCAAAGCATTAATAAACTGATTTCTCTTTCCTCTGCTGTGATTTTTAAAAAGTTCAAGAGTGACCACCTAAGAACTATTGGCCTCTCCATACACAGAAGAAAAAAGAGTGATGAAAATAGAAGATGCCTAAAATCAACTAGTTCAACTGACCAAATGAGCATGTGAATATCAGTCACCATGAGTCTTAGACCAGAAAAACTAGATGATGCCCAGCTACTACTATCAACTGTCCTGAAAGGATTCACATTAGAAGGTCTCAGAAAAAATGGGAGAAGATGTAGAACAAAATCAAAAATTATTAAAAAAAAAAAAGAGAGAGAGAGACTACGCTTACTGGTCACAAAGAAACTGGAGAACACTAGACTATGGCCCTTGACCACCCTTCAGGTCTGGAAAGGAACTCACTCTTGTGGCCCGATTTTCAGTCAAGCAGCAGATAGGTATATAGGGGGGGAAACAACACTAGTAAGGTATGTTCACCACTGAATGGTCAACATTCAGGATCAAAAGGGCAACATTTACCTAAGGACAAAGTTGCGATGGGATGGAAAGGTAGGTGGAATGGAAACAGAAACCACAGGGAGGAAGCAGGATAAGTGCTGTTGCATGGAAGGGATTGTTATCATCAAGATGAAACAAAGTGTATGATTTGTTAAATACTAAACTTCCACTCAAATCAAAATAAAAAGATAAAAGGGGAAAAAAAAGAGAAGAATTCAACAACAGACTCAGAACACAACTGTTAAAAGCTCCAAAACTGCTGAAAAAGTCAGGCTGAATACACACACCATAGTCTCACCTGCTGAGCATCACTGATTTGTGGCTTTGATCATTCTCCCACCAATTTACTAAAAGAAACTACTAAAAGAGAAGTTTTTCCCTAGGAGTTTCTGGGACACTGAGCATTAAAACATGACAATCAAACAAAAACACCACCACCACAAGATTCTATTCCTATGTTTTGTGTTGTGTTGAATTTGGTTTCACTTGTATAGCAGTTTCAATTGCAGTCAAGAGAGTGGTAAAGAGATTTCTGTGTGAACCCCACATAACTAGGTGGTCAGTATTGCTGAAGAGAGGTAACAAAAAGTAGAAAGGGTAAATGCTGAATCTCTAGTGGCCAGAATGCAGTCTTCTACTGCAAGGGACCAACAATGGCAAAACAGCTCCCAAGTCTCACTATACAAGAATATCTTTGCATTTCCATTTTTGGGTCATATAAGGCATGATTACATAATTAATGAAGAACTCTAATGATTAATTCAGAGAATACCACTTAAAATAATAGCTGGTTGTTGTTGTTAAGTGCCATGGAGTCGATTCCGACTCACAGCAAGCCTGTACGGGGTTTCCGAGGTTCAGTTGGTGAGTTTGAACTGCCAACTTTGCAGTTCAGTGCTTACTGTACAGCGCCATACCAGGACTCCAAACTAGCTGGTAAGAAGTTAGAAAAAAGAAATGTCTCAAGAAAGTCACAAATCAAGGTTTCCCTAGAACTAATCCAGTTACTGTTTCACCCATTTCTGTACGGGGCTTCAAAAAGTTAATGGAAAATTTCTATTACCTTTTAATTCCACTTTCCATGAACTTTTGAAGTCTCTTAGTATTGTAGTGGAGTCCTAGTGTGGTGCTGCAGGATAAGCACTAGACTGCTAACTTCAAGGTTGGCAGTTCAAATTCACCAGCTACTCCTAGGAAACCCTATACTGGGTCACTATGCGACAGAACCAATTTGATGGCACTTAACAATAACAATGTACTAGAGAACCTTAAGGTCAGCGGTTTGAAACTACCAGCTGCTCCGCGGGAGAAAGATGAGGCTTTCTACTCCCGTAAAGATTTACACCCTCGGAAACCCTGTACAGGGTCGCTATGGGTCAGAACCGACTCGACAGCACTTAACAACACAACAACTGAGTGCCTCAAGTCTCTATGAAAAGCCATTTGTTCAGGTCACCATTCCAGCATCAAAACTTTATTTCTAAGGACCTTCTTGTAGTGGTTAAGTGCTGTCGAGTGGTTTCCAACTCATAGCAATCCTGTATAGGGTTTTCTGAGGAGTGGCCAATGTGTGTGAACCGCTGACTTGGTTGCTAGCAGTCTACTGCTTATTCTACTGCTTATACATTGCCACGCTAGGAATCTCCAAGGATTTTAACACTTATTTATTTCCACTATTGTTGTTGTTGTTGTTAAGTGCTGTCGAGTCAGTTCAGTTCTGACACACAGCAACTCTGTACAGGGTTTCCAAGGAGCAGCTGGTGAACTTGAACCACTAATCTTGTGGTTCAAAGTGACTTTGCAGTCCTGTGAATTATCCTACAGCACCACACCAGGACTCCATCCAATATTAGGAGCATAAATTAAGAGTATCAGGGTACCAAAATCTTATCTGTCATGTCGGTTGCAGAACATATAACCAACAGGACTAAACAAAAGTCAACGGATTTTGTAAGGAAAAATATGGTGGTAAAGAATAAGACTTTCAAAGCTGGGAAGGCATATATGTTGTCTGAGACATGCTTGCTAGAACTTGAAGATATATAGATAATAGGCATTGGTATTCTAAGAGGAACCGCTGGTGGTATCATGGTTTAAGTGTTTAGTTGCTAACCACGAGGCCAGCAATTCAAACCCATCAGCTACTCTGAGAGAGAATATGAATCTGTGGGAGTGAGGTCTCAAGATTGATTAAAAGTACAAACTCAAATACAGTAAAGATGCTTCAACGACAACTGTTATCAGCAAGTTATTTTAGCATATATAAAACCAGCACTCAGAGAAAGCTTTAATGAAGTGATTCCCAAATCAAACTACGCATGAGAACCCCCTGGAAACCAACTTAAACATATTGCTACTGTAAAGACTTACAGTCTTAGAAACCCAATGGGGCAGTTCGACCCTATTCTTTCAATAAAGGCCCTGTAAGTTGGAATCAACATGACAACAGTGAATTTGGTTTGGTTGGATATCTAAGGTTCTATCTAAGTAGGCCTGAAGGTTTATAAAATAAAACTTTGTAATTTTATAGAGGTAAGAATTTGCCTATAGGTCCTGCGAGAATAAAGTGTGGGAACAAGGCACTAAGCTCTCATCACCAACATTGACATCTTTGACAAGGTTCTGTAGTTCTCTACTGGTCCACTGTATAAGAAGTGACAGAAACTTTTTATGTGCAATGTGGCCCTACAAAAGTAAATCTAGTGAAAAGTTCTAAGGATAGTGGCTTGTAAACTAAAAACAAGTTTGAAGTTAAAAAGAGAGAATGTTAAATTCACTGATGGCATAGACCTGAGATGCCATTCAATTTAGAACATTTAAAAAAGTGAACTATAAAATTTTATCAGCAAATGATTTGGCATATATAAAATCTGCACCCTAGAGAATGCTTTATGCAGTAATTACCAAATCAAACTGCATGAGAACCCCTGGGAGACCAAGATAAAAATACAGATCTTTGGATCTCACATTTCATGGTGGTGGTTATTAAGTGTCATTTTGTTGGTTCCAACTCATAGCGAGCCTGTAATAAGGTTTCCAAGGAATGTCTGGTGGGTTTGAACCACTGACCTTGTGATTAGCAGTCCAGTGTAATAAATTTGAATCTGTGGGAGTGAGGCCTCAAAATCTATCAAAATCTATTCAAATGCAGCAATCTGCTTCAATGACAACTGAAAAGATATTTAACTGATGAGTTCATGAAATACCCAATTCTCAACATAAAGTGGAAAATGCTAGTACCTGTCCAAGTGATTTACTTATATACATAGAGATTTATGAAGATTTTCTTCTCTCTGTCCACCCTCAAGTGAATTCTCTAGTATTTCTCACAATTGGAAAAATGAGCCCAAGGTTAGCTGAGCTTTAAGTACTTATAAACAGAGCTCTGCAATGTTTGTCTTTATAGGAGGCTTTCCTTTTAGCCATTCTTCCCATTACCTTCCCTTCCCAATGTCAATCTATGGATCCCTCAGAAAAATTAAAAACAAAAAAACAGCTTGTCAGTCCCAGAGATTTTTCAACTGTATCTGAAAAATAAAGTACAGGCAGGCCAACAATAAACATCTATAAAGAATCCTTCATAGTCTTCATGCCCCAACTCACCTCCCCATTGTCTTTATCAATACTATGAGATTCATCCAATATCCTATCCACTTCTACATAATCTGGATTGAAGGGTTCTTCATCCTAAATGCATTAGAAAACCAAACAATAAAACCAGAGATTACTGTCCAGTATATTCAACTTACATCCCATCATTAGTTGACAACTTAACTTCATAATTATAAAAACGGAAGTTACCACATGGAAGAAGTTACCCATTTTCAAATCAAATCCTATGAACTTACCCATCATCTTACCTGTTACCAAAGAGAAAATCTCTCTTCTAACAGCATTTTCTGGATTTCATGCCTTATTACCTTCTGAAGAATCCTTTTCTAATAAATAATTCCCACAAACATACAACTATCTTCTCCTATTTCATATCTTCAAAAATATCTCTACTTTTACTCGACATCCCTTTGAAACTTTCTCTGTTCTACATCATATTCAAATTTCCCCAAAAGTTTTAGCACACATTATTTCTATTTCAAAACCTCCTTTTCTCTAGTCCAGTCATTCTAATTTGATTTTTATTATCAATCTGTCCATTTACCTTACACAACTAAAACTACTATTCTCAGTATCATTAATAATCTGAAACTTGCTGAATATAGTGGACACATTTCTATATTCATCTTTCCCTCCTTAAAGTATCTCTTGCCTTGGCTTTTTGAGATATTTTCTTAGTCCTCCTGCCCTCCTCTTATGATTTTTTTTGGGGGGGTTTTGGTTACTTCTTTTCAATCAAATATCCATCTGGCTTACTATACATTCACTAAGGAATTTAAAACTTAACATGGTCTATATTAAATTCCTGACTTCTCTCAAATCAGCTGCTTCCCAAAAAATCTTCCGTATTTCAATAAATGACCCCAACTCTATACATCTGCTCAGACCATAACCCTTCTATCCAAGCCCTTCAATCTTACTTCAAATGATTAATTACAAATCTGTCCATTCTAGCCACTAAAACCAGCCTAGTCCAAGTCACAATAATCTCTCATCTAGAAAGTTCCAACTGTCTCCTTACTGATCATCCTACTGCTATCCTAAAGAAGATTACTCTTCTTTAATCTATTCCACAGAATGTAGGTGATCTTTAAAATGTGAATACTGGACTAGATCTTTGGCCTGCTTTAAGTAGCTAAATAGCGTTCCTCTATACTTAGAATAAAAACTAAACCAAAAGTATTTTACAGGTCTAAGGGTCTGCTTAAGGAGCTCTGGTAGCATAGTGGTTACGAACCGGGTTGCGAACCGCAAGGTCAGCAGTTCAAAACTACCAGCTGTTCCATGGGAGAAAGATGAGGCTTTCTGCTCCCGTAAAGATTTTCAGCCTTGGAAACCCTGTATCGGGTCGCTATGAGTCGGAACCGACTCCACGGCACATAACAACAAGGGTCTGCTTGCCTAATTTTTTCCCCATCCTGGGCCATTCACATTCTATGATGTATGACAATCAATTGCATTATCTTTCTTTTGAGTTACCTATCCTATCAGGACCTTCACATATAGTATTCCCCATGCCATGAATAAGTAAACAGTATTTTACTTGTGTTCTTGGCCTTGCTAACTCCTATTCATCATTCAATTCTTAAGAGAAACAATGCTTCTCAGAGCAGCATTTCATAATCATCCAATATAAAGGTGTTGTTAAGTGCTATTGGGTTGGTTCCTACTCCTAGCCATCCTGCATAGAGTTTGTGAGGCTTTAAATCTTCACAGGAGTAGAAAGCCTCATCTTTCTACGGTAGACTTTCTGGTTTACAGTCCAGTGTTGATCGTATGAAGTCATTGCACCCCCCAATAAAAAGTAGGTTATTTCTTCATTATCTGTTTGTCCTTGCAGGCACCTGTCACAATTTGAATTATTTTTTAAAAATCTGTCTCTTCTCAATTAGATAGTGAGCTACATGAGAATTGCTCACATCTGTTTTCTTTACCATACTGCTTAGCACATTTGATGAATAAATACATGGTTTTCATGCTTAAATGGCCTACCTATAAAAGCAGATTTAATTGGCATATGAATTAAGTTAGTAGAACTCAGGTTGATGTCCAGAAATTTTACATCTAATCCCAGGCGGAACAGAGTTACAGTTCGACTGTACATTTCAAAGTTAGACATTAAAAGAACATGACCAAAAATGTAAACCAATTATTATTTTCATATAGTAAGAAACTATAAAACCTACATGGTCATATTTGTCCTCTCCAGGTGATATGGTGACATAAAGTTAATTTAAGCAGATGTACTTACAATTGTTTTTAGCTGAATAGTCTTTTTCTCAACTCTTTCTTATCTGTTCTCCTTTAACTGCAAGAAGCTTTCAAAAAGAATCATTTCCCTCAAAGTATGTTATGAATTGAACTATGTTCCTGCTACCCTCTATGCCTGTAGTTTTAATCTCATTTGGGAATGGATTATTTTTGCTACATTAATGAGACAAGATTAGTATAGAATGTATCTTGAGCCTATCTCTTGATTTATAAAAAAATTAAACAAGCAAAGAGAGACAGGGTAAGACAGATGCCAATGAGAGGAGCATGAGATTCTACCTAGAAAAGTGTCAACAGCAGAGAATTGTGGCAAAGGTGGTTCAAACACACCAGCTGCTCTTCAGAAACTCTATAGAAAACAACTATGAATCAGAACAAACTTGACAGCACTTAACAACAATGTTGTTGTTATGCGCCGTCGAGTCGGTTCCAACCCATAGCAACCCTGTACAAGATTTCCGAGGCTATAAATCTACAGGAGCAGAAAGTCTCATCAGTCTCCCACGGAGCAGCTGGTAGTTTCAAACTGCTGACCCTAAGGTTCGCAGCCCAACTCGTAACCACTATGCTACCAAAGCTCATAGTAAAATACTAAATTGCCTTGAAGAGACTGTTGATGGAATACAGAAGTCAAAGGCAATTCTGGTGAGGGCTTAGAATCAACTGAGGAGAACTGTAAAAAATGTCTGTATCCTCTTAGAGAATACTTGTCTGACAGAAACAGGAATGTTCCTAGAAAGGTGGACACATTAAATGAGCATGAGGTTTTAAAAGACAATGAAGAACACATGACTGGACAATGGACAAACGGTGAAGCTTTTTATGTAGTTACAAAGAACTGAATTATCTTCAAATGTTTGGAGGAAAGTAGAACTTGTTAAGTGATGAACTTGGATGTCTAACTAAGGGAATTTCAAAGCAAGATCTTAAAAGGACCATGTGGTTTCCTCTTACTGCTTATAGTATAATGTGAGAGGAAAGAAATGGACTTAAATAAGCTATTAAAAAAATAAGTTGGTTTTTTTTTTTAAATATAACATTTGGAAATTTTTGTTGCTGCCCACCTCTTTGAATTCTACAGGTCAAAAGAGCTACATCTGTTGTCATCTACAAAATAAAAAAAATCATCCCTGGAGCAGTTAGGACATCAGCAGAAGAGCTGGAAGGAGTCCAGGAAGGAGGGTTGTCTCAATTTCCAAAGTTAGAACGACGGTCTGTTGGGTCTCAGAAGATGGGGCCTTGGCCTCCTGTTTCATATGAACATCAATTCAGTTCCATACTATGGAAATACTTACTCATAGTTGGGGGGTAGGGGCGTGTGCCAGAACCAAAGGACAGAAGAGCAGAGCCAGGACCAAGAAGTGGGTTAACAAAGGGGTAGGAGAATGGGGCTGCCCATAGATCAGGGAGCAGAGCTGCTCCCACAGTGGACCTGGAAAGTGAAGCTTGAAGCCCAGGGCTGAGGAGGCTCCACCCAGAATCCAGAGCTGGTGACCAATGTCCAAAATCTGGAAGGCAGAGTCCTTGCCCAGATGGTCTTAGATAATAGGAATATTTTCAAGTTTTGAGAGCTAATATAAATTATTCTGTTAGGTTTTAGACTGTTTGGTGCCCATTTATCCCTTCTTTCCCTCTAATTTCTCGCCTTTGGAATGAAAACATCTATCTGCTCTACCACTATACTCTAGAAACAGATACTTTGCAGTCAAGATTTCACAGGTTCACATATCAAGAATAATTTGATCCCCAAATGGATTACACACAAAATCTCAACTATAGTCTATATGATTCAACTGATGAGAATTTGAACTTGGAGTTGATTTAAGACTTTTGGGATGATTAATAGGGTAAATGTGTTTTTCACTTAGATTGTTGTTGTTGTTGTTATTCGCCACTGAGTCAGCACTGACTCACAGTGACCTTGTGCAAAGCAGAACAAAGCAATGTCCGATCCTGGGCCAACCTCACCACTGTTGCCACACTTGAGTCCATCGATGCAGCCGCCTGGCTAATCCATTTCATTGGGGGTCTTCCTCTTTTTCTCTGACCCTCCACCTTACCAAACATGATCTCCTTCTCCAGCGACTGGTCCCTCCTGACAATGTCTGAAGTATGAGAGACGAAGTTTGGCCATCTTGGCCTCTAAGGAGCACTCTGGCTGCTCTTCTTCCAAAACAAATCTGTTGGTTCTTCTGGCAGCCCATGGCACTTTCAATATTCTCCTCCAACACCATAATTCAAAGGCATCAATTCTTCTACGGTCTTCCTTATTTACTGCCCAGCTTTCACATGCATATGAGGTTATTGAAAATATCTGGCTTGGGTCAGGCGTACCTTAGTCCTCAAACTGACATCTTTGCTCTTCAACACTTTAAAAAGTTCCTGTGCAGCAGATATGCCCAATGCAATACGTCGTCTGATCTCTTGACTGCTGCTTCTGCGAGAGTTGACAGTTGATCCAAGAAGAACGAAGTCCTTCACAACTTCAATCTTTTCTCCAATGATAAGAATGTTGTTTATTGGTCCAGTGGTGAGGATTTTTGTTTTCTTGACATTGAGATATAATCCATACCAAAGGCTATGCTATTTGATCTTCATCAGTAAATGTTTTAAGTCCTTTTCACTTTCAGCAAGCAAGGTTGTATCAACTGCATATCGCAGGTTGTTAATGAGTCTTCCTCCAATCCTGACGCCACATTTTTCTTCATATAACCCAGCTTCTTGTATTTGCTCAGCATACACGTTGAATGAGTATGGTAAAAGAATACAACCTGTTGCACACCTTTCTTAATTTTAAAACATTCAGTGTTCCCATGTTCTGTTCGAACAACTGCTTCTTGGTCCAGGGTACAGATTCCTCATGAATACAATTAAGTGTTCTGGAATTCTCATACTTCGCAATGTTGTCCATAGCTTGTCATGATCCACACAATCGAAGGCCTTTGCATAGTCAATAAAGCACATATAAACATCTTTCTGATATTCACTGCTTTCAGCCAAGATCCATCAGACATCAGCAATGATATCTCTCATTCCACAGCCTCTTCTGAAACCAGCTTGAACCTCTGGAAATTCTCTGTCAATGTATGATTGTAGCTGTTTCTGTATTACCTTTAGCAGAACTTTACTAGCTTGAGATATCAAAGAGATTGTCTGATGATTTCCGCATTCCGTTGGGTCACCTCGCTTTAGAAAAAGGGCACAAATATGGATCTCTTCCAAATAGTCAGCCAGATAGCTGTCTTCCAAATTTCTTGGCAGAGATGACTGAGTGCCTCCTGTGCTGCCTCATTTTCTTGAAAGATTTCAATTTTGATTCCATCAATTCCTGGTGCCTTGTTCTTTGCCAATTCCTTCAATGCACCTTGGACTTCCTCCCTGAATATCACTGGCTCTGGATCATATGCTACCTCTTGAAACGGTTGAACATGAACCATTTCCTTTTGGTACAGTGACTCTGTGTATTCCTTCCATCTTCTCTTGATGCTTTCTGCATCATTCAATAATTTGCCCAGAGAATCTTTCAATAACGAAAGACGAGGCTTGAATTTTTTTCTTCAGTTCCCCCACCTTAGAAATGCTGAGCATGTTCTTCCTTTTTGGTTTTCTGATTCCAGATCATTGCAGATTTTATTATAATATTTCACTTTATCTTCTCGAGCTGAACTTTGAAATATTCTGTTCAGCTCTTTTACCTCCTCATTTCTTCCATTTGCTTTAGCATCTCTTTGTTGGAGAGCAAGTTTCAGAGTCTCTGCTGACATGCATTTTGACCTTTTCCTTCTTTCTTGTCTTCTTAATGACTTTTTGCTGTCTTCACGTATGATGTTTTTGATGTCATCCCAAAACTCTTCTGGTCTTTCACTTGGGTAAGAACATAAATTTTGGTGAGCCAAAGGTAGAATGGTATGTATTGAGTTGTAACCCCCAAAATATATTGTAAAGCCTAACCTCTGCACCTGTGGTTATAATCCCATTTGGAAATAGGTTGTCTTTGTTATTTTAATGAAACAGGATCATTGCTGCATGTGTCTTGAATCAATCTCTTTAGAGATACTAAAAAAAAAAGATTTAAAAAGCGAGCACAGAAGAAAAATGGGGTAACTCGGATGCCAAGACACGTGGAGATCTCCACAGAACCAGGAAGTAGAATCTAAAGAGACAGACAAGGCCTTCACAAGAACCTGTGCTCTGAATTCGAACTTACAGCTTCCTAAACTGTTAGAAAATCAATTTCTGTTTGTTAAAGCCATCCATTCATTTGTAGTATTCCTGTTATAGCAGCATTAGGCAAATAAGAAAAAGTACTTAGTACAATATATAGAACAAAGATGAGAAATCCCAGAGTTTGGCCAAGGAATACGTACATAAAACCTTCACAATGCAAAATAGGGACAAGAGACACTTACACATGGCTCAGGGTTTAAGCAGTAGAAATATTAGACATAGTGGCATTCGATGGCACAGTGGTTAAGCTCCCGTTTTTAACTGAAAAGTCAGGGGTTTGAACCCACTAGCCATTCTGTAAGAGAAGGATATGGTAGTCTGCTTCAGTAAACGTTGTTGTTGTTATGTGTTGTCGAGTCGGTTGTGACTCATAGCGACCCTGCATAGGATTTCCGAGGAGCAGCTGGTGAGCTTAAACCGCCAACATTGCAGTTCAAACGGCTATGCAGTCTGACGCATTAATCCACAGTGCTACACCAGGACTTGCAGTAAACATAAGAAACCCAGCAAATCTGGGTCGTGTTATGTTGTCAGAATAAACTCAACAACAATAGGTAACATGAGACATGGGGAATTAAGCTTCATAATTGCCATTTGTAGTAATAAAGGATTACAAATTTTGAGAAAATAAATGTTAATTTATTGGTAAGGTTGCTTACGTCTCTAGATACCATCCATCAATAGTTTGACGATTGAAAACAAAACAATGAAATCGACTGTCAAGTCCACTCCCACTCAGAGTGACCCTAAAGGATACTGCTCCTTAAGGGTTTCAGAGACTGTAAATCTTTACAGAAACAGACAGCCTCATCTTTCTCCTGAAGAGCAAGCTGGCTCTTTCAATCACTGACCTTATGGTTAGCAGCCCAATGCTTAATCTACTGTCCACAAAGAAATGACATGTTGTTTGAGGAGCAGCTGGTAGGTTTGAACTGTCAACATTGTAGTTTCCAGTCCAGCACCACACCAGGACAATGTTATTGTTGCTATTGTTAAGTGCCTTCAAGACAGTTCCAACTCATAGTGACCCTGTATATGGTTTCCGGAGAGCGGCTAGTGATCTTGAACTGCTGACCTTGTGGTTCGAACTGACCTTGCAGTCCAGCACATTAACTAACCCACAGCGCCACACCAGGACAATGGAGTGAGACAAATGCCTCAATGATCAGAGATCAGTTTATCATCTGTTGAAAACACTAAATGCATACTCAGCAAGTCAATTTCAAAATACTTTGTAAATTATAAAAGAACCACAACTAAACCTGAGAAAATAAAGCCTAGGACAAATAAGGAAGTGAAGTCCAATGATCAAATCTCTAAACCTTACTTACATTCAGATATTCAAATAAACTATGTCTTTTAAAAATTAGTCAAGACCAACATCCTGAATGATTTGTATGTAGTCTATGAAAGAAATGATAGATAATATTTATTCATAATTACCTCATGGAAGAAATGTCTCATCTGAGACATTTTGTTTTTGAAGCGCTTTAGTTTTTGATGAATCCTTTTATCCTTCTCTAGCTGGGAGATAGTTGCCCACTCACAGTGTAGATAGGAGCTAAAGGGGTTGGAAATACAGTTATGAAGGGAGAAATGAGGAAATGATAGGCCAGTGTCTGAGATTAGAGACTAGGCAAAAGCAGATAATGCTTAGGCCAGCGCTTCTTAAACTTTAATATGCACACAAATTATGAGTTCACAATTCTAACATTCTAACAAGGACCCACCTGATGCTAACTGTGCGGGTCAAAAGCAAGATCGTAATGCTAAAGCAAGGTATACAGATCACAAGGGATTTAATCTGGAACTACACTAACCCAAACGTCTTACAGAGAAATAGTAAAGTTGTACCAATTCCCAAACATCTCTCTAAAATAAATTTCCCCACTGAAAACAGCAATTTGGGCTAGGAGACACAATTAAAAAAGGAGTTTGGTGTGAAAAGCTTTTTCACTGGTCACGTACTAGTTCTTGTACTTGACAAAGAATTCTTCTGCTTCAGTATACTGTCCTGAAGGAAGCTGAGAAGAAAGAAACAAATCATAGTCACTAATCTCTATTAAAAAAAACTGTCATTTCAATCACACAAAGCAGAATTCACATTCAATATTCCCTGATGATATTATTGATTTAGGAATTAAGGAACTAATCTGATATCTCAGTTCTAAATGTCTGAGAGCTAGAGAAAATAAACCGGTAGCCAGTCTAAAGCAATGAGAGTTTGTATTTTCTAGCTAACTCTCCTTTAACATCTCTCATAACTACATCTTAGCAATATATCAATCCCAACATACAAAGATGTTCTTTAATAAAGTCTCTAAAATAGAACTAGGGGACAATAAAAAGACAGACATCTCACCTCCTTCTTCACAACCCGCATAGAAAGCACTTTATCTACAATAGCTGCATCTTCTTCACTGGGATTCTCCTACATGAAAAGATGCAACTAGTCAACAGATGATTATGAGTATCAGGACAAACCCATCCAATTGCTTGTGTTCTCAGCTTACCACAAAGAACTGCATGGAAGGCAACGTCTCGCCATCTGGTTCCTGCACTGGTTCAGGGAGGATAGGTTCAGGTTTTATTGGACCAGTTACATCCACCTCTTCTTCTTCTTCATCATCTGTGATCTTTATATCTAGATCCTCTGTATATTTTTTCCGCTTTACTTGGCGATTTGAACGTCTCTTCTGTAGAGGCAAAATTGTTTAAATAACGACTTAGGTCTTTCTAACACAAAAATTGGTCAAGCAAATCTTTTCTTTCCACCCACATTGTTGCAAAGAATTGCTGACTCGTACATCTTATACAATGTGTGTAACTGAGAGCCATTTAAAAATGTTCATTTTTTTTGGTCTAGTAATATTACCTCCAGAAAAACATGTTCAGTAAATAATCTGAAACACATCAAAGCCTGGTACACAACAGGATTAATGTCAACATTATTTAAAATAGAGACAAAACTAAAATCTAACAACAATAGACAAATTAAGAAATTATGGCATAGCCACAGAAAATTAAATACATAATTAAAAAATTTCATAGCATTTTGAAAAAAACAGGAAAATGCTTTCCATTAGAGGATTAACCAAAAACATGCAATATTGTCCTAATTTTGTAAAAGAAAAAGTACAAATACAAAGACACAGGCATGCACACAGAAAAAAGGCCTGGAAGGAACTGTATCAAAATATTAACAAGTTATAAAACTATTATAGGCATTTTGTCTTCTCTACAGTCTCACATTGCAAATTTTCCTAATACAAATGTATGCACTTTGCTTTTTCATTTATGCAAAAAACTAAATAAATAATTATTATATATAAGTCTATCATGAAAACGATGTCCCTATCCACTGAGTAGTACACCATCTGTATAGGCGGGGCTGATGAAATGAAATGCGGATGGGTCTGTTGTGATACAATAGTGAATAATTGTTATCAGGACTGATTGTGAGGGTTGGAAATGTACAGGTAGATGTTTTGTAGCAAGGAGGGGAGTGATTAACTTTTCAGCCTAGGAGCAGAGGTCCCTGGGACCATCAAGGGAGAAGAGTAGAGAGCGGGACCCTACCCAGAGAAGCAGTGATGCCAGAGATGGAGGGAGAGATGATGACGTGGAGAGATGGAACAGTTGGGGACTTTAGACACAGAGAGGGAGAGGGGCTGTGTGCTGACGACCGGGTGGCAAGCTTGTAGTATATACCCTTCGGTTGGTTGATGCTGCATGGAGGGGATTGTAACCATAGCAATGAAAGGATATATGGTAAGATGAATGTAAAACTAATGTTCTCCCATGTAAACTATCACAAAAAACTTTTTTAAAGAAAAAAAAAAAAAAAAAAAAAAAAGTGATGTCCCTATAATCAAATACTTATTTACCCCCCAAAGTACATCCCCCAAAAAACCCTACAAAACAATAAACTTTTTAAACACATGCGCCAAACCAGGTAAGTTATTCTACTACTTAACATAATAATTTGATCAAAAACTGCCTACTAGAAGCAAGAAACTGTGAAATTGAAACAGAACTCTCAGTCTGCAGAGTGTAAAGTATTTCACATTAGAAGCAATCCTTAAGTACAAATGTATATAAGGATACTTTGTTCCTATTTTGTGTTTATTTTAGTGCTAAATATTTTTAAATAAATGGATACATACTATATGTATTGTTCTACTGATTTCTTTAAGCTAATACATTTTTTAGAATCATTTTTCCCTTATATTACATTACAGATCAATCTGATTCCTTTAAGTGCTAACTAAAACATCTTTTAACCAAGCAATCAGGATAAGAAAATAAAAATGGGGGGGGGGAGGGAAAATAGAAGTAAACATTAAGAATAATCAGAAAAAATTCTTAAAAAGTACACTGGGCCTTACCAGATATTAAGGATAATTTAAAGTTATAGTAATTAACATAGCTTGGCACCTCACTAAGGAATGATAGCACAGGTTAATGAAACAGTGCCCAATTGTAAACTAAAATACTTATATGGATTTACAACATGATTAAAACAACACCTCTAATCAGTAAAGAAAAGGTAGATTATTCTATAAATAGAATTAGAAACAAATACCCAACTGAGGACAGAGAAAATAAACATTACACAAGGATCAATGATTTAAATGTATGAAAAGTCATCAAAAAATTTCTAGAAGAAAATGTGAAAGAATTTTTTTAATCCTGGATTGGTGATGTTGGTGGTCATGTGATGTGGAATCAACTCCATCGCATAATGACGCTATATAGGGTTTCCAAGGATATAAGTCTTAACAGGAGCCGAAAGCCTCATCTTTCTCCCTTGGAGCAGCTGGTAGATTCAAACTGCTAACCTTGCAGTTAGCAGCCTAATTTGTAACCTACTACATAACCAGGAAGGAGCTCTGGTAGTGAAGTGGTTACGAGTTGGGCTGCTAACCTCAAGGTCAGTAGTTTGAAACTAGCAGCCGTTCCGCGGGAGAAAGATGAGGCTTTCTGCTCCCGTACAGATTTACAGCCTCAGAACCCTACACAGGGTTGCTGTGAGTCAGAACCAACTCTATGACCACAACATTACCAGGGATACTTAATAATGGATTAGGAAAAGTCTTTCTAAGCAAGATGTGCTATCTCAGAAACCTTAAGACTGACTAATAAATTTGACTATATAAAACTATAAATGAATAAAATATATCATAAGCAAAATTAAGACAAATAATGATACATTGGCTAATCATAAAGCATTCTCTTGAATAATTAAGAAAAAGATTAATAACAGAAGGAGAGTCAGGAACTGAAAGAGGGTATAGAATGTGTGACTAACTGTCTCCATGAACAACTTCTCCTATGCCATGAGACCAGAAGAAATGGATGGTGCCCAGTTATCATTACTGAACGTTTTAATTAAAAGATCCTATACATATAAAGAATAAAATTCTCATAGATTCTAGACTTTCTGGATCTATAAAGGGTGGGTAAGTCCCTAAAACTACTGCCCTAAGACAATCTTTAAACCTTCAATCAAACTATAGTTTAGCCTATGCAGTTTTTTTAAGCATTATGCTCTTTAAGAACTATCTATGTGGAGAAATAAAAAATGAATTTTGTGTATGGAATTCCAGCACCTATCTGTCAGTTTGTTGTACTGTGGTGGTTTACATATGTTGTTGTAAAGCTAGAAGCTATGCCACTGGTATTTCAATACCAGCTGGATCACCCATGATGAGAAGGTTTCAGCAGACCTAGACACAGAAGGAAGAAGATGTGAAACGCTTCTGAAAGGTCAGCCCCCAAAATCTCATGAATAGCAGCAGAATTGTCTAGTATGAAGGCCTCTTCAAAGTAGAGTTAACATCAATGTCATGAATGGAGCAAAGCTTTCAAGCCCTTCATTTGCTGATGCAGCACAACTCAAATTGAGAAGCAGCAGCTACAAATATTCATTAATAATGAAAACATAGAATGTACAAAATATGAATCTAAGAAAATCGGAATATGTCAAAAATTAAATAGAATGCATAACGATCAATATCCTAGGCATTAGTGAGCTGAAATGAACAGATATTGGCCACTTTGAGTTGAACACTCATACAGTTTACTATGCCGGGAACAATAAATTGAAAAGTAATGGCATCACATTACAAAAGTAATGTCAAAAAGAACATTTCCAAGATCTATCTTGAAGTACAAGACTATCTGTAATAGGATAATATCCATTGTTGTTGTTGTTAGGTGCCATCGAGTCAGTACCGACTCATAGCGATCCTATGCACAGAAGAACAAAACACTGCCCGGTCCTAGGCCTACCTCACAATTGTTGCCACGCTTGAGCCCACTGATGCTGCCACTCTGCCAATCTATTTCGCTGGGGGGTCTTCTTCCTTTTTCTCTGACCCTCTACCTTGCTAAACATGATAATCCTTCTCCAGCGTCTATTCCCTCCTGACAATATATCCAAAGTATGAGAGACAAAGTCTGGCCATCCTGGCCTTCAAGGAGCACTCTGGAAGCACTTCTTCCAACACAGATCTGTTTGTTCTTGTGGCAGCCATTTGCCTACATCAAACACCAGTTAATACCACTATTATTCAGATTTATGCACCAA
The DNA here is from genome assembly GCF_000296735.1 of Chrysochloris asiatica. Taxonomy (NCBI): domain Eukaryota; kingdom Metazoa; phylum Chordata; class Mammalia; order Afrosoricida; family Chrysochloridae; genus Chrysochloris; species Chrysochloris asiatica. The sequence continues at coordinate 31,578,359 of NW_006408535.1, read as the reverse complement.
AGGCTACAACCAATGATGATGAAATTGGACTTCTACCGAGTCCTTGTGTGGCGCTCTAGGATAAGCGTGGACTGCTAACCACAAGGTGGTGGTGGTGATGGTAGTGTGCCATGGAGTCAGTTGACTCACAGTATCCCTGCATAGGGTTTCTGAGGTTGTAAATCTTTACAGGAGCAGAAAACCTCATCTTTCTCCCACAAACGGCTGCTAGTTTTGAACTGCTGACCTTGAGATTAGCAGCCCAACTCATAACCAATACGCTTCAAACTCACCACCACCGCTTGGAACTCCTACTTAGGGTCACAATGAGTAGGAACCACTCAACAGCACTAACAACCACCACTACTACACCAACTTCTGCCTGAAAATAATCAAACATGCAATCAGGATGCATTAACAATGACTGGTGACTGGAATTCAAAAGTTAGAAACCAAGAGGAGGATCAGTAGTTGGAAAATATGACCTTGGTGACAGAAACGATGCTGAAGATTCCATGACAGAGTTTTGTAAGATCGATGATCTATTCACTGCAAATACCTTTACCAACAACAAACGGTGATTATACACATAGACCTAACCAGATAAAATACACAGGCATCAAATTGACTTTTTATGTGAATACCATTAGCTAAAACAAGTCCAAGAGCTGATTGTGGATTACTCATAGGCAAGTTCAGGCTGAAGCTGCAGAAAATTAAAACAAGTCCACAGGAGCTAAAATTCAACCTTGAGTATATTCTACCAGAATTCAGAGATTAGCCCAAGAACAGGTTTAATGCATTAGACACCAATGACTGAACACTTGAAGAGTTGTGGGCTGACATCAAGAACATCATATATGAATGGAAAGTCATTAAAAAGACAGCAAAGAAAGACCAAAATGATGTCAAAAAAGACTGAAAGTTGCTCTTGAACATAAAGAAGCTAAAATGATTAGTAGAAATGATGCAATAAAAGAGCTGAAGAGAAAAATCCAAAGGGCAACTCTAGAAGACAAAGTCAAGTATTATAATGAAATGTGTAAAGATCTGGAGTTAAAAAATCAAAAGGGAAGAACAGGCTCAGCATTTCTCAAGCTGAGAAATGAAGAAAAAGTTCACAACTCGAGTTATATATTGAAAGATTCTATGAGCAAAATGGAGTCCACATATACAATAAGTACTGGAATGACAACTACAAGGTCGGTGGTTCAAACCCACCAGCTGCTCCTTGGCAACCCTATACAGAACCACAATGGTGGTCACAATGAGTAAGAACCAACTTAACGGGGAACATAACCAAATACTGAATGACGCAGAAAGCATCAAAAATACAGAGTCCCTGTACCAAAAAAATTGGTCAACGTTCAACCATTTCAAGATGTAACATACAATCAAGAACCAATGGTAATGAAGGAAGAAATCCAAGCTATGCTGAAGGTATTGGAGGGAGGAAGGGAGAGGAACAAAGCCATTTAAATTGACAGACTACAACAACACACCAATGCAGAGCTGAAGGCACTCACTCATCTGTGTCAAGAAATTTGTAAGACAGCTACCTGACCAACTGATTGGAATAGGTCCATATTTGTGCCCATTACAAAAGAATGTGGAAATCATCTAACAGTGTCATTAATATCACTCACATACAAGGAAGAGTTTGCTGAAGATAATTCAAAACCAGCTATAGCAGTAAACTGAAAGGGAGCTGCCAAAAATTCAAGCCAGATTCAGAAGAGGAAGGGGAACAAGGGATATAATTGCTGACGTCTGATGGATCTTGGCTTTAAGCTGAGAATACCAGAGATATGTTTATTTGTATTTTATTCACTATAAAAGGCATTCAACTGTGTGGATAATAACAAACTAATGATAACAATGCAAAGAACGGGAATCCCAGAACACTTAAATTGTGTTAATGACGACCTATACATAGACTAAGAGGCAATCATTCGAAAAGAACAATGGTTTAGAATCAGTAAAGTTACGTGTGTCAGGGTGGTATATTTTTACCATACTTATTGAATCTGTATACTGAGGAAATAATTCAAGAAACTGGATATATTAAAACGTGATATCAGAATTGGAGAAAAACTCATTAACCTAAGATGTGCAATGACACAAAGAGGAAAAAGATGAGGCAAACTTGGAAACTATGTAACAGTTCTTCAGTATCCTATTCTGCCTTGTTAATGAGTCAGAATCAATTTCAGGGCAATGGGGATTTAAACAAAATGGGCTAGATTGAAACTACCAAATGTTGGTGCAAATGAGGAACAACCAAAACTCTCACAGGAGCATAAAATGAAATGGAAAATGACAGATTCTTACAAAATTCAAAATACAAGTACTCCACAGGTCTATCGATTGTATTCCTGGGGATATAGCCATGAGAAATGAAAACTCATTTATATATCCACAAAAGCCTTGTACTAAGGATGTTCAAATTGGCCTTATCCAGAATAACCCCATACTGGAAAGAACTCAAATGTGCATCAACAGGAAAATGGACAAATCGTGGGATATACATAAAATAAAATATTACTTAAAAAAAATAAACTACTAAAAAAGTCAACAATTAGATGAATCTCAAAATTATTACACTGACAGAAGTAGAACTGTACATATTGTATGATTCCATTTACCTATGGTGACAGAAATCAGAACAGTGGTTGCCTCTGTAGGGAGAGGAGGGTTGACAGACTCGAAGAGAGCAGAAGAGAACTTTCTGGGGTAATAGAAATGCTCTGATCTTGATGTGGATGATGGTTATGTGGATGTTTACATTTGTCAAAGCAAATCAAATTATATGATCCGTGCACATTTCACCAGTCTGGGAAGATACACAAGCTACTGAAAATTTATTTTAGAGAATGAGATTAGGAGAAACTACCCACTTTTACTATAGATATTTTTGTATTATTTGAGTTTATTGCATCTACTTTTATAAAAAATATTATTTGAAAAATTTAAGAAACACTCAGGAAATTATCTGGATTTATTAATCCAGGCGGAAGTAGGACTATAATGGAAGTAAATTTGTTAGTGATATTGTAGTGAAATAATGGAAACATGGGACTTCATTAAATAACCTGTCTACTTTTGGGTACATTTGAAGAAAAAAGGGGGAGAGGAGAAATGAGTTAGATGCATCTTTTTCATGAAGAACAGTCTCCAAAATGCATTACTGGGGGGAAAAGGCAGAGTACACATACAACGCTAACATTTAGTGCAAGCAGTAGAGTGCTCATAAAAGTAATGGAGTATTTCTAAAAAGGATATACAAAAAAAAAAATGGCAACAGAGATTATTTCTGGGGATGAGAATTAGAAGTAAATCTGAGATCTAGAATGGGAAGGACCTCTACAGTTTCTGCTTTTCTGTACTATTGCAATTTTTTAATTAAAAAGTAAAATGGTGAAGGGATTTTAATAACTTTTACATAGTTCCAAAGGATAAAAATCCAAAGTACAGTTATCATTACCCACCTACACTTTAATTCCTTTCCTCTAAGATACACACTGTAACAATTCTTTCAGTATCCTTTTAGGAAAAAAAACAAAAGCTCAAAATGCGCACACACATGCTCTCTCTTTATAAGGAGATGTATGCACCATTCTATACATTGCTTTTTTCTTTAAATATGAAGGGTTTTCCATAGCAACACAACCTAATATACTTCACTGCTTTCAACTGCCATGTAATATTTTATTGCAAGGATTTCAAAACTTAACCATTTCCACCAATGGACACTAAAGTTATTTTGTAGTTACTGCTATTGCAAATAGTGCCACAGTGCTTCTGAGAATGTATCCATAAGGTATTTCCTTGTAGCAGAATCACTGAGTCAAGAAAGAGCTTTAGTATGCAATATGCAAGATACTGAAACACTAACTTGCTGAACAGATTGTACCAATTAGCACTCTCACCAACTATATGCTAAGTGCCTTGATTTCATTGCCTATACTGGCATTATGACTTTAGAAATTCTGCCAATCTTTATATCTCTTATTTATTTAAAAAAAATCCAATTTGTTTTCAACAAATACTTAAACTATTAACAAATGTATATAACTAGGTGCCCTTACCATGCGCAAAGCACTATGTGCTTTTCAAATGTTTACATTTAATCCTAAGAACAGCCTTATTTGGTAAATTATCTGCATTTTAGAGATGAAGAAAATGAGTCACTAAGAGATTAAGTGGCCTGACAAAATTGACAATGCAGCAAGTGGTCGAGTTCAACAAAAGCCCAGTCATTCTGCCTCCATAGTTTATGCTCCTCATTATGTTGTTATAGAATTTAATTTTTATCATACCAACCATAATTTGTAGTCAGATTTATCAATCTTTTATCACCTTTCATTATTATTTTTTGCTGTTGTAAGAGCTACTCGCAAATTATCCTATTTTGACCTTCTGCACAAGGACTCTCTTTCCCAGGGCTTTTGAATTTTAATGTACTCCTTTGAAAGATATAGAAAAACACGTTTTATAGAAAGTTCATGATTTTATTTTTTATATTTAGACCTTCGATTAATCTGAAATTTGTTTCTATTTAAGGAAGCAAGAAATCCAGTTTTGTTTTTTGCCTTAACATTATTTATTGAATAATCTTTCTTTTCTGTTAATTTGAAAGGGATTTTAATAACTACTTGAATATATTTCTAGACTCTATTCGCTTTTGTTAACCTTTTATTTCTACTTCAATTATAAACTTTCAGTAATAGTTGCTTCATAATATATTCAAATGCCTATTAAGTATGGGTTTTGCTTCATTTTGCTTTTCAAAATGATCTTGATCATTTTCACATTAATTTCCCCTATAATAACTCAAGTTATCATTTTGTCAATGTACTGAATGCTTACGAAGGCATTTATAAACATTAATAGTTAAGAGAGGCATTTAAGGTTAATTTAGTCCAAACTCCCATTTATAGATGAGTTCAGACCCAGCTAAAGTGAGTGAATTGGCCAGGCCCACAGAGCTACTTAAGCAGTACCATGGATCTTCTGAATCTTAATACCAGGATACGTCCATGGTTGGAAATTTGACGAAAGGTGGTACCATAAGGCAACATATCAGAAACAGAAGACTAAAATTCTTCTGGTCTGGCTTCTTTTGTTCTCTTCCAATGTCTCTCATCTTCAGGAGGTAGAAAAAAACTTTGTGGTTGCTGGATAGTTCTAAGAGAAACCAAAGTACTGATATAACCATAATAGCAATCACATAGCATGGATTTCATGTTTGTTCAGTTTTTGAAGCACTGGGATTTGGGGGAATAAATATTGTTATTTTGATAGTAACATGCTTTTTACCTAAAAACACAAATATTTTAAAAATACTGGCCAGAACTTTTTACCTTTTATTCCTACCTCTGTAGACATGTGCATAGACAACTGTAGAAATGTGCATAGACCTTTCAGTCTCTCAGCATTTATTCCTGGTTTGCACGCCATAATTGAATATGATTTTCCTAAGTTCTTTAGGGATCCTTTTACCTGGATGCTGCTTTCTTCATCTTCCCGAGGTGATTGAGCAGGCATGACTTCCACGTCTGAATTATCAGATGAGGTATTACGCTTTCTCTTCTTACCCACCACAGGAGTAATGGTGCTAAAATGGAAAAATCAAGCTCATTTTCAGAGAGGACAAAGAAATGTTAGGAGTAAGAAAACATAAGTAATCCAAGCCATCATATGCACATGCAAAAACATCTAAAAAGCAGTGTTTAGATCTTCAGTCTATTGTTGTTGTTGTTAAGTGCCATCGAGTCGGTTCTGACCCATAGCGACCCTGTACAGGGTTTCCGAGGGTGTAAATCTTTATGGGAGTAGAAAGCCTCATCTTTCTCCCGCAGAGCGGCTGGTAGTTTCGAACCGCTGACCTTAAGGTTCGCAGCCCAATTCGTAACCACTACGCTACCAGAGCTCCTTCAGTCTATAGGACATTACTATTCTGATAAAGGGGTTTATAAATCATTGGCTGACCTTTACACCAGATTTGACAAATCCTAGCTGCTACTCTATTCATAAGTACTTGAAGGTAGCATAATTCAGCAGAATAAATACTGGACTAAGAAGTAAAAGGTCTCATTTCTCATCTCAGTTCTGTCACTGGCTTGGCATTAATTTCCCTATTTACAAACTTCATTGATAATAACAGTCCTGACACATGTTGAGTATCAAATAAGGTAATAACACAAGAGCTCCAAAATTCTATACAAAAGTTAACTATTATTATTACACAAGTATGAATAAGAATCCCAGGAAGCAGAAGCAAGGGAGCGAGGTGCAGACTACAAGAATTTTATGGCAAGTATTGATTCTATAACACTGCTTAAGGATGACAGGTTGCTGAAACCTACCCCAATTCAGATGAGATGCAAGAACAGGGCAGCTAAGTGTCCAGCAGCACTCTTAAAGGGTGTGAGTGGTTAAGAAGGTAGTGTGAAATCACTTTCACACTACAGTAATACTATATCAGGAAGAATATATAAGAACATAGACTCACAACTTTTTAAATATAACCCCCAACACAATGACTGGCTATCTTTCCTGTGACTTCCCTGTGTTTCCCTTTTAAAACGTGCTAACTTGCAAATTTCTGCTTAGCAAATCATGAAAGCAATGGGACAGAAAATAAACAGTCTTATTATATTCTATGATAGATAACCCTGAACTATATACCTGCTAAATGCCAAGTAGTTCTTTTAAATACTATTTAAAAATGAATGCACTGCCCTCAAATGTTGCATCAAAATAGCAAGGGGTACTCACTTTAGCTTACTTTTGCCCTTAGTTTTGGAGGTACCAGAAGCTTTGCTCTTCTTTGGCTTTTCCTCCTTGAGCCTCTCCCCACTGCTCTTCTTCCTGCGTTTCTTTTCACCTTCCTCCTCTGGCCGAACACTGGGCAATTCATCCTCATTCAGGACTCGAGGTATGTTCTGCTCACCCCGGGCACGAGCCCTAGCAATGGCCTCTGCTACAATCCGATTTGCTTTCTCTTGCTTCTTCTGATGCTCCAACCTGCGGTTTTCCTCCATCCCTGTCTTGCCCCCAGTATGAGCAGAGCTTGCTGGTGATGACAATGCTGCCACCTCACTGGCACTTAGAACTTTAACTACGGAGAGCCCTGAAGAGGTCCCTTGGGAAGAGCCAGCCTATAGAAGCAAAGACATCAAATTTCAACTTTCGTGTAGCTAAAATATTGCTATTGTTAAGTGCCGCTGAGTTGGTTCCAATTCATAGAGACCCTGCATAGCATTTCTAAGGAGCAACTATTGGGTTTGAAACACCAACCTTTAGGTTAGCAGTCCAGTGCTTATCCTACAGCACACCAGGCTAAATAAACTGTCTAAATAAAACCCAGCTCTAAAGAAGGTAGGCTAAAATTTTTAGTTCTAGCTTCTCAAGAACTACACTCACTCCAAGTCTTACTAAACCCAGACACATTAAAAAAAAAAAAAAAAAAAGTTTCACTTAGATGGGAAGATGGCAAGAATGATACCAAATCAAACCTCAGTATCCCTTAGCTATGCTCTTAATATCAACACTCATCTCAATTATTCTGGAAAAATTGCAATTATTGGAGCCAACACTGGTGTCTGGGCTAAAAGTAAAAACATTCAAATTTTACTCTTAACCTAACTTTATCTTGCTGAAGGGTGGGTGGTATGATAATCATTTCACCAATTTAAGGCTATTTTCTTATCCTTCAAATCAAATGATACTTCAAATCCTTTTTATTTCACAAGAATATTAGAAAAAGTCTAAACAGCTCAAAAACAAATGCTAGATAAATCATCTGTCTCCAAATCCAACTATCTAATCTTTGCACAATAAAAGTAAAACCAGTATGAAAAAAATAAGCCTACTTCTCAAATCAGAGGTAGAGATCTAGATTAGCCTCAGAATCAGTGTCTGCTTGAAGGCAGTATCAAGGTACTAAGAGGTTTCTTTTCCTTAGTAATTGTGTAAGCCTCACCTGTGGCTGCAGTACCACCTTAAGAGGTACTGAAAGTCTTTGCCCAGGGCTCTGTCCTGGTCCCATTATCTGAGCCTGCTGTACAGAGGAGAGCGTCACTGGTTGGGTTGAGGTTGGCTGTTGGGGCTGCGGCTGAGATGATGGAGGCTGTGGTACAATCTGGATTTTTTGCTGTGGCTGCTGCACCTGCAGCTGGATAGTTACTACTTTGGCAGGCTGCCCCTGGGCATTCTTGGCTTGAGTCAGGGCTGCCAGCTGGTTGCCCTGTAACACAATCTTGCCTGGTAAACTTCCTAGCACAACATGCCGGTGTCCTTGGGGACCTCCTGACTGTGGCTGCTGGAGGACCAGGGTGATGCGTTTCGATTCACCCTAGAATGCAAAGAAATTTTAAGAGAAATAAATTAGAAAGAACAGCACCCCCTTAAATATTTATACCAGCTTTTCTCATCCTAGAATCATAAATACCGAGGATCCAAAGATAGAATACAATTCATTCTATTCATCCTATTTTAACCTGATAATCTTTTCTGCATATACTATCCAGTAGTAATCAAGCCTCTTTTTGAAAACTCCTAATGGGAGACTCACTAGCATATTGGACAACCATTTCATTTTTGTACATTTTGTTGTTGAACTGGAATCTGCCACCTTGTATAGCTACTTTTCATTGGTCCTATTTATCTTAATATCCCCATCTGCACCCCAAACTCTATGGCTCTTTATTCAAAGGCTATAGCATGCACTTTCTTACAAGATGAACAGAGTAAGAGAAAGATAATCTCAGTAATAAGAACAAGGGAGAGTAGGTATATAGCTTGCATAACCCTTAGAATGTCAATAAAAATATTTTTTTCAAAAATGATTCCTTGTTACTATTGTTATTATTTATTGTTAAGTCCAGCGAGTCGATTCTAATTCATATCAATCTTGTATAGCAGGAGTGGGAACCTTTTTTCTGCCACAATTTCTATCATTCACAGGCCATACAAAATTATCAACTTAAAAATTAGCCTGCTATATTTGATCTAACATGTAATTAACTCACCCCTAATGTTATAGCTAAAGGAGCTCTGGTAGCGTAGCGGTTACAAATTGGGCTGCAAACCGCAGGGTCAGCAGTTCAAAACTACCAGCTGTTCCACGGCAGAAAGATGAGGCTTTCTATTTCCATAAAGATTTACAGCCTCGGAAATCCTGTACAGGGTTGCTATGAGTCAGAACCGACTCCACAGCACATAACAACAACACAATGTTATGGCTGGAACTGTAGTTGCCATGGCAGGGCCAGACCAAATGATCTTGAGGGCATTATACTGCCCAGGAGCTAGATGTTCCCCACTCTTGCTTATATAGGGTTTCTGAGGAGTGGCTGGTAGGTTTGAACTGCCAACCTTGCAGTTAGAAGTCCAGTGCTTATTCTACAGCGCCACACCAGGACTCATATATAAAAAAAAGTTATCCATTATCACGAATCCTTGCATAAATATCTTCCCTGTCAGCCTGTGAGCTCTATTAAGGATAGACACTGACTGTCTTGTTCAGCTACAGCTAGGTAGCCATGGTGAAAACATGTAGTAAGAGCTCAAAAAACATGGTACCACAAACTGCCTCCACCTACCAATAAATCAACACTCAGATAAAAAGCAAGGGTGTCATTTAAATAAACTTTCTCAGAGATCGCTCTCATGTGCTCTCACATAGTTGCCTGACTCTCTACTAAACCAAAATTTACCTCCCCCTTTCACTCAAGTCACCTGGGTAGGTGTAGAGGTCAGTGTAACTGCAGGCTTCAGTGGGGGCCCTGTGGCCCCAGGGTTTCCAGCAGGAGCTGAACCCTTAACTGGCTGTAGGACCAGCTGCTTTACTGGTCGGCTGGGCTGGACAATGCGCTGAACGGTAGCCTGGTTCCCAGGGACCTTGGCGGCCAACACTGTATTACCAGAGACAATGGAAACACCTGGTCGAAGGGGTGTGCCGGTTAGCACTTTGGTAAAAGTGACTTTTCCACCATTGGCTGTGCCAGCCACCAGGGGCTGAGCTGTGCTGGTGATACCTTGGGCCTGAATTTGTGCCACATGAGCACCAGTGACTGAGGAGCTTGGTGGGGCCTTAAGAATAACAATCTTAGGGGCTGCCTGAGGTGGCTGCCCTCCAGTACTATTGGAGACAGTTGTGGCAGAGACACCCATGAAAGGATTTCCTTGGCTCAGGATCTCCTGGCTCTTGGAGACCTGCAAAAGTCCTGATGTTGGCGTTGTCGTCTGTAAGACAGGTTGGGCTGGCTGCTCCTGGCTGGCAGGCTGAGTGGTATAATCATGCAATATTAAAGATTCTGGAGCTGGAGCTGTTGCGTCTTTGGGAAGTTCTGTAGGGGCCGTTTCTTCTGGTGGGGGAACCAAGTCACTTGTTGATGAATTCCCCACATCACCACCTCCACCATCCTGGTTCATCTGATCCAAGGAGTCTAGAGAGCTTGGCAGTCCAAGGGCTTCCTCAATTGGGTCTTGTGTGACCTGGTTGAAGCTATCATCAGTCAGAGAATCCAGGCCAAATAAATTTGGGTCATCAAACAAATCCATGATGGGGTCTGCCATCTTGGGAAAGCAATGGAAGGTATGCCCCAAAGCCTAGGGAGGGAAGGGGAGGGGGGGTATTGGCTCTCCCCTCCCCTCCCCTATTAAGAAAAAAATGTACACAATGGAAGAGTGCTACTCTTCAGGTAAAAAGGCAAGAAACAAGTGCATGTCAGATTGTCCTGACCTTCATGGAGCAAGATGGCTAGGTCTTCAGAGGAAGATGGTGGAATTCCTGTTAAGGGAATACAAATGAAAAAGAAGCAAAGTTGTGAACTCAGAGAAAATTTCTCCTTTTTAGATACCACCCACCCTTCCAAAAGAAACAACAACAACAAAAAAAAAAACTCACCACCGTTAATTTCAATTCATAGCACCCTATAGGACAGAGTAGAGTTGCCCAAAAAGGTTCCCAAGGCTATAAACCTTTACAGAAGCACACTGCTACAGTTTTCTCCCATAGAGCAGCTGATAGATTCAAACCACCAACGTTTTGGTAGGCAGCCGAGCACTTTCAACCATTGTGCTACCAGGGCTCCCCATGCTACTTTTAATAACATCAAATTAATAAAGAGAAGAAGAAATGTGAGGAAATGTGAAAATAGAGACAGCAGAAAAAACATCCACATTTCTGCTTTAAACGAAAAAAAAAAAAAAGGAAGAAACCAAACCAACCCCCTTTTTGTCAACAGCATTTAATCACCCATCTCTGTCCATTTCTTTTTACAAGTTACCATTTCTAGGTTGTTGCTGTTGTTGTTGTGTGCCGTTGAGTCGGTTTCGACTCATTGGCGATCCAGTATAGGGTTTCTGAAGAGCAGTTGGTTGAGTTTGAACCACGGACCTTGAAGTTCAAAGTGACCTCGAGGTCAAGCGCTTATCCTATGACACCATACGGAGATCAGAAACTTTAATAAGAATTGCTTCTAGTCCTAAATTGGAAAAATTTTAAACTGCTATCACCAGCATTTCACTGAATATAGAGGATTTTCCAAATATATTCTATTTAATAGGTTTTCTTTATATTTGGATACCTTTGCTTTCTACTAACAAAAATTACAACCTTAAACCAAGTTCAAAGTACACTCTCACCAAGCTTATACGTATTGCTTTCCAGAGAGATTCCCCAATTTTATTTTAGTTTAACATATCAATTAATTTATACCTAGCATTTCTGATCTAAAGTACCCTCTTAAGATAACTTTCTCATGGGATTCAAGGCATTCTCTATTTGGTTCCATTTATATTCCCAACTTCCCCTCTCACTGTTTCCTATATACTAGAAATTCAAAAACTTTATTTTTTCTTTAAATCAAAATATACCCACAACTTTTCTGATTGCCATTTAGGATAACTTAGAGGTATGTACTAGATAAAGACTGGAATAAGCTGATGGAACTGTTTAAACAGGAGTGGGATGTGATGTGGATCCTGGATGAGATGTGAAGGGTTCATGATTACCGAAGCAAGGGAAGATCTTACGTAACATTGGTAGGCATTTCAGGTATAATTTGTAATTCAGACTGATATGCCAATTACTGGTAGTCCTGGTTCCTTCATGTCAGAGTTTATGTTATGTTAATCCACACCATATTGGTTTATAATAACTGGGATGGATTGGGAAAGGAAAAAAATAATAGCTTGGAAGGTATGTGGAAAACTCTCATTTAATCTAATTTATATTTTATCACTGACAAAATTTCTTATCTGGTGTCTTCCAAAAGTTAGGACAAATGGTCTTAGCAAACATGGCCTTCCTGGATTGTCAAACACTGATATTATATACAAGAAATAGCTAATACGTTTTCATACATTTTTGTTAAGTGGTAATGTGCACTTCTAATTCTTTATCTTAGATAATTTTTTCCAGTGTCTTCATGAACTTAAAACCCCAGACATGGATTTAATCAACATGCTTTCAGTCATTTATAGGGCAGTTTTTCAAGACAGGAAGCTTTCTACTGTCTCATCTTGGAGTAAAAAAGTTCCATGTAGTTTTTGTGAGGCTAAATGGTTCAGTCCAGAGGTTGTTGTTAAGTGCCATTGAGTCAGTTCCAACCCATAGCGACCCTAAACAGGGTTTCCGAAGCTGTAAATCTTTACAGGAGCAGAAAGCCTCATCTTTCTCCCGTGGAACAGCTGGTAGTTTCGAACTGCTGACCTTGCGGTTCGCAGCCCAATTCGTAACCACTATGCTACCAGAGCTCCTTTTGGTCCAGATACTATAGGCAAATACATTAACTTAAAAAATTTTAGTTATTGTGTGTGTGATACCCTATTGGTTCCTCAGGGATCCAGAGACAAATAAGATATGTTCCTTATCACCTAGAAGCTTTCTATCTCTTAGGGATTGTGCACAGTGTCCATTGCACACAATAACAGCCCTGGTGTGGTACTGTAGGATAAATACTATAGGATATCAGCTCTTTTCTTGTTATGCCCTACTTTACCTTTTATCTCTTGTTCACCATCAGAGAAGTTATACTAAATATCTACACTAACAATTCCCATTAACTAGAAGCTTATGCTGATCATAATTTATAACCTGCCATTTCTTCCATGAGATAGTTTGTCCTTTCGACAAGTCGGTGCTATTTATTCTTTCTAATGTTCTTCCTTCCATCCACAATGATCCACCTTTAAGAGAGAGAGAGAGAACTCTTTTTTTTTTCCAATGGAAAAAACAACAAAACAACAGTTTCTGAAACATTTTCTGATTTCCTATGATCGAGTAAGGAGTTCTGGTGAGACACTGCAGGTTAATTGGACTGCAAGGTTGGTTTAAACCTCAAGGTCGGGGGGTCAAGCTCACCAGCCACCCCTCAGAAACCTTATATAGGGTCTCTATGAGTCAGAACCGACGCAAAGGCACTTAACAACAGCAAATGTTTAAGTATAAGGTTTTTAAAGATCACTACATTACCATTTATCTTCCCTTTTCTAATTTCGGTGCAGCACTTCTGCTTCTCCTGGATCAGTCAAGGTCTAATAATTAAAACTCCTCTCCACTGATGTAATGCCATACCACCAGGTATTATTACTTCTCCAGTCCATCCCATCAAATCACCTCTACTGACCCAATTAATTTCATCCATATATTTTATCCTAGTCTCCTACTTTTTTTCTCTTTTTTTAGCTCTCATCTTTAAGTTGCCATTGAGTTTCATAAGATTAAATCTTTTCCCAAGATACCTCTAACTTTCTTCACCCTTCCACTATTTTACTTGTAGATCATCCCAGCTGCATCCACATTTGGCCTAGTCTATCAAGCTCATCAATCTCATTTGTTCTCTTCCATAGTTCAAACCTTGGTAGTAAAAAATTAATGGATATTAAGCAAATGTTTGAAGTACTCTGTGAAGATTTAGTCTCGGAAACCCTATACAGGGTCGCTGTGAGTTGGAACCATCTTAACGGCACTAACAACAACACCTAGATAAAGTACCTGCCTAGATAAATGTAGTGGTTATGAGTTGGGCTGCTAACCTTATTATGGTCGGCAGTTCAAAGCTACCAGCAGTTTCACGGGACAAAGATGAAGCTTTCTGCTCCTGTAAAGATTTACAGCTTCAGAAATCCTACACAGGGTGGCTATGAGTCAGAATTGACTCCACAGCACACCACCACCACCACAAGATTTTTATCATACTGAGAATGAAAACCAGTCTTGGTCCACCAGTGTCCAAAAGAGAAACATATATTTGTGTTTAAAAGGAAAAATGAGAGTATAGTGGCCATATTTACTCACTTTTCGTAATCCCAAACTAATGAACAGACTAATAACCACAATCTTAAAGGAGGTAGTTGAGGGAGAAATGGAACAAATTTAACAGTTTAAGTTAAATTCCAAGATCACCTAACTATAACTTCTAAATAGCAAGCCAGCTACCTCTATAGAAATATTTTATACAGAGCGGCAATCATCCTTCATCTCATCTTCTTAAAGAGAAACTATTGCTAAATCCATAGAAGGTGAGCACCTCAAAACTAAGTACAAGCTGACATTCTTCTTGGTTTTTTTGGGAGATCTAGAGTCCAGCCAAGATGGCTACACTTCGTCTCTCATACTTCAGACATATTGTCTGGAGGGACCAGTTGCTGGAGAAGGACATCATGTTTGGTTAAGGTGGAGAGTCAGAGAAAAAGACGAAGACCCCCAAAGAGATGAACTGGCCAAGTGGCAGCATCGATGGACTCAAGCATGGCAACAGTAGTGAGGTTGGCCCTGGATCGGGCAGTGTTTCATTCTGCTGTGCATAAGGTCACTATGAGTTGGTGTCAACTCAATGGTACCTAACAACAAGAACAGAGTCCCTACTCTCCTAACTTTATTTTACATGCCTCCTCACTCTTTTCTATCAAAAAGGGATTTTACACTGCTGCTCTATACTTTTCCATAGCTTTCAACAAAACAATGATTCTCAACTAAGGAATTGATACATTACTTTAATAGGGTTTATGAGAACTAATAAGGGTGGAGATAATAGTCTGAAAAAAAGTGTACTATTATAGTTATATGTTTATCAAATGGAAAAAATTCCACATTTCATTATTTAGACTATTCATATTCAGTAACTCTTGACCAGTGAGGAGTGTGGCACTGCTGGATAAGCACCAGGCTGGTAATTGCTCCTTGGACACCCTATACAGGGTCATTATGACTCAGAACTGACTTGACAGCACTTAACAACAACAACAAGGGATGGGGTGGGAGGGGGCAGCAAGCAGATAAAGATGCCTGGCTTGAGCATCAATATCTTTGTGGCTATGGATGGGGTAAGATGTCTAATAGTCTCTCAAAGAAGAGTTGATCACAGTTTACTGTTTATGATGCATGAGTTAAATTGTGATAGATTAATCCAGTTGTCTAACAGGTAAAATTATATGAGCTTAACTACAGATATATATTCTTCATCTACAGATGTCTCTGTATTGCCTAGTCTCTTAATAAATAATGAACACTGAATATCATATTGAATTGTTGCTGTTGTGTGCCATTGAGTCAATTTGACTCACTGTGAATCTGTAAAGGGTTTCCAGGGGCCTTCTAATGCTCCAAGGGAGCAAAATAAGACTTTCTGCTCCTGCAAAGGTTTACAGTCCTGGAAACCCTATACAGGGTCGCTATAAGTTGGAAACAAGTCTGTGGCATTTAACAACACTCACAGTAACATAGGGTTTCCAAGAGCAGCTAGTGGGTTTGAACTGTGGATTTTGCAATTACCAGTCCACTGTTTATACTACAGCAACACAAAGAATGCTGACACTCTTTTTCAGTATGCATTTTTAGAAAGTAATACCTCTGACTACTCAAAAGATTCAGAAAAGAATAAACTATTTTCTCCATGTATAAATCATGGAGTTGTAAACTATATCTGTTGAAGCAGATCAGCTGCATATATAAACACAGGAGTCTTAGTGTGGCACTGTGGGTTAATGCACTGAACTGCAAAGTCAGTTTGAATTGCAAAGTCGGGTTGAACTGCAAAGTTGGCAGTTCAAGCTCACCAGTTGCTCTCTGGAAACCCCATACAAGGTTGCTATGGGTCGGAACTGAATTGACAGCACTTAACAACAACTAAAGCACAAGATGGATAGCTGCAACTTAATTTAAATAAGAACTCCCTTGGAAACAAAACAACCAGAAAACCTAAAATAAAATCAACATAATTTTTAAAGGGAGCATTTAAAAAACTATACCATGGAGACATTTGTGTCAAAGAGCCTCAAATCTTATATAAAGAAAAGGGAAATAAACATCCAAGGTAAATAGAATCACAATTTAGGGTTACCAAGAGATCAGGGTGAAAGGACACAGGCTGTAAGGAATGGAGCTATTAAGTTGGAAACACTCAGACCTTCTCAAGAATATCGAGCTCCTAGGTAATTTTTTCTAATCTTCACCATTCTCACTGCCAAATGTGTGATCACTGTTTGTGTTTTCCCAATTACTGAAGGTGAAAACACAATCAAGATGAACATTTAGGGGTAAACATGTAAAGCTAGCCCTTCAGAATAAATAGGAAAAGCAACACATACAACTATGAAAGCTAAAAGCATGTACGTATGTTCAGAGGATAAAGGAGAAACTATAGAAAATTATATACTCATATGGGGGAAGGGAAGGGGTGAGGTGAGGAAGTGAGGGGCTGATGGAGAGGAAAATGCGGCTGGTGGGGGTGGGAGGAAACCAGGAACATTACCTGCTCATACTGCCGGGGTTGGTGCCAGTAAGGCCTATACAGCAGAGGTAGTAGATTTCTGGCAACTGGCGCCCCAAAAATGGAGATAAGGTACATGCACTTGAAGGAGGGAGTCAGCTGGGGTGCCCTCCAGGGTGGGGATGGCCAAGACGGGAAGATGCAGAGGGGGAGTGAGGTGGATGCCCAGGGTGAGAGTAGTACTAGGGAACAGGCTGTAGGCTGAGAAGCCCGGTAGGCCCTGAAGGAGTAAAGGGGCTGTGTCTCACCCCATTGGGGAAGAGAAGTGGCTTTACCTGCAGCGGCCGTGGGGGGCCGGTTCGCCCCTCTCGCTGTCTCTCCAGCACCAGTTCCCCCTCCTTCTGCGCAACCTAACATATAGCTCCCGCCCACCCCGCATCTCCATTGGCTAAAACCCACTGCCACTCACCACAGGCGCAAAGACGCAAAACAGTGCAAAGCACTAGACAGCCCTTTCCTTCTCCCTCCCCCAGCTGGGTTAGGTTGAGAGCGCACGAAGAGGCCTATCCGGTTTCTAGGGCCGAGGTGAAGCCTGCAGTTTGCTTGAAAGGAGGCCTGGCTAGAGGAACGGTCTCATGCTGCGGAAAACCTGTCTTGAGAATTAAACTCTCTACCACCTACACAGTATTCTACACACCAAAGAGCGTAAACTCCAATGGGAGGGTTCCGCACTAAGCTAGCTCCACCTCCCTCTGGCTTCCCAGCCTGCCAGCAGCCCAGTCAACCCCTCTCAAGTAATGACCAGACCCAATCCTACTGCCCAATTAAAGGGGGCAAATTTTCCCTCCATCATGGAAGTGAGTCTGCCCAGGTGCTGCAATATCAAGCCTTTTACTTTTAAAAGATAAACCCTCTTTCTGCCACAACCCATAATGCTCGATTGAATTCTTGATATTCCAAACCCTTTGGCAGTATGGCTCTCCAGAAGGCAATCCCTTTTGGATATCCTCTAACAATTTCTGCCTTTCCAAAACCCCAACACACAGACACTCCTCACCCCCATGCCTGGTCTTCAGCCCCTACCTCACTTTTCTCATGAAACTCAGCCCATTCGACATATTGACCAGTATCCACTTGGCAATGGCCACCTTAGACCATTTCTAATTTCCAATAAGACTTGCTGTTAAGTGCCGTTGAGTCAGTTCCGACCCATAGCGACCCTGTATAGGGTTTCGAGGAGTCCTGGTGTGGTGCTGTGGGCTAATGTGTCAGGCTGCAAAGTCGTCTGAACTGCAAGGTTGGTGGTTCAAGCTCACCAGCTTTCTTGGAAACCCTATGCAGAGTTGCTATGGGTGGGAACAACACAGGGTTTCGAAGCAACAACTGGTGAGGTTGAAACGCCGACCTGACCTGCCAACCATTAACCGGCAGTGTCCTAGTCAACGCATAATCATAACATGCAAGCTTAACTCTCCTCAAAGCAAACTGTTACCTCCTGACCACCAGTTTCTCCTGAAAGTAACCACCCTCAACACTGGAATCCTATCCTCTGTACTCTACCACACAAATTTGGGCTACCCCATAGGGTTTTTCAAGGCTGCAATCTTCTAAATAGATTGCCACATCTTTCTCCCAGAGTACATGGTAGGTTCAAACAGCAAAGCACTGGTTATAACCACTGTGCCAGCAAGGATCCTTTGACTGTTGTTGTTAAGTGCCACTGAGTCGGTTCCAACTCATAGCAAGCCAAAATAGGGTTTCTGAGGAGCGGCTAGTGGAGTTGAACCGCCAATCTTATTGTTAACAGTCCAGTGCTTACCCTAGAGTACCACACTAGGAACACCCAATTACCTACTCCTGTAAAAGGCACAACTGTTTTCCCATTCACTCAAGCTAAAATCCTCAAAGATGTTTCTGAAACCTACTTCTGTATCCACCACTATTCAATTATTTGCCTTGTACCTCTGAGGCTCCTGCAATATATATCACAGACACAGGATTTGGGAACTGACAAAGCTTTGACAGTTCTCTTGTTATTCAGATGAGGAAACTGAGGCTTAGAGAAATAAACAATTCAACTACAAAACTAAATGACAAAGTCAGGATTCATGTATCTGACTACTCTCTTCTGTTCTACTGCCACCTCCTTTACTCATGTAGTTGCTATGCAAGAGAAAGAGTTCTCCTCATAACTAATCTCTGTCCTATCAATCTATTGTATCAGATCATCTTCCTAAAACACAGGGTAGTCAAATGGGTCATTTGATTAAAAACTTTCAAAGTTTTCCTGCTAAGATATAAAATTCGGCTTCCTTTTGTAAACAACCAAGGACCACATCTTGTCTCCCATTCTACATATACACTTACATGCTTTCATCTGGATCTAGTTAACGCTGTTGCCGTCAAATTACATGTATTCTTTACCTCATACCTTTGCCTTATCATCAAAATCCTATTGTAGCCTAAATTTATTTATTTAGGCTCTCATTATCTCAACATTTATTGTGCATATGCTATACCAAATAATGTGCTAATACTGAGGATCCAAATCTGGCTAGGACATTGTCTCTATGCTCAAAAGAACTCACAGTAGGTAAGTATTTTGTATGTATATATGGGGAAAGAGAAAAGACTAGTCTATGACAAGAGGGACAAAAGGAAACATTATACATAATACAATGTGACTATGTACTGAAATCAGCAGGGGGTATTACAGGAACACAATGGAAATTAACTTAATAACTTAGGAGGAAAAGGTATCAAACAGGTAGTTTATTAAAGGATGAGGAAGAATTAATCAGGTGGGAGAAGAATGGAGACTATAAGTAAAGGATATTCCATGCAGCAGGATCAGCAGGAGCGAAGGCAAGACAAATCACAGCACTGAGAAACAGCCATGAACATGGAGAGGAAACCAAGAAGCTCTGTCATCCAATCTTGCTAATAAGCAAATCACCAAGAAGAAATTGGAGGGAACTGAGGTTGAAGGAATAGGTAAAGACCAGATCACTGAGGGCCTTGAATGCCACAAAAAGGCTTTTTCTAATAGGTGAGGAGGAATCAATGAAACATGGAGCAACAAGCTCAGAATTACATTTTGATTAGTGAACTCTCTGTACTGGATACAGATTTTAGGGTAAGGAGACAGAGTATGCAAAAGTTAAAAATCTACTGTAGTAATCCAGAAAAAAGTTGTGCAGAGAATTTCTTTTTCTATCTGCTTAGCAACAAAATGCCCCCTTTCTATTCCAAAGAACTAACATAATTAGAAGGTGGGTCTGACCTCCCTGATAAGAGTCAGAGGGGACTCCCTCTCCCCATCTCTAGCCAATCGGAAGTAGGAGCATGACCTAAGCTAGTTTAAATGGACACTCCCACTGGAGGACTTTGACTCTGGAAGGATGATGCAAAGACCCAGGACCAAGCAGCTGGACAATATTCAACAGTGGCAGTCTAGACTTCAACAGCAGCATCCTAAACAGACTCTCTCAGTGGTGTGAAATTGTGCTCTTTATGGTCTAATTTCCCACAGTTTCAGACACTCCTTGAAACAAGGTTTTCCAGTATTCCAATTGACTTTGTGAGCCACTCAATATCCTTCAATCATTCTTTCAAGTTATACCCCCCCACCACCGATTTTGTTGTTGTTTGCAACTAAGAACCCAAACAAGATGTTTAAAATTAAGCTATAGTAATATAATTCAAAAGGGAACAATGAGAGGACAGAGCAGTAAAATACTTAAGGAATAAAAATCAGGAGAACCTAGAGTTTAGAGGGAAATATGAATTCAGTCACATTGAGTCTGAGTTTTTAGTATGTTATGATACTCAATAGGGGGTGACTGTATAAATCTATTTTAGTGACAGATTTAGTATCAGCATTGGACTTTGATCCACAGGATCGGCAGTTCAAACCCACCATCTGCTCCTTGGAAATCCTATACAGGGTTCAATATGAGTCAGAACTGACTAGCTGGCACAAAACAACATGTGGTAGTTGGAAGAGTACAGATTACTCGTGTTGTGTTTCGAGCAAGGCAATCATAAGAAAAACTGCAGGAGTACGTTTGGGAACAGAAGGAGCAGCTGGGGACTCTGGACTCAGGGAGGCAGAGGGGTTGTGTGCTGGCGGCCGGGGGGCAGACATGTGGGTTGTACCCTTTGATTGTTTGATGATGCATGCAGGGGACTGTGATCATTGCAATGAAATAAAGTACAATACGATGAATGTAAAGATAATGTTCACCCATGTAAACTAACACATAATTCACAAAAACTTAAAAAAAAAAAAAAGGGTACAGTTGGGGAGACCACAGGGAACGCTGGGGTCTATGGAACTCCTTTCCAATCCAATGAGAATAGCTGCTATTCAAATCTAGTTAAGTGTTGTCACATAGAAACACACATCCAGGGTTGAGAGAGAACGTCAGATTTTTCAAATGTCAGAAATATAGTTTTCTATCAAAATTCCAGGTTTTAAATGTAGACAACTAATTGTAATATTTTAAAACACTATACAAACTAAAGAGCTCTGGTAGCATAGTGGTTACGAATCGGGCTGCTATCCTCAAGGTCAGCAGTTCAAAACCACCAGCTGCTCCACGGAAGAAAGATGAGGCTTTCTGCTCCCATAAAGATTTACAGCCTTGGAAACCCTGTTCAGGGTCGCTATGAGTCAGAACCAACTCCACGGCACATAACAACAACAACATACAAACTAAAAAACACTTAGCTGCAGAGCTAGTTTTGGACTCAAAACTGTTTGAGATTTTTGGAGTAGAGTGAGAAAAGCTAAAGAGGAACTCAGAGTTTAAGAATCCGAATAACTATGCCGACTAAGTGGACAGAGAAAGTAAGAGAGTGCAATGTCAGAGACAGAGTTGTGCATGAAAGGAGATGTGCAAGTGGAAGCAGTAATCAATTACTTTAAACAAAGGGAAAAGGTTCAATAATATAAGAACTTTAAAACACCCACTAGATTTATTAAAAGCATTTCCAATCCCTAATTTTCACTGTCAAACCATAAGTAATTTGTCCAATATGAACTTTCATAGCATTTTCTACTTGGTATTTTAGTAATATTTACATGAAAGTATATAATGAGCTTTCAAGTCACATGGCCTGGGTTCAAGTTTCTGTCCCAACAATTAACATGTGCATTGCATAACCATTTATGTTCAACTATTTCAAGAAGTAGCATATGATCAAGACCCAATGATACCAAAGGAAGAAGTCCAATGTGCACTAAAGGCATTAGCAAAGAACACTGCTCAGGGAATTGATGGAATACAAACTGAAATCTTTCAACACACTGATGCAACACTGGAGGTACTCACTCACCAACGCCACGAAATTTGGAAGAAAGCTAGCTACCTGGCAAACTGATTGGAAGAGATCCATATTTGTGCAAATTCCAAAGAAAGGAGACCCAACAGAATGCAGAAATCATTGGGCAGTATCATTAGTATCACGTCAGTAAAATTTTGCTAAAGATAATTCAAAAGTGGCTGCAAAAGTACACTGACAGGGAATCTCCAGTGAGTAGTATCCAATCTGTCTAGGCAGAGCTGATGAAATGAAATGCAGTTGGGTCTCTTGTGATACAATATTGAATAATTGTTATCAGGACTGATTGTGAGGGTTGGAAATGTAAAGGTAGACGTTTTATAGCAAGGAAGGGAGTGATTAACTTTTCAGTCTATGAGCGGAGGTCCCTTAGGGACAATCAACGGAGAAGAACCAAACCGAGAGTGGGACCCTACCCAGAGAAACAGTGATGCCTGAGATGGAGGCAGAGACGATGATGTGAAGACATGGAGAAGTAGGGGACAGGCTTGCAGGGTATACCCTATGGTTGGTTGATGATGCATGGAAGGGATTGTAACCATGGCAATGAAATGTTACAGGATAGAATGAATGTAAAACTAATGTTCTCCCATGTAAACTATCACATAATTCACAATAAAACATTTTAAAAAAAAGAGTACACTGACAGGGCACTGCACGAGGATCAAGCCGAATTCAGACAAGGATGCAGAACAAGGGATATTACTGCTGATGTCATATGGATCTTGGTTGAAAGCAGAGTATATCATCAGAAAGTTGTTTACTTGTGCTTTATTGACTATGCAAAGACTTTCAACTGCATGGATCATAACAAGCTATAGACAACACTGTGGAGAATGAATATTCTGGAACACTTAATTGTGCTCACAGACCAAGAGGCTGTCATTCGAACAGAATAAGGGGACACACAATGGTTTTAAATCAGGAAGGAAAGGTGTGCATCAGGGCTGTATTTTTTCACTAAATTTATTCAATCTGTATGCTGAGCAAATAATCTGAGAAGCTAGATTATATGAAGAAAAACATGGCACCAAGACTGGAGGAAGACTCATCCACAACCTGCAACATGCACATGATACAGCCTTGCTTACTGAAAGCAAAGAGGACTTAAAATTCTAACTGATATAGATCAAAGACCAGGGCCTTCAGTATGGATTGCATCTCAATGTAAAGAAAACAAAAATCCTCATCACTGGACTAATAGCATCATGATAAAGGGAGAAAAGATTGAAGTTGTCCAAGGCTTCATTTTACTTGGATCCACCATCAACACTCATGGAAGCAGCAGTCAAGAAATCAAACTATGTAATACAGCAGGTAAATCTGCTGCACAAGACCTCAGTAGCATATTCAAGAGCAAAGGTATCAGTTTGAGGACTAAGGTGAGCCTGACCCAAGCTATGGTATTTTCAATAGCCTCATATGCATGTGAAGGTTGGACAACAAATAAGACTGCTGAAGAATTGATGCATTTGAGTTATGGTGTTGGAGGAGAATATTAAATGTACCACGGACTGTCAGAATAAACAAATCTGTGTTGGAAGAAGTACAAGCAGAATGCTCCTTAGAAGCCAAGGGCAGACTTCATCTCTCATACTTCAGACATACTATCAGCAGGGACTAATACTTGGAGATAGACATCATGCTTGGTAAAGTGGAGGGTCAGCGAAAAAGAGGGAGACCCCCAACTAAATGGAATGACACACTGGCAGCAGCAATAGGCTCAAGTGTATCAACATTTGTGAAATACCAACCTAGAAGGTGCTAGACAAATGTTGTTGGATAAAAATCTTGAAAAACAGAAAATGGAGGAGGGGGGTGTCAATGTCTCTACAGATCTAACTAAACCAAAAACCAAACTCACTGTCATCAAGTCAATTCCAACTCATAGCAACCATAAATAGGGGTGGCGAGATTGTAAATCTTTCTGGGAACTGGCAGCCTCATCTTTCTCCCGCAGAGCAGCTGGCTGGTTTTGAGGGAAACGCTTGTAATTAGCAACCCAATGCTTAACACACTGCACCCCCAGGGCTCCTCTTCAAGAGGTGTAAGATCTAAACTAAGACTCCCAGGAATTCAAGGGAAACCCTATGGTGGTGGTGGTAGTGGTGGTGGTGGTGATGTGCTGTGGAGTCGGTTCTGACCCATAGCTACCCTGAATAGGGTTTTCAGGGAGCAACTGGTGAGCCTGAACCACAAGTCTTAAGGTTCAAGCCCACAATGCCTCACCAGGACGTTTATGATTCAAAACAGAGGCTGGATTCCTTTGTAAATCAATCTCATTGCAGATTTCCTCCCCCAGTAAAACCCTGGTGTTTTGGCTTATAAGTGGAGACAGAAAATAAGAATCTATTTAATATAGGGTCAAGTTAGATTAGTCAAGTTAGACTGGATCTGGAGAAATTTGTCTGCACTGGTTCATGGTTACCAAAGTAAAAAATAATATTCTGGACTCCATATGAGAAACTCTGGACTCCAAATCTAACTTGTATTCCCAAGTGATATCACCTTGTACTGTACTACTTTCAGGCATCCACTATGAGTAACGAGATCGCTTCAAAATGTTTGTGGAAAATGCTAAAAGATCATGGAATTTTTCCATGAACTTTTGGAAGCTCCCTTCCCTCCCCCGTATAAATAATTTAGGTAGCATCGTCCTGGTCCTTTTTATGCTCCCCATACCATCTTGTTGTTATTGTTAAGTGTTGTTGAGTCGGTTCCGCCTCATAGCAACCCTTTATAGGTTTCCAAGGAGTGGCTGGTAGGTTTGAACCGTCAACCCTGGATTACCAAATCCAGTGTTATCGTACAGCACCACATCTGAACTCCCTGCTGTGGAGTCAGTTCCAACTGACCTTGAGTTCCAGTGCTTATCCTACAACACCACACCAGGACTCCTGAGGACTCCATAGCCTTCCCTACTTTAACTGGGTCAAATATACATACATTTGGTCAGCCTAACCATAAGACAGAAATATTTACTTAACTACAGACTATACTCATTGCAACATTTTTTTTTAAAGCAGAGGAGAGAAGAGACATTATAAAAACATTCTTACAAGATGTGTGCCTACAGGCACAAAAATGTATCCTAGTAACATTGGATTGATAAAAATTTAGTGGGATAATTTGATTTGTATTGGCTAAAAAAATGGGAGTTATTTGCAAGACTGACCTGGTAATTTTCTTCTATAGTGCTCAAATTATTTCACATAATCTTATCTTCAAAATAACTAAATTAAATAAAAGAAACAAACTAATCCCCCCACACACACTTTTAACAGTAAAGATACAAAGACAAAGAAATTTTACATTCTCAAGGTCCTACAACTGCTGTGGAGGCTACTGAATGCCTGCCTACCTGTCCAGTGTTGTAGTCAAAGACACTATTACTCAATCTTGTTCTCCCAGAGTTCAACACTGAACTTTTTAGATGGAGGAGAGTTGGATAATAAACAGAGCTATGAAGTGAGCCAAACCAGTGACCTCGCCTTACTTTTTCTCTTCTGTAAAATAAATCTACCATTAGATACATTTCAGGGTTATTCCTAAGATTAAAAAACAGCGTACAATGCTGGCACATAATAGGTAAATAAAAAGATATTCATTATTATCTAGCCAATAAAATATTTTGGACAAGTAATAACGAATACCTCTTTATTCGCCTACTATGTGCCAAGCATTTTAAAACAGTACCACTAAACGCGAACTAACAAATCTGTATTGGAAAGTATGGTCAGAACACTCCTTAGAAGTCAGGATGGAGAGACTTCACCTCTTGTTGTTGTTGTTAAGTGTCTTTGAGTCGGTTCCTGTATAGGTTTGAACCACTGACCTTTGAGTTCAAACTGACCTTGTGGTCCAGTGTATCATCCTGCAATGCCACACCAGGACTTTGGACATATTTTCAGAAGGGACAATATTATCCCTGGAGAAGGACATCATACTTGATAAAGTAGAGGGTCAGCGAAAAAGAGGAAGACTCCCAACAAGATGCATTGGCACAGTGGCAAAAGCAATGAATTCAAGCGTACAGTAACTGTGAGGTTAGCAGGGGAGTGTATCACTTTGTTCTATATAAGGTGGCCAAGTCGGAACCGACTCCACAGCACCTAACAACCACCACCACTAAAGGCTTGTCTCAAATTTTCTTTATTTAATGAGGATATCTTACTTATCCTCTTAGTTCATTTCAACCTCATCATTTCAAAGAAAAGCTTACTCCTGAGAGACACAGAAAAGCTGATCTGCTAAGCAGAACAGTGGAATGTTCAAATAAAGAGGTTCCACAATTAGAATAGCAAATCTGGTGGGGAGGATGAAAGGGTCTGGTACAGGCATGCTGAGAAAGCAGTACAACCCTTCAACTTCATAGCCATGGAACTGAGACTTAACCAACACTGGGGTCTAGGGCAATATCCCAGGTAATTCAACCAGTCAATTTTATGGCTGTAGGAATGCCAGTGTCTATTTCACAAGTACTCCATTCACTTTATAATACCTGCTTGTGCATTGTTCACATGCCCAGATACAGCTTTTTGAGCTGTATATGATGCCCGTGACTTTCAAGAGAGAAGTGAATGGAAGTTACCATTACCTATGTATGTTTAAAAACATCATGAAAAAAAATCCCCAACAGGCATACCTGAAAAACAGACAAAGTACCACTTTTTTAGAAACTTGATATATAAAGGACTGACCAATGTGCCTCACTCCCCTCAAAAATAAAAAAAAAGAGTGTTGGGTAGAAAAAGTAAAAATTAAAACAATGAGTGAAAGTTTAGTGTTCATGTACCTTATCAACCCCTGTTAAAAAATCCAGAAAATCTCCTCATTCTCACAGTGTACAAAGATAGATGTACTAGGGAGCTATGAAAACTTAATAGAGACATTATCTTTCAATTCCATCTTTTAACTTTTTAAAAAATCTTTTTATTATGAATTGGATATCTACAGAGCAAATCATCAGTTTTACATTCAACAACAAATCATATAAACTTCATCTTATTGATTACAATAAGTGTACCATCTCTTATTCTACTTTCTCCCTGTGCTTCTTGTTTCTATTCCTCCTTCTTTCCCAACCCTTCTGAACTTTGTCGTTAGGTAAATGCTGCCTTTTGGATGGCAAATGGTTGGCTATTCTATGGTGTATGTACCTCACTGGTGTGGCTCTTCCTATAGGCTGAAAACTGAGGCACAGGGGTGTTTCAGTTCCAGTCCTAAAGGATGATAAGGGCCATAGTCTCGAGGTGACATTAGTCTCTATCTAACCAGTAAACCTATTCTTTTTAATGGTTTTGAATTTTGTTCCACATTTTCTCCCATTCTATCCAGGATCCTCTAGTCTAATCCCTTCTAGAGCAGTTGGCAATGGTGGCAGGGCATCATCTAGTTCTTCTGGTCTCAGAGTCATGAACTGCTGTTCCCATGGTTCATTAGTCTATTGGATTGTTTCCATGCACCTTAAATTTCCATCAGTTTCTTTCCTCCGTAAAGGGAGAAACCAGTAACAGCACTTTACATAGCCGCTCACAAACTTTTAAGACGTCAGTCACTACTCACCAAAGTAGGTTGTATTGTCTGGTGGTAGTAACGGTTGTATGCCATGGAGTCAGTGCCGATTCATAGTGACCCTGTATACAGTTTCCGAGGCTATAAATTTTTACAGGAGCAGAAAGTCTCTTCTTTCTCCTGTAGAATGGCTGGTAGTTTCGAACTGCTGACCTTGATGTTAGCAGCCAACTCGCAACCACTACACTAGTAGCGCTCCTTTGGTATTATATCAATTGACCATGGTGTCCCCCAGATTATGGTCTTGAGCCTCCAGTCCCAGTGACTTATTTCCTCAAGGTGTTTGGTTATGTCTAAATTTTCATAACTTTGCCCCTTATACACTCCACCACATTCATGAATGTGGTGTATATAAGGTAAATACCCATGTGCAGATATTCTCTGTCAAACGTATATATGGATATTTGTTTTCCATGAACTTTTTGAAGCCCCCTTGTATATCTGATAAAAATCACATTCTGTACCAAAAGTTCTTTTATGATTTGGGCTCTAAATATAGTTAACAACTTAACAAAAATCACTGTTTACTTCTGGAACCAACCCCCCCCCC
>NW_006408535.1:31539508-31546506 GCF_000296735.1 Chrysochloris asiatica | reverse complement strand
CTCTAGATTCATCAACTAAGAAGAGAAGGACTAAGAACTGGTGGCCAGGAGCAGACTTGCAGAATGTGCCCTTTGGAGATGTAATTTATTATATATGCCTCTGAGTGGGTTTTTTTGTTTGTATGTTTTTTAAAAAAAAAGCTAAAGTAGATAAAGAGAAATACTTTTAACTGATGGTATATGGAGGGGATTATAATCAATGTAATGAAACAAGTTATATGAATTATTGAATGTGAAACTGATGATGTGTCCTGTAAACGTTCACTCAATCCACAATAAAACCTTAAATTAAGCAAACAAACAAACAAAAAAATTAATGTTCTCCCATGTAAACTATCACATAATTCACAATAAAACATTTAAGAAAAAAAAAAAAGAAACTACCAGCTGTTCTTCTGCAGGAGAAATATGAGGCTTTCTGCTCCCGTAAAGATTTACAGCCTTGGAAACCCTGTACAGGATCGCTATGAGTTGGAACTGACTCCACGGCACTTAACAACAACAACTGTAATCTGAAGCAAGAAATAGACATCTAAGGTTGACCATTTTACTTCATCTGACATTAAACAACCAAAAGACTACAGTGAAGGATAGAAAATAATGGATAACAAAAGGGCAAAACAATTTCATAAGAAATATTACGAACTAATGTTCTTTGTAGTCGAAATTTAAAACAAAGAGGTGGAATTATTTTGTCAATAAAAATATAAAGGAAATTTTAAAGGAAATATTAGTTAGAAAATACAAAAAATAAAATAAAATAAATTATAACAGAGTGCACACACACACACTCCAAAACTGAAAGGTTAAAGGGAAAAAAAAAAGTTTTTAAAGGGAAACATTTAGAATTCAGTTAATGTTAAGCAAGCTTTTAAGCAGTAGAAAATGGTTCATACAACAGCTTGTGTTATGTAGAAATACAAATACTAGGTACCAAACAAAAACCTCTTAGAAACTAGGATCTCTTTACATTCCCTGAAGTCAATTAAAACAACAACAACAATAAAAAAACACACAAAGTGAACAAAAATGGTAGCAGGACAATGAAAGGAAGATAAGCAACTTTGTGAGGCAAAAGAATAAAAATAAAAGAGGAAATATAAGAAACTGAGTAAGATATGAAACATGGTAATTATCTGTCAGTGAACTACAGATAAAATAGTAAATACTAGATCAGTTACACCAGTGTCTAGGCAGGTCATGCAGCAACCTGCAGATCAGGAATTTGCTCAAATGCAAGTTCAGAAGTAAAGTGACTTCTAGAAGTAGAGGCAGAGGGTCCAAAAAAAATCTGTCTTCTATTTATCTCTCAGGTATTAATTAGGCTCAAAGTAAACTTAGAAGATAGCTTAATTCTTCTAGGCCTATGAACAAAAAATATAGCCAAAGCATTCAGCAATCGCCTCTGAAATTCTGCAGGTGAACTATTAAATCTTATTCTTTCTAGCAAAGAATGAGCTTTGGCATCCACAAATTAATATTAAATGGTAGGAGATATGTACAGTGGCTTCTTTTAAAAAATGTTCCTCCTCACCATCCTAGATCATTAAGTTCCGATGAGTTGGTTCCAACTCATAGCAACTGTATACAGGGTTTCCAAGGCTAGTAAGTTTGAACTGCTGACCTTGAGGTTAGCAGTCCAATGCTTACACTACAGTCCCACACCTCTCAGAAATTCAACTACTTTACATAAAATACCAATTTTTTTCTATTCCAATTAAAACTCTGCAGTTTTATCACAATGCCAAGATTTTTCAATTCCACCACCAAGCAGTGCTGCAGAGAAGGATATCCTGGGAAACAAAAGATATGTGTTTCCTAGTGATTCACAATCAACTCAGCAGATACAATTTTTAATCTAAATTAAATGA
This sequence comes from Chrysochloris asiatica, assembly GCF_000296735.1. Lineage (NCBI taxonomy): Eukaryota > Metazoa > Chordata > Mammalia > Afrosoricida > Chrysochloridae > Chrysochloris > Chrysochloris asiatica. The sequence continues at coordinate 31,544,635 of NW_006408535.1, read as the reverse complement.
ATTTTGTCAATTTGAGAACTTAAAAATTCAAAAGTCCAGATGTAGAAGCTAGATCAAAGCACGGGATGGTATAAATTGTATAAGTATCCATATATTGCTCTATTATATCCCTTAATCCATTAATTCCTTTGCTACTTCAGTTTTAAACCTTCCTCCAAGCCTGTTCCTATACTCTATTTTAGCCAATATCCTTCAATATGTCTTGCAGATGGCATATCACTCCTGCAGCAAAATCCATAAGCCAAACCCACTGCCATTTAAGTCAATTGTGACTTATACTAACCCTATAGGACAGAGTAGAAACCATTTCTTCAGTGTTTCCAAGACAGTAAATCTTTACAGAGGCAGACAGCCTCATCTTTCTACTGGAGAGGTGATGATGAGTTTGAACTGCCAATTTTGTGGTTGGCAACTCACAGTACCACCAAGGCTCCTTCTTGAAACAAAGAGGTCTTAAATGGAAAATGTTGTTTTCTTGTAACTTTTTTGTCCCCTCCTTTTAAGCAGGGGTGGGGGAGTGTCATTCCAAAATATTTGGAATAAGGAGCATGGCTATGAGACTAACAACAATTTGTTCTGAAATTTATCTGGTGACCAAGGCAAAAGAAATTCATAAGCAGATGTCATTATCTAAGTAACTAGCAGAGAACATTATGCAAATCACAAACTCACCTTCTAGTATCTAAAGTGGCCTGCACCAGGTAGAGACTCAATTAATGCTAAACATAACCCAGTTAGCTAGTCTCTACTGAGTTGACAGGCTCAGAGCAACATGAGCAAAGGATCCCTGGACGCTGTTCTGAGAGTGGCCTGCAGCAGATGCTGATAATGCAACTCCGCTGGCTGTGTACTTAGGCTGTTACACTATAAAGTCTACTCTTCAAAAAATAAAAAATTGAGTTCCAAGTCTTTGGCTACCGGCTCACTGTGCTTAATCAAAAAAATGAGACTGGGTCACTACATATATATATGTATATATATACATATGCAACTTCTTGTAAGACCACAATCTCTTCAGGTCTGCCCCTAAAAGGGTAAGAGCTGCTGCATTTGCACAGCTGCTGCAATGGACAGGGAAATTCCCTGAGACACCAGACACAGGTAACTACAGAAACTGCACTCACTCCGAGGCAAGGGGGGAAAGGGGAGGCCTCCCGCCTGGGAAGACTTCACAGATTGTAACAGAAACCCAGTGAGCTCTGCAGATTTGTCAATGGAGATGCAAGGCTTCCTCTCTTCCCACCATCTCTAAGCACACTCCAACAGCCTACCCTTTTCTCCTAAAGATCGACAGAAATTATACCTAAGAGTGTGTAACAACCTGTGCAGGCCCACCCTATGTTTTCCTACCGACTTCTATTATTAAAAAACAAACAAAACAGAGAAGGAGGAGGGGGAAAAAAATCACAAAACCCTAACCTCCCACTTCAGAGTGCGAAGTATGGAGTAACCAAACGGAGACGGGGAGTGTCTCCTCCTCTGAAGGAGAAGAGAGAACAAGGAGCTGCCTCAAATCTACACCACGCCCAGTAAAGAAATGACAAGCCTTAGAAATGGCACAGCGGCCTGTGCAGGCCCATTCACGGCTTGGCCCGACTCGGGCCCCGCGGCCCCGCAGCGACACTCTCCCCCGGTCTCTCACAAAGAAGAATGGTTCAGTCCAGAGCATCACCCAGCACCTGATCCCTCATAACTGAGGGACGCGCGGGGGGCGGGGGCGGAAGAAGGATAATGAGTTCTTGAAATTAATTCTAAGAGCTTTAGCTTTTGCAAGGACTCTGGGACCAGCACTGAGAAGTCAACATAGACTGGAAGCCTACCTGAACAACTCCTGATGCTTCCTTTCTATCCAGCCTTTCAACTTACCCTTTCGGAGAACAAGGCGCTTTCCGGCGGAGCATGGCCAGCTCTCGTCGCAACCGAGCGTGCTAGTAGTCCATTCTCCTTTGGTTCCGCCCACCTACGTTCCCATCCACCAATCGGAGGCTGAAGTCAGGCCTCTTCCAACAGGGTAGTGTGAGCGCCATCCAGGAAGTCTCTTGAGAGTGGGCGGTCCTAAGGCTGAGAAGGGTACGTAGGCAACCACAGATATGCCTGATTGAAAATAAAATCTGGCGGCCGCTGGTCTCTGATGGCTCAGTTCACAGGCGTTCAGGCCTTTCGGCATCTTTTTTCGACCCCGGCCAGTGGGGGCGCTCTAAACTAAAACATTTAGTTACCTGTCTCTGGAAGCCATCTTGGATCGAGCTGGTGATTTGGGGGCGGGGAGAGAGAAGGTGTGTTTCAAAAATATGAAGCCCGTCTCGGCTTTTCTGGCCAACTCTTTGGGCCTCAATATACTCTCCTTTAAGTAATCAGGTTGTCTTTCAGTCATTATAAGGGAGAAATTCAATAATGCTGAGTGTGGTTAGAAGCAACCCCCATCACTTAACTGCAAAGTGAAGCGATTTTTACCAAATGAAAGCAAAAATGAATTCTTCAAATCAGACTGGGTTTTCCCAGTTCCTGGAATAATCCTTTATGGACACCTCACACCTGTGGCGCTGTAGGAAAATCACTGGACTACTAACCGCAAGGCCAATGGTTCAAACCCACCAGCCACTCCTCAGAAACCCTTTTAACTGGGTCTCTATGAGTCAGAACCAACTCAATGGCGCTTAACTACAACACTTCTCAGAACATCAGACGTGACCAATACAAGTTGTGTATCTGTTCTAACTGCTTCAAACTCTATGCTTCTCTTGCAAAATTTCCAGTGTTCTGACTTGACAGCTCCAGTGCTTGGTCTTTAGTATTTCAAGAAGGTTGTGAATTAGCTGGAAAGAGCAGGGAAGAATTTCAATTAAAAAACGAAAGAAAGAAAGAAAAATGGCCTCAACTTCATCAATAGATCAGAACTACTTGTGAATACATATAATGGAAAAGATACAAGCCTTAACTCAAAAAATTATATTCATGTGTAAGGAGAAGGAGGCCATTGCTGTTGTTAAGTGCCGTAGAGTTGGTTCCGTCCCATAGCGACCCTGTATAGGGTTTCTGAGAAGAAGCGAGTGAGCTTGAACCGCTGACCTTGCTGTTCAAGCCGACATTGCAGTCCAGCGCATTGACCCACAGCACACCACACACACCAGGGCTCTCGGGCAGCCAAAGAAACATTGGTTGGAGAAAACTATTTTCTACAGGCTGCTTTTTAAGTGGAAGAAGAATTTATTTCATTTTAAGGTAAATTCTTTTGCACTTGAGACAGGCTTTCCTGTTGTTGTTGTATTGTTAGGTGCCATCAAGTCGGTACCGACCCATAGCTACCCTATGCAAAACAGAACGAAACACTGCCCGGACGTGGACCAACCTGACAATTGTTGCCACTTTGTCAATCCATGTCATTGGGGGTCTTCCTCTTTTTCTCTGAACCTCCACCTTACCAAACATGATATCCTTTTCCAACAACTGGTCCCTCCTGACAATATGTCCCATGTATGAGAGACAAAGTTTGGCCATCCTGGCCTCCAAGGAGCAGTCTAGCTGTACTTCTTCCAACACGGATCTGTTGGTTCTTTTGGCAGCCCGTGGCACTTTCAATATTCTCCTCCAACACTATAACTCAAAAGCATCAATTTTTCTATGGTCTTTCTTATTCACTGTCCAGCTTTCACATGCATATGAGGTTATCGAAAATACCATGGCTTGGGTAAGGCACACCTTAGTCCTCAAGCTGACATCTTTGCTCTTCAACACTTTAAAAAGGTCTTGTGCAGCATATTTGCCTAATGCAATACGTCATTTGATTTTTTTGACTGCTGCTTCCATGAATGTTGATAGTTAATACAAGAAGAATGAAGTCCATGACAACTTTATCTTTTCTCTATTAATGAGAATGTTGTTTATTGGACCAGTGGTAAGGATTTTTGTTTTCTTTACATTGAGATGTAATCCATACTGAAGGCTGAGCTTTTTGATCTTCATCAGTAAATGTTTTAAGTCCTCGTCACTTTAAGCAAACAAGATTGTATCATCTACATACCGCAGTTTGTTAATGAGGCTTCCTCCAATCCTGATGCCACGTTTTTCTTCATATAACCCAGCTTCTCAGATTATTTGTTCAGCATACAGGTTGAATAAGTATGGTGAAAGGCTACAACCTTGTCGCACACCTTTCTTAACTTTAAACCATTCAGTGTTCCCATGTTCTGTTTGAACAACTGCCTCTTGGTCCAGGAACAGATTCCGCATGAGCACAATTAAGTGTTCCAGAATACTCGCTCTTCGCAGTGTTTCCATAGCTTGTCATGATCCACACAATCGAAAGCCGTTGCATAGTCAATAAAGCACAGGTAAACATCTTTCTGATATTCTCTGCGTTCAACCGAGATCCATCAGACATCATCAATGATATCCCTCATTCCATGGCCTCTTCTGAATCTGGCTTGAACCTCTGGAAGTTCTTTGTCAATGTATGCTTGCAGCCATTTCTGTATTACCTTTAGTAAAACTTTACTTGCATGGGGTATCAAAGAGCTTGTCTGATGATTTCCGCATTCCATTGGGTTACCTACCTCTCTTTGGAATGGGCACAAATACGGATCTCTTCCAATCAGTCGACCAGATATTGTTTTCCAATTTCTTGGCATAGATGAGTGAGTGCCTCCTGTGCCACCTCACTTTCTTGAAAATTTTCAATATTTCTTTCAATGTACCTTGGACTTCCTCCTTCAGTATCACTGGCTCTTGATCATATGCTACCTCTTGAAATGGTTGAACATCAACCGTTTCCTTTTGGTACAGTGACTCTGTATTCCTTCCATCTTTCTTTTGATGCTTTCTGCATCCTTCAATTAAGTGCCCGGAGAATCCTTCAATAACATGAGTCAAGCCTTGATTTTTTTCTTCGGCTCCCCCAGCTTGTGAAATGCTGAGTGTGTTTTTTCCTTTTTGGTTTTCTGACTCCAGATCTTTGCACATTTTGTTGTAATATTTAACTTTATCTTCTCGAGCTGACCTTTGAAATGTTCTGTTCAGCTCTTGGACCTCCTCATTTCTTCCATTTGCTTTAGCATCTCTACACTGGAGAGCAAGTTTCAGTGTCTCTTCTGACACCCATTTTGACCTTTTCCTTCTTTCTTGTCTTCT
>NW_006408535.1:31537683-31539408 GCF_000296735.1 Chrysochloris asiatica | reverse complement strand
ATAGGAATAATCCCCAAAAACAGAATAAAACTAAGCAGGTGAGTCTTAAGTATTTTATAATGAAAACTCAAGACAATTTACAAAACCTAACTTTAGCGCTTTGGAATATCCTTCCTCAGAAATGAAATTAAACAATCATATGTCTCATACTTCAGACATATTATCAAGAGAGGCCAGTCCATGGAGAAGGATATCATACCTGGTAAAGTGAAGGGTCAGCGAAAAAGAGATGCCCAGCAAGATGGACTGGTACAATGTCAGTGGCAATAGCCTTACTTAGGTGGGATAGGGATTGTGAGGTTGATGGAGGACCAGGCAGTGTTTTGTTCTGTTGTGCACAGGGTCACTATGGGTCTTAAGCAACTCGACTCAACGGCACCTAACAATAACACAATAACTCACTTAATATACAAGGGTACCTCCAAAGTTCATGAAAAAAACGGAATTGAAAGACAACGGGATTTTTCCACAAAATTTTGAAGCCCCCTCATATAGCCTTTCTCATAAAGTTACTGACATATAAAATTGTTGTTGTTGTTAAGTGCCGTAAAGTCAACTCCAACCCATTGCGAGCAGCTGGTGAGCTTGAACCACCAACCTTGCATTTCAAATGACTATGTAGTCTGACACATTAGCCCACAATGCCACACCAGGACTCCGACATACAGAATTACAGATCCTCAAAACAAATAGGCGTTATTACAAAATTATAAATTACTGGAATACTAGGACCTTACCATAAGGTTTAGGACTATCACAGTTAAGGTACTGACATAAAGATGAGAAAAGAAGCACAGTATTAGAAATTATAACCAATAATTTCAGTAGCAAGTCATTTAATTATTTTCTGAAAAGGAAATAAAGTCTAAAAATACCAAAGTTTGAATTCATGCAAAATCATTTCTTTTGAAATGAAGTCAAGAGTATTTCATTCATTCAATGATATTCAACGCTTTAATAATATGCATAACAGTAACTAAAATTTTTAAGCCTTGGCTTGTCTTTAAAAACTTTTTGTACATTTAGACATGAGTGAATCTGATGGTATAGGAACTCTTCACACAAACTAGCAGGCTAGTCGGAATGTGAAGGGCCTAGAATGCTGTCTAGGCTCCGTATTCTGCTCTAGTGCTTATTATATATTCCTGGATACCATCCTGCTGAAGATGAGTGTAAACTAATGATCTATGCCAGGCTGGTTTCTATCTATGGCTACTGTATTTGATATTGTTATTATGTAACAGATATGAATGGATACAAATTGTTTCATTTTTAAAATTCTCCTACTGTAATCTGAGCTCTGGTAGCATAGTAGTTACAAATCAGGCTGCAAACCACAAGGTCAGCAGTTCGAAACTACCAGCTTTTCTGGGGAGGAGGGCAATATACAAGTAGGAAGAGGGGAATGGAAGAACAAAGCAGATGGGAGAACAATTAGACAGGTCTCAATGGGCTAAGTGGGACAGAGGTAAATTAATGATATATGCACAACCTTGGAACAAGAGGGTTCTGGGATACAGAGATCGAGCCATGGTTGGAATGGGGAAAAGGGGGGAATAATGTCAAGATGCTTGGCTGTCTTTTGAATCTTGGTTTTCGTTGCATTTTATTATAAAATAGATACTGGAGGGGGAGAGAAAGGAATAGCGAAAAGCATTACCATGGAAAGCTTGTAAGTCCGTCTTCTGCCTATAAATGATTGGAACACCTAAAATGGGGCTACAA
>NW_006408535.1:31516481-31528168 GCF_000296735.1 Chrysochloris asiatica | reverse complement strand
TTCTTGTTTTCCTCTAGTTCCCAGTATAAATCGCTATTGGTATTGTAATTTATTGTTGTTACTTAGTACGGTCAATTCTGACGCATAACAACCTTTATAGAGTGTCTGAGCAATGGCTGGTGGTTTTGAACCATCGACCATGTGGTTAGCAGGCCAGAGTTTATCTTACAGCACCATAGCAGAACTCCAATATAACTTATTACCGGAGTCTTTATTTTGAAATTTGTGAGTAAAGGAGATCCTATGCCACCATCTTATAGATCAACCCATAACAAACCCACTTCATCAAGTTGTACATGGTTTCTGTGACTGTAAATTGGGAGCAGAAAGTCTCATCTTCCTCCATCAGAGCAGCTATTGGGTTTGAACTGCCAACCTTAAGGTTAGTAGTCCAGCGCCACCAGGGCCCCTTCATTGACTTATGAGGTCATATAATTCAAATTTTATCAGAGAGGTGATAAAAATTAGCCAAATACATTTTTCATATATTGAACTAAATTTTGGGGGCAAATTCCCCCTGGCTATTGCTGTCATGCCAAATTTTAATTTAGTATTAGGAAACCCTATATACATACAACGAATGAAACACTGTCCAGTCTTGCACTATCCACACAATTGTTACCCATGATCTAATTCCTGCTGCCACAGTATCAAGCCGCCATGAATCCTGGTCCTCAGTCCTCGAATAAGCAGGTGCATTATCATGACGGAAAAACTTCCTTAGCACAACTTTCCTGTCCTTATTCTCACCAGGGCAGTTTACCATTTTCTTAAAACTTCATAATAAGCTCCCATGATTTTCCTGTGCTCTTTGAGAAAATCTCAAGATTACCCCTTTGGGATCCTAAAAACTGTTACCATAATCTTCTGAGCTGACCTTCCTGCCTTGGATTTAATAGGCCCAGCAGATCCCCTCAGACACCATTGTTTTCATTGGACCTTGTTTTTGAAGGCACCCTAATGAGATTAAGACAAGCATATTACTGAGGGAACTTGTCTGCAGCAATCCATTGATCTCAGAGACAAGTTTAAACATATTTTATGTGGAATAAAGCCTTGAATATATGAACTGGAACTTTAGTAGCAATACTTTTGGATTTACCCTTGTACAATGCCTTCAATTATTGTTGGTGAGTGCCTTCCAGTCAATTCCGATCCATAGAGACCTTGTACATAGGGTTTCTGAGGAACGGCTGGTGGATTCAAACCTTTGGCAGTCCAGGGCTTATCCTACAGAGTTACATTGTCTCTTATTCTGTTGTTGTTGTTAAGTGTCATCCAGTTGGTTCTGACTCAGTGACTCTCTTTAGGGTTTCTGAGGCTGTAAATCTTTACAGTAGCAAAAACCCTTATCTTTCTGCTCTCATTCTAGAAACTACCAATAATTAAGATCACATCTTTATGGTCATCACAAACACATTGTTAAGGCATAATGACAGTACGAGCCACTTTCTATTATATTTCTCCAAGGCTACTTCACTTAGATATTGCTACAAATACTTCTGTCTCTCATTCTTCTCTTACATTGATGAAATACCCAAACACAGAAGGCTATAAAATACCCAACAGAGGACATAGTTTACTAATGTTTAGTATACAAATAGAAATAACACATACATATGAGTAACTTGGATACATGCATCTATTTAATGAAGCAATTTATCAACAATAAAAATATTCGAAAACTTCATGGAAGTTCAGTGCTATAGAACAGAATGGAAAACGAAAGCAGGAAGATATAGCAAGTGACCCAAAAGGCTACATGAGTCATGATGCAAAGGCAAATTAAGCTGTTGTTGTTGTTAGGTGCCATGGAGTCGGCACCGACTCACAGTGACCCTATGCACAGCAGAACAAAACACTGTCTGATCCTGGGCCAACCTCACTACTGTTGCCACACTTGAGTTTGTCGATGATGTCACTTGGCCAATCCATCTCATTGGGATTCTTCCTCTATTTCTCTGAACCTCCACCTTACCAAACATGATATCCTTCTCCAGCGACTGATCCCTCCTGACAATATGTCTGAAGTATGAGAGACGAAGTTTGGCCATCTTGGCTTCCAAGGAGCACTCTGGCTGCACTTCTTCCAACACAGATCTGTTGGTTCTTTTGGCAGCCCATGGCACTTTCAATATTCTCCTCCAACACCATAACTCAAAAGCATCAATTCTTCTACGGTCTTCCTTATTCACTGTCCAGCTTTTGCATGTATATGAGGTTATTGAAAATACCATGGCTTGGGTCAGGCGTACCTTAATCCTCAAGCTGACATCTTTGCTCTTCAACACTTTTAAAAGGTCTTGTGCAGCAGATTTGCCTAATGCAATACAGGTTGAATAAGTATGGTGAAAGAATACAACCTTGTCGCACACCTTTCTTAATTTTAAACCATTCAGTATTCCCATGTTCTGTTTGAACAAAAGCCTCTTGGTCCAGGTAAAGATTCCTCATGAGCACAAGTAAGTGTTCCGGAATACTTATACGTCGCAATGCTGTCCATAGCTTGTCATGATCCATACAGTTGAAAGCTTTTGCATAGTCAATAAAGTACAGGTAAACATCTTTCTGGTAGTCTCTGCTTTCAGCCAAGATCCATCAGACATCAGCAATGATATCCCTCCTTTCACGGCCTCTTCTGACTCTGGCTTGAACCTCTGGAAGTTCCCTGTCAATATATGCGTGCAGCCGTTTCTGTATTACCTTTAGTAAAACTTTACTCACATGGGATATCAAAGAGATTGTCCGATGATTTCCACATTCCACTGGTCATCTCTCTTTGGAATGGGCACAAATATGGATCTCTTCCAATCATTCGGCCAAATAGTTGTCTTCCAAATTTCTTGGCATAGATGAGTGAGTGCCTCCTGTGCCACCTCACTTTCTTGAAAGATTTCAATTTTTATCCCATCAGTTCCTTATGTCTTGTTCTTTGCCAATTCCTTCAATGTACCTTGTACTTCCTCCTTCAGTATCATTGGCTCTTGATCATATGCTACCTCTTGAAAAGTTGAATATCAACCATTTCCTTTTGATACAGTGACTGGATAGTATTATATGCTCTTGAAAAGGGAATAGTTAGGTAAGTCCCCAGTATGTGACTGATTGGAAATAGCTTCACTGTACGCCACATGGCATGCAAGCAAAGACCCTGGAAAGAGTGGAAGAGGACAGAGAAAAGAGTAAACATATGGAAAAGTTAGCAAATGAATGACTTCATGGTCTTTTGTTTTCTCTGAAATCTAAAATAAACCTGCTCTAAGTCTTTAAATCAGTCAAATTCAGTGATCACATAATAAATGTACCACTAGGTACTGTGAAGGAATGGTGGGTGAGGGGAGATTTTACAAAAAGTAAAGAGATGTCCTGCTCCCCAGGAGTTTACAATCTATAAAACAAATTTACAAGACAACATTAATATATATAAAAAACCCAAAACAACACTACTATAAATAGCATAAGAAAGTTAAGGTGTACTATGTCAGTAATTGCTTGTCGAGTTGGTTCTGACTCATAATGAATGACCTTGTATAGGGTGTCCAGGGAATGGCTGGTGGGTTTGAACTGCCGACCTTGCAGTTAGCAGTCCAGCATTTATCCTACAGTGCCATACCATGACAGTCAGAAAAAGTTTCCTGAAGGCAAGTTTTGAAATTTGAATACAGTGTTAATAGAGAGTAGGGTGCATGCACTTGATCCCTGTACTCAAGTGATCAAGCAGGATGTCCTTGATGTGAATTTTTGTTAGGGAGCTAACTGTGTATGCTTATAAAATCATTTATTTTTAGACTACAATGACAATTTTGACCCTAACATTTTAGAAATTAAAATAGGAGGATGAGAAAAACCCTAATCTTTAGGAAATGTTCATGTTCCTGCAGTAAGACAGTCAGTGAGGGCCCAGTCTTTACGTGAAAAGGCAAAACATCATACCTTGGGAGCGGATTTGCTTAGCCAAAGTAAGCAAGACCTCTTCCTTTAAGCCTGCTGATATGAGACTGTTCCAGGAAGGAAAAAAATAGTTCAGGCCAGCAATAGCTAGAGTTGTATCCCAGGAGTCCTGGTGTGGTATTGTAGGATAAGTTCTGAACTAGACTATGAGGTTGGTTTGAATCACAAGGTCGGCAGTTCAAACTCACCAGCCGCTCCTCGGAAACATGATACCAGGTTACAATGAATTGGAACCAACTTGAAGGCACTTAAAAACAACAAGAGCTATATCCTAAGTCAGGAGAGTATCACTGAGGGGTGAAGGGACCCAGGATGCTGAATTAGACTGCTGGAGTCCAATCTGCCATGTGCCTCTAAAAGAAAAGAGGCTATAGTTCCGACCTCAGTGCTAAAGTAAATGCGAGAAAGGCTGTGGATAAAAGGGGGAATAATTCAGTACATTTTATTTTGAGCTTTTTATTGTGAATTGGATGAATGTTTACAGAACACATCACTTTTCCATTCAACAGTTCATACACAATTTGTTTCAGGTCATTGACTGCAGTCCCCACAATTTAACATTACTTATCCCACTTCCTGTTTTTCTCAACAATTTAACATTACTTATCCCACTTCCTGTTTTTCTCATTTCTAATCCTCCTGCTTTCCTAATCCTCACTGCCTTCTACACTTGGCCTTTGGGCAAAGGCAGCTCTTTTGGTATCAAATGGTTGCTTATCTTAAGGAGTGCATACCTCCCTAGTGTTACTGTGCACCTTGATTTTTGTCTATTGTTTGACTAAAAAATTAACCAAAAGGGTGAATTCAGTTCCATGTTTTAAGAGTGAAGGGCCATGGTCTCAGTCTCTTTCTGACCAGTAAACCTGGTCTTTTTTATAAGTTTTATTTCACATTTTTCTATTCTATCCAAGACTTTCTAATGTGACTTCTTTCAGAGTGGTTGGTTGTGGTAACTGGGCACCATCTAGTTCTTCTGGTCTCAGGGTCACGGAGAGTGCGGTTTGCACTGTCCATTAGTCCTTTACAGTAATTATGTCCATGCATCTTTGATTTTCTTCACTCTTCTTTGCTCTAAACAGAGAGAAACCAACAGTTGCACCTTATAAGGCCACTCACAAGCTTTACAGACCCCTAGTTGCTATCCAACACTCATCTGTCAATTTGTCACACTGTGATGGCTTGCGTGTTACTGTGGTTCTGGAAGATATGCTACCGGTATTTTAAATACTAGCAGTGTCACCCATGGTGGACATGTTTCAGCTGACCTTACAGACTAAGATAGACTAGGAAAAAGAAGAGACAGGTTGAATGGTTTAAAGTTAAGAAAGGTGTGCGACAAGGTTGTATTCTTTCACCATACTTATTCAACATGTACGCTGAGCAAATAATCTGAGAAGCTGGGTTCTATGAAGACAAATGTGGCATCAGGATTGGAGGAAGACTCATTGATAACCTGCGATATGCAGCTGATACAACCTTGCTTGCTGAAAGTGAAGAGGACTTAAAACATTTACTGATGAAAATCAAATAGCACAGCCTTTGGTATGGATTACATCTCAGTGTAAAGAAAACAAAGATCCTCACCACTGGACCAATAAACAACATTCTTATCAATGGAGAAAAGACTGAAGTTGTCAAGGACTTCATTCTTCTTAGATCAAGTATCAACACTCATTGAAGCAGTAGTCAAGAAATCAAAAGACATATTGCATTAGGCACACCTCCAGCACAAGACCTTTTTAAAGTTGTTGAAGAGCTAAGATGTCAGCTTGAGGACTAAGGTGCGCCTGACCTAAGCCATGGTATTTTCAATAACCTCATATGCATGCGAAAGCTGGACAGTGAATAAAGAAGACCATAGAAGAATTGACGCTTTTGAGTTATGGTGCTAGAGGAGAATATTGAAAGTGCATGGGCTGCTAAAAGAACCAACAGATCTGAGTTGGAAGAAGTGCAGCCAGAGTGCTCCCTGGAGGCCAAGATGGCCAAACTTCGTCTCTCATATTTCAGACATATTGTCAGGAGGGACCAGTCGCTGGAGAAGGATATCATGTTTGGTAAGGTGGAGGTTCAGAGAAAAAGAGGAAGACCCCCAATGAAATGGATTGGCCAAGTGGCAGCATCGATGGACTCAAGCGTGGCAACAGTAGTGAGGTTGCCCAGGATCGGGTAGTGTTTCATTCTGCTGTGCGTAAGGTTGTTATGAGTTGGTATTGACTCGATGGCACCTAACAACAACAACAACCAAAAAGAAATGGTCAATTTCAAGAGGTAGCATTGATCAAGAGCCAATGGTACTGAAGAAAGAACTCCAAGGTCCACTGAAGCATTGTCAAAGAACAGACCTCCAGGAATTGATGGAATACAAATTGAAATCTCTCAACAAACTGATGTGGCACTAGAGACTCTGACTCATCTATGCCAAGAAATTTGGAAGACAGCTATCTTGTCAACTTATTGGAAGAAATCCTTATCTGTACTGGTTCTAAAGAGAGGTGACCCAATGCAGAAATTATTGTACAATATCACTAATATCACATGCAAGTAAAATTTTACTAAAGATAATCTCAAAACAGCTGCAATCATACATTGACAGGGAACTGCCAGATTCAGACAAGGACATGGAATGAGGAATATCATTGCTGATGTCCGATGTATCTTGGCTGAAAGCAGAGAATACCAGACAGATGTTTACCTTTGCTTTATTGACTGTGCAATAGCTTTCAACTATGTGGATCATAAGAAGCTATGGATAACATTATGATGAATGAGTATTTCAGAACACTTAATTTTACTTATGAGGAACCTGTTAATAGACCAATCGGTAGTTGTTCTAACAGAACAAGAGGATTCTGAATTGTTTAAATTCAAGAAAGGTGTGAGTCACTGATGTATTCTCTTACCACAGTCATTCAATTTGTACATTGAACAAAGCAGCTGGATTATATAAAGAAGAATGTGCATCAGGATTGGAGGAAGATTTATTAACAACCTGGAGTCCTGGTGTGACGCTGTAGGATTAGTACTGGACTGCAAGGTCAGTTTGAATTGTAGTGTCAGTGGTTCAGAGTCACAAGCTACTCCCTAGAAACCCTATACAGGGTCGCTATGAGTCAGAACCAACTCAACAGCACACAACAATATGCAGGTAATACACTGTTGCTTGCTAGAAGCAAAGAGGGCTTAAAATACTGATGAAGATCAAAGTCTACAGCCTTTAGTATGGATTACATCTTAATGTAAAGAAATCAAAATTATTCACAACTGGATTAATAAATAACAGCATGATAAATGGTGAACACATTCAGTGCTCACAGACTTCTTTTTGCTTGGATCCACAATCAACACTCATGGAAACAGCAGTCACAAAATTGAACCACATATTGCATTAGGCAAATCTGCTGCAAAAGACCTCTTTAAAGTGTTTAAAAGCAAAGATACCAGTTTGGGGTTTGGAACCATGGCAGTGAGATGATATACGATGGAATGAATGTAAAACTAAAGTTCTCCCATGTAAACTATCATATAATTTTTAATAAAACATTAAAAAGAAAAAGAAAGAAGAGCCTTTGGACCCCAAGATCCCTGCATGTTGGAACTCCTTGACCCAGAAGACAGAAAGCTGTGGGACCAGAGGAATAGCAGCAGCAGGACCAAGAACACAAGACAGAGCAGTGCGTTTTCTGGCCCAAGGAGCTAGAAAGCTGAGTGCCTTCAGATAGGAGACTTGCTTGAGGAGTGAGGGTCCTCCTGGACATTTATATTGGAAGTTAGGTTTGCTGACCCATGAAGCTTGAACTGAGCACTTTCAGGCTGAGACTTAACTGGTGGAGAAGAAGCATTTATCGGCATTTACAGGCAGAGCTGGAAAAGCTTTGTAACATGCCCCGAACAGGGCAGAGGACAAGCTGAAAGGCTGAGGATCAGAGAGATGCCTGCCTGCAGCATGGCTGAGAAGAGGCTATCCTAAGAACTGTATCCTGAGCATTTTTGAAACTGAATTGTAAACTGTTAACTTCCCTAATAAACCCATACACACAGGTAAAACAAAACAAAACAAAAACAAAAGATACCAGTTTGAGGACTAAAGTACACCTGACCCAAGTCATGGTATTTTCAATCACCTCATGAATGTGAAAGTTGGACAATGAATAAGGAAGACTGTAGAAGAGTTGGTGCATTTGAATTATGGTGTTGGAGCATTTGAGTTACGGTGTTGGAGAATATTAAAAAATACCAGGGATTTCCAGAACACACAAAATCTGTGTTAGAAGAAGTGCAGTTAGAATGCTTTTTAGAAGCCAGGAGGATGGCAAGAATTCATCTCTTGTATTTTGGACATAGTATCATGAGAGACCAGTTCCTGAAAAACATCATGATTGGTAAAGTAGAGGGTCAGCAAAAAAGAGAAAGACCCCCTACAAGATGGATTTACACAGTGGCAGCAGCAATGGGCTAACACCTAACAACAATTGTGAGGATACACGGGATCCAGCAGTGTTTCATTCTGTTGTGCATAGGGTCACTGTGAGTCAGAAATGACTTGAAGGTACCTAACAACAACATGACAGAAAGTAAATATCTACCAAAAATCGATGTGGAGTTCTTAAAACTATGTGGTCATTAGTCAACTCTCAGGTCTGGGACTTCCTAGCACACAAGTTTGCTCTCTTAGCCATTATGTCATACAATTTAAATCAGGCTTGTAGGTGGGAGTAGAGTTCTGGCACATTTACTCCAAGGTTACTTTTCTACCAGCACATGAATCTCTTCTTCCAAAAAGCAAATAAATGTTCTAGTTGATTGCCATCTGTTGGAATATCAGGCTCCAAAAATAAAAATAATTATAAAGTTTTTTGTTAATAATACATCTCTCTCTGTGTCTCTCTCTATCTATATATATAGTTGTTGGGTTTTTTTTGTTTTTTTTTTTGTATTTTGCAAAATCATGTTCCCAGACCAGTAGGCACAGAATACTAATATTTTAAGATTTGAAAAATACCATTCGACTCTAAGAACTCACTTAAATTTTTAAATATTTATTCCCTAATAGGACTGACTGGTGTGGCACTGTGGGTTAATGTGCTGAACTGCAAAGTCAGTTTGAATCACAAGGTGGGAAGTCCAAGTTCACCAGCCACTCCTCAAAAACCCTATACAGCGTTCCTATGGGTTGGAACCAACTCGATGGCACTTAACAACAGCAACAACAATTCCCTAATAGTTTTTATGATTTGAATCCTGCTTTGTATTTTATCTCTTGGTAATTTTTTCTCTTCTTATGCTATCTTTATAAGCATTCCTCAGTCCTTATTCCTGCTTTCACCCTCATCCCTCTACCTCTGGAGTTTACCAAGAACTCTAAGGGCAACTCTGAAGGATGCCCAAGTAATAGTTGAAATAAATGGCAGCATTTAACTTTATCAGCTGTAAAAACCTTTAAAGGGAAACCAGAAAATGCCTTTAAAAATCAAATCACTCTACTTCTTTAGCTGAGTCTAGTTCATGAACCAAAGTTTACTAGCCAGTAAGCTAGAAAGAGTGGTCAGTTCAACTTGGACTCATCTGTATCAGTATGAGGTATACCTGTCCAACCCCAGTAAAAAATCTGATGCAACAAAGAACTAAGATAGAGGCTTGATAAAGATAATTGACAATTTTCTAATTTCTCCCAAGTAGAAGCATGATACTATAGTTACAAGATATAATTTGAAGAATTAATCCTTAGAAAGTCAGATACACTCATTTCCTACAAATCAAAATGCATGCTAAAGTGTAATAAAAATGAACTTGGGATTATTTTATCAATACTTTATATTACTACAGTACAATGTCTCATCAATGGCATGGCTATTTGTGCAACCACATATATTGGATGAAGTAAGATATAAAGTAATTTAGCTTTGTAAATCCTTATCAATAAGAGGACAGTGATGACAACAAATAGCTCCAGATAACTTGATAACTTTGAGAAGATCCATCAAGGTAATTCCTAGACATTTTCATATAAAATGGTTTGGGGACTAAGTTAGGGAATGGATCGACAAAGTGGGAAGCCAAGATGAGTAAGGAATTGACAAGAGATCATGGCTGACAGCATAGTAGGAATGATCACCTTTACCCAGAGAGTAGCAGGCAAGAATTTCTTAAAAATTTCAAAATAAATAGAAAAACTCAGTATTCTGAAACCTGATTTGTTTCTATGATTCAATAAAGATTAATCTCAAAACAAATATTAAAAGGGAAAGAAAAGCTTGAACACATCTATTTTTGTGAGGACAGTAAGAAAAAACCCCAAAAAGTATCTAGGCCAGTTGGATCACAGGTGACTGTCAGGCTATGTGGTTCCTGAGGATCCTGTCAACAGAGCAGTGGCTCTCAACTTTCTTACTTCATGATCTAACCATGCCTCATATTACCACTTAAAGAAAAAACAAAAAGCCAGTAAGTCAACACTTAATCACTCTCATGACCATGACCATACCACTAACCAGCATCCATTGAGTTTTTCTCCTGGCATCAAAACATCACTTTTCAGAAATTAAAGAGAAAGAAGTTAGTGTTTACCAATCCTAACACCTACACGTTTTACTCTTTGTCACCAACTCAGCTTTTATCCTATGGCCTCTCTCCCTTTGTGGGATTGTAAAAATTAGGGGATAATAAAAGAAGAGTTAAATATCTACGTGGGTTGCAGAAGAAGGTTAATAGTGATAAAGAACCCCTTGCCCAATGTGAAGAGAAGAGGAAAACTGCCAGTGGTTTAAAAAATATATGAACTTAACTTTTGGCAACAGACATATAATAATATTTCATAGGCTTTATTCAGAGGGAAAGTCTAGAGGAAAAATGACTAAATGAGGCAAATTTGGACGTTTTTAGAATTATTTGACCAGTCAGGGGCAGATTGCCCAATAAACAAGGTAAGCATGGGCTTACTTTTGTTTACTTACTAATCTGTAGTGAGGTAAGCATATACAGTTAAACCCATATACACAATTATCTTGCTTACTGGGTAAACTGCCCTACTAGAACTACTACTATTAGAGATGTGTAGTGATGCATGTTCTCATAATCATTGTTGTTAGGTACTGTCAAGCTAGTTCCTACTCATGACAACCCTATGTACCACCATATGGCCCAGTCCTGCACCATCTTCACAGTCGTTGCTATGCTAGAGTACACTGTTGCAGCCACTAGTGTCAAGTCATCATCTTGAGAGTCTTTCTCTTCTTTGTCATGGATGATGTCCTTTTCCAGATACTGGGCACTCTTGATAAATTATCAAAATTACTTGAGACAGGGAGAACAAACAAGATGGCAGATCAGGTGGAAGTGCAGTGAGGAAGCTTCACCGGCAACAGCACAGAATACAGGACCAAGCAGGCTCAGGGGATGGTCCCAGAACTCTGAACCACATATAAAGGAATATTTAGAAGGTTGGAAGGCTCACAGCTGGGGAAGTTTGTGGCAGAAGCAAGAAATCCATTGCTTTCTGGTTCAGGATGCTCAGCTGCTCCAGGAGCCACCATTTTGTGTGGGGCCAAGTGGAGGAGGGATCGGAGCGGCCACGGACACCTGACCCAGGCGGGGAGATAGAGGTGTGGACATTCTTTTCTTTTGGTATCTTCATTGGTCCCTTGCTGTCTGTGTACCTCCATTCTGGTGACTATAGGGGTGCCTGTGCTAGTGGACACCCTAGCCCCACCCTCGGAGGGTTCTACTACACATGCACA
>NW_006408535.1:31511113-31513133 GCF_000296735.1 Chrysochloris asiatica | reverse complement strand
ATATATTTTTTTTTTTTTTTAATTGAGATGTAATCCATATTAAAGGTGGCAGTAATTGATCAATCATCTGTAAATCCTTCAAGTCCTCTTTGTTTTCAGAATGCAAGATTGTATCATCTGCACATTGCAGGTTGTTAATGGGTCCTCCTCCAATCCTGATGCCACATTCTTTATATATTCCAACTTGTCAGATTATTTGCTCAGCATACACATTTAATAAGTATGGTGAAAGGATATAACCCTGACACACACTTTTCCTGATTTTAAACCATGCAGTATCCCCATCTTGTGTTCAAATGACTGCCCTTGGTCTATGTACAAGGACCCCTGGTAGCACAGAGTGTTAAGTGTTGCTAGGAGGTCAGTGGTTCAAACTCTCCGTGGGAGAAAGATGAGACTGTTTGCTCCTGTAAAGATTTACAGTCTCAGAAGCCTAGGGAGCAGTTCCACTCTGTCCTAAAGGGTCACTTATGAGTAG
This sequence comes from Chrysochloris asiatica, assembly GCF_000296735.1. Classification (NCBI taxonomy): domain Eukaryota; kingdom Metazoa; phylum Chordata; class Mammalia; order Afrosoricida; family Chrysochloridae; genus Chrysochloris; species Chrysochloris asiatica. The sequence continues at coordinate 31,512,655 of NW_006408535.1, read as the reverse complement.
GAATTAGCTCAATAGCAGGGAGTTTAGTTGCTCTGGTTTGGTCTATGTACAGGTTCCACATGAGCACAATTAAGTGTTCTGGAATTCCCATTCTTTGCAATGTTATCCATAATTTATGATCCTGCAACCAATATAGTGAGATGAAATATCTGCTCCAGGCTGGTCTGCTTGTCCTTTCCAGTGGAAATTTACCACCTCAGAAGATTTTGGATGGTGTTCTGGATTCCACCTATGGTCTTACATAATGCAGAGGCTCTGCAGGAAGCCTCCTTAACTGGGAATGTTGTAGCCCCATTTTAGGTATTCCAATCAGTTATAGGCAGAAGACAGAGAGCATACCTACTTATAAGAAATATACAAGGTGAGTGAAAAATTATCTGCACTCTGGTTGTAGAATTTATTTTAATCAACTTTTAGAAAAGACAAATACATAATTTTTTGACAGAATGTCCTTGCCTTTCAATATACTTTGTCCAATACAGCTTTCATACCTTATTAAAAATGGTTTTAGGCTGAGCTGTTAGCCATGAATGTACCACTGTCTTCACTTCTTCATCAGAGGTGAATCTTTGTCCTCGAAGGGCTGCTTTCAGGGGACCAAACAAATGAAAGTCTGATGGAGCAAGATTAGGACTATAGGATGGATGCTTTAACACCTCAAAATGAAGTTTTTGCAATGTCAACAGTATGGGCAGAAATGTGTGGATATGCATTGTCATGCAAGATGACAATATCCTTGGATAACAGTCCTCTGCATTTAACATGAAGTTTAGGCTTCAGCTCTTCAATGAGCATCACACTGTAAGGAGCACTGCTGATTGTTGAACTTTTTTTCCTGGTAGTATTCCAATATTGGCCCTTGAGAATCTCCAAAAACTGTAAGCATCAATTTTCCAGCTGATGGTTGGCTTTTGTACTTCTTCTTGGTTTTTCAATTGAAGATGTTTCCATTCCATACTCTGCCATTTATGCTCAGGCTCATAGTGATGAACCCATTTCTCGTCACCAGTAATGACTTTTTAAAAAAATCTTCTATCTTAAAGTATCAGTCCAAATTTTGTTTGAAGATGCCCAAATGCTAATGTGAGAAATGTTGTCTATACTGACAAATGCTCAACTAATCCAATCTGTACTCATTTTAGCGAGAGTGAGGTTTTCTTTATTCGATTTTGCAAAATCAGGCACCCAGCCCTGTAGACACAGGGGTAGAAGCGCCACATGGCCCTCCACAAAAGGTTTTTATTCTTGTCCTCCTAAAAAACGCCCCCTCCAGTTCCAGTTTTCCATATACAATTCTATGGTACATCCCATTTTCCCTCCCCCCAGAGAAGCCAAAAGTGGCTTGCCCAAGGTCTTAATGGCTGTATTTTTATTTAAATTGCCTAATCCTAGAATAGCCTGCTTAAATCAACAATCTGTCTGCCAGGTCTTGCAATCTCCTGAATTCCTGAAGATGGACCACAAGAGTTATTGCTCACACTCTGTTTATACTCTTTTGTGAGCTTTTTCAGTACCCATCTCGCACAAACTTTTTTTTTTTTT
>NW_006408535.1:31504435-31510884 GCF_000296735.1 Chrysochloris asiatica | reverse complement strand
CTTCATTGCTCCACGTCATCGTCTATGTCTCCATCTCAGGCACCTCTGTTTCTCTGGGTAGGGTCCGGCTCTTGGCTCTTCTCCGTTGATAGTCCCAGATAGCTCCGCTCCTAGCCTGTAGGATTAATCACTCCCTTCCTTCTTCCAAAACGTCTACGTTTGCATTTCTAACCCTCATAATCCATCCTGATAAGCATTCTTCACTATAGTACCGCGAGTTACCCATCTGTATTTCCTTTCATCCGCTCTGCCCAGACAGATTGAATAGTACCCACTGGAGATTCTGCCTTCCTCCATGCTCCCTAGCACTAGGTTCCCTCTTGAAAGCTTGTAAGCCAGTCACTTCTTGCCTTTGTAGTCCCCACCCTCCCCATTTGAGTATCTATCCAATGTCCAAGTTGCCCATCTCCGTCCATTCTGTGTGTGGAGGGGGTGGGAATGATTCTTCGCACAAACTTTTTGAGACCCAAGTCTGTTGTGGATTATTTCATAGGTAAAGCCATGGCTGATTTACCACATAATCCATGGTCACTCATCTATTCAATAGTGTCATTTCACATGCAGGCTTAATGTTGTCATCAGCCTTGGACATGGACTGGTATATTAATACAACTGGAGTGTGGAAAATTTTTGACTCACCCTCATATATCTGTGTGTTGAAGGCAAAGTGGCAAGAAGAAAGGGGAAAGGGGGAAAAAGAACAAGTATAGACTGAGCATTGCTTGTATATTTAATATTAGTTTTGCTCTAAGAAGAAAGTTACTAAGTTAAAAAAAAAAAAAAGACAGAAAGAAATGTTGGCTGAATATTAGGAGCTACCTTGTACTTGTTAGCTCCTCCTAGAGAGAAGAGAGTGCAAGTAGGGTATGATTTTCCTTGGTGGTGGTGGTGGTTATGTGTTGTGGAGTCCCGAACCGACGACCCTGTACAGGGTTTCCAAGGCTGTAAATCTTTACAGGAGCAGAAAGCCTCATCTTTCCCTGTGGAACAGCTGTTAGTTTCAAACTGCTGACCTTGAGATTCACAGTCTGATTCGTAATCACTACGCTACCAGAGCTCCTATTATTTTCCTTAGGGGAAAGAAATCCAATGAGATAATATATATGAAAGTAATTTATCTGGATGAAGCAAAATTACACTAGCCAAGCTAAATTTTTTAGCGTAGTGGTTACGAATCGGGCTGCGAACCTTAAGGTCAGCGGTTCGAAACTACCAGCCGCTCCGCGGGAGAAAGATGAGGCTTTCTACTCCCGTAAGGATTTACACCCTCGGAAACCCTGTACAGGGTCGCTATGGGTCGGAACTGACTTGACGGCACTTAACAACAACAACAACAACAAGAAGCTAAATTTTTTAGTTTATAAAAATTTAAAATACAAATTACCTTTGACCCCAAATTTCCATTTGGGGGCAGATGTACCACAGAAATTCTCAAATATTTGCATGAAGATGTAGTATATAAGAATTGTCAATAAAGCTTTGCAATAGTGAAAAATTGGAAACAACACAAATTTCCAACAGTGGAAGCCTGGTTAAATCAATTTTAGCACAGCCATTCTACGACATTATGCAGTGGTTAAATGAAGTAGGATCTATATGAATTGACATCATCCAAATAAGGAAATTGTTAAATTTAAAAAATCTAAATCACAGGGTTAGGTCTATTTTGCCATGATTCAATACATGCAAAAATCTTTAAAACAAAACCACTACCATATATTTGTATATATTTATATTGAAGTATCTAAATGTAACGAAAAAGTCCGACAGCATACGCACTAAATCGTTAATAGTAAGTTCCTCTGCTAGAGTAGCAACCAAGATCTGGAGGGAGAAAGAAGTTTGTGTGGGAAGGAGACTTTTACTTTTTACTCTATAAACTTCTACTGTTTGATTTTAGTTTTACTAGGAGGAATTCACATTACTTGGTTAGTTTAAAAAGGTATGGCACTCCTTATCTGAATGGTAACAGATGAAAATGAAAACTTACCTATCTCTTTCATTTTGCTATTCCCCTACTTTCATCACATTAGCCCCACGTCATAGCCCTTTTCCCCTGCTTCAGCCTTTACTATTATATTTGAAACTTGGTTGGGGATACCTCTCACAATATCTCAGATTTGCAACTTTATTTGTTTTCCACCAATTTTGACCTTTGTTGTTGCTTGTTAGATGTTGTTGTTGTTAACTGCTGTGCAGTCGGTTCCGACTCATAGCGACCCTGCACAGGGCTCCGAGGCTGTAAATCTTTACGGGAGCAGAAAGCCTCATTTTCTCCCGTGGAGCAGCTGGTAGGTTCAAACTGCTGACCTTAAGGTTCACAGTCCAATTTGTAACCACTATGCTACTAGAGGTCAGTTCTAACTCATAGAGAGCCTATGCACAACAGAAGGAAACACTGCCAGGTCTTGCACCATCCTCACAATTGTTGCTACGCTTGAACCTACTGCTGGTATCACTGTGTAAGTTCCTCTCATTGAAGAGTCTTCCACTTTTTTGCTGACACTACACTTTACCAACCATAATGTCCTTCTCCAGGGACATGTCCTAAGTATGAGAGACATTTAATTTTGTAACTTTTTGGAAAAAATACCTAAAAATTTAAAAAAGATTTCCTCATACCTTGTTGGATTACATTGTAGTCCTCCATGAAACAATATTTCTTTTTTTTGCAACTCTAGAACTTTTTTATTTGACTATCTAAGAAGGTCTCAAGAATAACACACTTCAAATGTTCAATGAATTCCACAGCTCACTGGAAAACAGCTTCCCTCAGAGGAGTATGGAAACTGGCCGTCTGAATAAGGCTTTTGGTTTACCTGGCATTCATCTTGTCTCAAGATAATGTCAGGTCAAACATTAAAACCTGAAGCTCAGTTACGCTAGAACAGGGATGTGAGGGAAGAGGAACAGAAATCACCCGCCCCCCACCCCCGCGGTAAAGCGCTGCGGACCACAAGTGAGGCAAGGAGATGACTAGATTGTCAGCAGCCACAGGTGAAGCGACGAGATAACCAGAGAAGAAGACAAGAAAAAAAAAGAGCCTATGAGTCACCAGAACGTCAGAGGTGGGCTTTTTAAAGCATAAATACCCCTAGACCAAGTTGTGACCGAGGTCTGTCTCACTGACGTTCAAAGATAGACCCGCTCCCCTATCAGGTGTACTTTCGCTTTCTCACATTCCTTTTGTGCCTGGATCTTGCATCCCTGACACCTCGCCCGGATTAGCGACGCCTTGCTAGAAGTCTAGGAAAATTCCCTTGAGTTGATGGTAACATTTGGGGGGCTTGTGTGGGATCCTCTCCGTTCGGGTGAGTTACAATGTTGGGGTCATAACTCTTGTGTCCCTGACACCTCACTTAAATCTAGGACACTTTGCTAGAAATCCAGAATTCCCGTGAGTTGATTGGTAACATTTTACATGAAAAATAGTTGGTCATAAATCAGACAATTTGTCCTATTTTCTATTTTCATATATAGTACTTTGTGCATGTTGTTTTGGTTAAATGCTGTTGAGTCAGTTCAGATTCATAGCGACACTGTCTAGGGTTTCCGAGGAGCGGTTGGTGAGTTTGAACCGTCAACCTGTGGTTCAAATGAGTCTTGTAGTCTAGTGCTTATCTTACAGCGCCACACCAGGATTCCGTACTTGGTACACAGCATGAAGAATTCTGATTTGCAAATAAGAATAAGCACTAATACATCTCATGCTAAAGCACTGATCTGAACCTGTTCAGGGTCTCATGTAGGTATGCAAAATTTATACAAAATATTTCCACTGTAAGGTGCTGCCGTTAATAAGACAGATCTAAGAATCGCTTTTATTCGAGATTGCTTTATGAAAAATCAAGTGGTAGCTTCTAAAAAAAAGTTACTAATCCCCCCCTGTGTACAGTAGGAATACAATTTTAATAAGGAAGTAAAAAAACAACGCTTTTGTATCCCTTTATACCATTTCCTCTAGTTATGCACTCTTAAATTTTGCACATATTTTCTAGGTACAGAGAACAGAACTCTGAAAGAAAACATGGCCTCTGTTGGACTCTAAGAGTCCTGGTGTGGCGCTGCTAACCACAAGGTCGGCAGTTCAAACCAGCCAACTGCTCCCTGAAAACCCTAAACAGTGTCGCTGTGAATCGGAACGGACTCGGCAGCACTTAACAACAACAAATTGAACTCTGGGGAAAATTTGATCGATCGCTTCCGTGTATAAAACACTTCCTATTTTAAAACTTGTCATTTCCTCACCATTGCTGTCAGGTATTTCAAAACGTGGTATCTAATTTTTTTTTCTCTAGCTTTATTTCTGGCCACTCTCCACTTCAAACTTCATGCTCCAGCGCACTGTTACTTTCAGTTTTCCAAAAGTGGCCTGATTTCTGCTGTCCCCAGGAAACCTCTCTTGGTTGCGAGCCGCGGGGACACGCGACACAGTCTCTAAGGAAGCCTCCAGCATCTCTACTTGCCATTATCCCACCTAGCTCCAGGGGGCGAGCGTTAGCGTTTCTGTCGGCTCCGCAGGCCCAGGCCCGACTCGCCGGAGCTAGAAGCGACGCACGTCTTTTCGGAAGTGACGCAAGTTCCGAGTTCAATAGGGGCGGTGGGAGAGATGAGGGAACTGAGACGGTGGTAGCGGTTGTGTGAAAATGGAGGTAGGAACCTGAGCACTGAGAAGGCTGGCGCGAGAACGCGGCCGACGGGGTTGAAGCAGAGGCTAGAAGCCGGGCGGAGAGCGGCAGACGGGGGAGGAGAGAGACAGCCGGGTTTGGGGAGTGTTGTCAGAAGGTCGGGGTCAGAGTCCGTCGTACCAACTAACTCCCTGCTGCCCCTTAACTTACCCCCGCGGCTTTCTTTTGGTTTCCAGTTTCCCGGAGGAAATGACAATTACCTGACGATCACAGGGCCCTCGCACCCCTTCCTGTCAGGGGCCGAGGTGAGCAAGAGGTGCCGACGCTGCGGGGGGAGGGCCTGAGACAGCGGGAGGTGGGAGTAGGGTTGTGGGGCGGAGAGCTAGGACGCCTGGGGCCGGGGCTGGGAGCCTGGGGCCACGATTGGTGTTGGAGAAAGGTGGCAGCTACCTGTTACGCCCACCGGGGAGTGAGGCGGATGAACTGCTGTCAACCGAAAAGCAGAAGGCTGAAAAGACACCATGTTTTTAAGGAGGAGCTGGATTATGGATTGGGAGACTGCATGTAATTGACTCAACGTTATTGGGGAGAAATAGCCCTCGCAGTCTTGAGGGGTAGAACATTTTTGGGTAAAGAACTTGGGGCGAGGGGATGAATTTACCTAGTAGGGTTTAAGTGTGGATATGCGTTCATTTCTGAAACGAACTCTGTTGAAGGAGACTTCTGTTGACTTCCATTTCCTACTCAGTGATAAAACCTTAAGAAGTGTGCTCACGTAGCTGCTAGAGAACTTGAAGGGAGTTTTTACTGCTTGCCAGAATTTAAGAGTTGGGCAGGTTGCTTCATCTTGATTATGTCCCAGTTTCCCCAGCTATCAAATGGCTGTAATACTAATTTATGGTGTTGTAAAGCGTAACTAATTGTTTTGGTAAAGTCCTTTAGTAGTTGAGGGAAGGCTTTTGTTGAAAAAGTGTCAAAATACAGATTTGTATTTCTTGTTTGTTGTTGCTAAGTGTCTTCCAGCTGGACTCATAGCACCCTATGAGTTTCCAAGGAGCAAGGCAAAAGAGAAAAGTGGAACAGATAAAAATAAAATTTCCAGTGTTTAAAAAAGTGTGAAGTCTAGAACCATCTGTTATCTTTTGAGGATTTAATTTTTGTTTTCCTCCAAGAGTAGTGTGAACTGTTAGCATCGATTTTTGTACCAAGAAGGCACAATTGCTGAATGTTGAATGGTCTTATAATAAATCCTAAAATTCTCATGGATGAAAATTAGACAGACCAGGAGTTCTTGCTAGTTTTTGTTTTTGACTTTTATATTGTTATGATGTCTTACTGCTTTTCTCCTAAGCAGAAGAAAACGTGAACTATATAAGCAGCAAATTTAGATATGATATACAACTAAAAATCTCTTTGTTGCTTTGCAGTCTTGTGACAGTCTTTCTGCATGAGGTCTCCACCATTTAATTTTATTTTTTGGAGTGTTATAAATTCCACATTGGTCTCAGCCGTATGAAAATACATTTCAGAACTTAGTATAAAAAGGCTTCAAATTTACCCACTCTTCTTAATCCTCAGCTCCTGTTATAACCTTTTTCCCTTTCTTTCCTTCTATAACTTTTTTTTTTCTTAAATGTTTTACTGTGAATTATGTGATAGTTTACATAGGATAACATTAGTTTTACATTCATTCTATCCTATATCCTCTCATTGCCATGGTTACAATCCCCTCCATGCAATCCTTCCCCATGCCCCCCAGGTCTTCAGCACACAGTCTCTCTCCCTCTCTGGATCTAAAGTCTCCAGCTGCTCCATCGCTCC
>NW_006408535.1:31474111-31502480 GCF_000296735.1 Chrysochloris asiatica | reverse complement strand
AATACCAAGTTCCTTCTATAACTTTTAAGGAAAAAACAAAATCCTATTTTGTCAAGAAATTCATGTCTAAGATTTGGACTCAATTTTAGTAGCTGCCTATAGGCCAGGACTTCTGTCATTGTTAACAGTTCTTCTTTTAAAAAGTCCCTGGGTATGATGACACAAATGGTTTGTACTTGTTTGGCAACCAAAAAATTGGTGGTTCAAACTCTTCCAGTATCACCATGGAAGAAATAGGCTGGGCAATATGCTTCCATAAAGATTACAGCCTAAAAAAACTTATAGAGCACTTACTTCTATTCTGTAAGATATAAGGTTTCCAAACTCATAAACTAAAAACAAAATCACCTGTTCTGCTTTTTCTTATTACAACTTTTACATCTTCTCTTCCTAATCTTCTCACCCTCTTTTTTTAACCTTTATTTTAATGGGCTTTTATGTTTTGTTTTTTCAATATGATCTTACAGTGAGCCAAACCAAATATGTTTTTGTAAAATTCTTTTAGGAGAATAATTTTATAGGGTTTTTTTTTTGTTGTTGTTGTTTTTAAATAGGAAAAGGATAGATGCCCACAAAAAGTAATTCCCATAAAAGAAAAACACTGAAAATTTAGACTTCATTAACATAAGGAACTTTTTTTCATTAGGAAAGGGAATCGGAAGTGCATAGATCTGAAGAAAATATATATGATTTTATAGATATATGATTGATATTCTGAATCTATCAAGTACTTCTGCAGAATTAAAGAAAGAATCCCATTTAGAAATGGGCAAAAATTGAACAGGTACCTTACAAAAGAAGATATCCAAATTGCCACTGTTGTTAAGCTCTGTTGAGTCAGTGCCAACCCATAGTGACCCTGTATAAGGTTTCCAAGGAGCAGCTGGTGAGCTTGAAATGCCAACCTTGCAGTTGAAACGACTTTGCAGTCTGGTGCGTTAACCCACAGTGCCACACAAAGATTCCAAATTATCGTCGTCATTGTTGTTGTTAAATGCTGTTAAGTCAATTCCGACCCATAGCGACCCTGTATAAAGGTTTCCAAAGAGCAGCTGGTGAGCTGGAACCACCGACCTTGCAGTTCAAATGACTTTGCAGTCTTGACTCATTAGCCCACAGTGCTACACCAGGATTCCTTTACACAAGTAAAAATGTCATTGTTCATCAATTAAAATCATGAGAAGCCATTGTGTATACAGTAGAATGGATAAAACTAAAAGACAACAATTCTAAGAGTTCTTGCTGGTGAGAGTGTAAATTGTTCAACCACTGTGGAAAATTGGTAGTGTCTCCTAAAGATAGCCATATGCCTACCCATTGATCCAGTAATTCCACTCCTTGATAAAATACTCAAGAGAAATGTGTATGTATGTTATGAAAAACGTGTAAGAATATTTACAACAACTTGATTCATAATAGCTAAACGTTGGAAGCTGCCCAAATATGTATCAGCTGAAGGATGGATAAATAAACTGTGACACATTTTTAAAAGAACTAACTACATAACAATAGGGAATGAACTACTCATTATATGTAAATATAACAACTTATTAAATGCTGTCTGACTCAGTGACCCTGTATAGAATTTTTTGAGGAGCAGCTATTGGGTTTGAACTGCTATTAGCAGCTCAGTGTCTATTCTATAGCGCCACACCAGTATTTTGTTGACTGAAAGAAGTCAGACACAAGAGTATACATTATATAAGTTCATTTTCTGTGTGTGAAGGTCAAGATAGGAAAAATTTCCAGGAAAATTAATAGAATTAACTCTACTGTGGTACTAATTGCCAACGTGATTCCAGAATAAGTTTTAGCACCTAGAAAGAGAATTGGAAACATTATGTTTTGTTTTTTTTTTTAAAAATGAAGAGTAGGCAAAAACTAAACTTTGTTGTTGTTGTTGTTAAGTGCTGTCGAGTCGGTTCCGACCCATAGCGACCCTGTACAGGGTTTCCGAGGGTGTAAATCTTTACGGGAGTAGAAAGCCTCGTCTTTCTCCCGCGGAGCAGCTGGTAGTTTCGAACCGCTGACCTTAAGGTTCGCAGCCCGATTCGTAACCACTACTAGGATGATGAAAATCTGAATAGTGGTGCCTATTGAGGGAGAAATAAGTATTGACTGGGAAGGGACATGTGAACCTTTCATTGTGCTGTCAGTTCACTTCTGACTCACAGTGACCCTGTAGAGGCTTCCCAGGAGTGGCTGGTAGGTTTGAACTGCTGACCTTGCAGTCCAGTGCATTATGCTACAGTGCCACACCAGGACTACTGAGAACCTTTTATTGTTGTTAAGTGATGGATTGAAATGCGTTTTTCTGTATTGGATAATCTGTATAATAAGCTGTTTGTGAAATATTGTATTGTGTGCTTTGGTATTGGGAAATGAGAAAAAGGAGGAGAGTGGGTTTTTTTTCCTTAACTTTTTACATCCCTTAATATCTAAGCATCTTTGCTTATAAACTATAATTCCCAAACTGCTCCTTCCTCAAAAAACACAAAAAAGCCCAGGAATTTAATGGAGAAGGAAAGGAAACTACGTTACATTCCTATTTTCTTCTGTGCCCAAACCACTTCATTATTTTCTGCAGTTTTAGCTTTATTTTGCTAACAGTTTAGAGTATGAGCTAGCCACATAATAGATTATTCACTAAGGTAAAGGTATTTATTATTGGATTTTGCCTTTAATCTTAAAGATTATTTGTGGTAGTAAAAGAAACTTAGAGCAAGTTTCCATGTTTATTATAGCAGTTTAGTTTTTTGTATTTTTAATTATTGCTGTTATTTTCTACTCACACTTTAAAAAACAACAATAAACCACCATTGAAGGCACAGATAATGAATAACAAAGCTGTTTCCACATCCCAGGAGATGGTGCATAGAAAGAGTGCCTTGTACAGTGAATTCTCTCCTTGTATGTAGTCCATGTGAACACTAGATGGTTTATGAGCCCCTGTGGTAGTGATGCGTGCTTTCTAATGGCTTACGATTCATAACGATACTGTAGTGTTTCCGAGGCTGGAAATCTTTACAAGAGCAGAAAGCCTCATCATGTTCTCCCTTGGAGTGCCTGGTGGACTCGAACTGCTGACCTTGTTGTTAGTAGTACAACTACTCCCCAATAACAAGCCCCGGTGGTGCAGTGGGTTGTCTTTAGAGTAGTAGTCTCTTGTTTTGGATATTAATTTCTTTTTTTTTTTTAAGCTCATTAACAAACAGCATCATTTTTCATATCTCAGCAGAGTTGCTTTATTTTTTATTTTGGTACGCTGAAAACAATAGGCATCTTTTGCTTTGTCAAAGCAATCTATTTTTTTAAAAATAGGAAACTATTATACAATCATCTATCTGCCTAGTACAATAAATGGTTCTCTTAACTGCTTTTCTATCTCTGTAACTTTTGTTTCTTTGCTTGAAGATTTGGTAAAAATCTTTGTACTCTTCCCTGAAAAATGCTTACGTGAATCTGAACTCAACTTTCAGAAAGAATGTGTTATGGGCCTAAAGTTAAGAACTTCCACACAATAAAAAAATTATAAATTATATCCTGAGAAACAGCTGAGTTTAGGGGATGTCTTTCCCATCAGAACTACCTGTTAGTATACTCCATGTATACGCTCAACTTACATTTCAGACAACTATCAAATTATCACAATACTAAATCAAATACCAAGGATCTTGGCAGGAAAATGGAGGAAGGAAGGTATATGCTTTTATTTTTTTAATCTTCTAGGAAACTTTTCTGCTTGTCAGTGTGATTCAGAGATTGGGCATTTCATATGCATGTATTTTTCTCTCTTGTTTCTGCTGACTGGAAATATTTTGTTTAACAATGTCTTCATTAAATCAAAACCCATGATGTTACCTTGGGGATCTTTTAAAGAATGCATTGTTTAATCATGGGAAAAAAATGGATATCCATTGAATTTGATCTGAATAAGTTAATATTTACTGGGTTGTTTGATATGTTGATAACTTTACTTTCCAAGATTCTGGCTGGAGTCCTGGTGTGGTGATATAGGATAAGAACTTGACTGCTAGCCTCAAGGTTGGCAGATCAAACCCACTAGTAGCTCCTCAGAAACCCTGTAAAAGGTCACTATGAGTCAGAACTGACTCAGTGGCACTTAACAAGAAGATTCTGTTTATCTGTGATAATTGGCTGGGGTAGGTAGCAAGTTAATAATAATTAGGATGTTAGTATTGTCATTAACAACAGTGGTTAATAGTAGTTTATTAAGCATTTATTTGTATCAGGCATTGTGATAAACTTTTATGCACAAAATGTCTTTTATCCCCATAGATACTATATAAGGATGTTATCATTGGAATTTCCATTTTATCGATAAGAAAAACCACTCAAGGTCACACACACAGAGCTGGGACTTGAACTGGTGTCTCTCTGATACCAAAATATCTTGATTTAAGAAACAAAATTATGCTGTATTATTGTAGATGCCTCCATATTAGTGTCAAAAAAAGGAACTTTAACAGTTAATATATTTTAGATCAGTTATTGAATATGTTAGTCATAAATGGTGGTCCCATTCAGAATAGAAAGGGTATATTATTATTGGCCTAGTTGGACTCAGAAGAAATTAAGTCTTTAGCCAGCTGGAGTAATTTTTTTTCCCCTTCATTACAGAAAGGCTTGGTCAGAGAATGACTAGGAATGTGTTTGGAACTGTTGAAGAACTTGTTTGCCTTTTGGTGTAGCTTTTTATGAAGGTTTTTCTTCTATTATTCTTATCTTGACGTTATTGGAGTGTTCCAAAAATCATGTACAAATGGAAATTTTTTACTTGTGGGCAACATGATTTCTGAAATGGAAGAGAGATAGGAAAGTCTACAATAAATGCCAATATTTTAGAGGGGGATAAGGTAACGATGATAGATCTTCAGAGGAGCTTTAAAAAAAAGTATAATTGATTGGTTAACAATGATTTTCTGTGGTCTAATAGTTGAGGTGTGATAATTATGGCATAACTATTATTTACTAGAATCTTCAGAGAGATCTCAAGCATCATAACTAAGAGATTTGATAGGGTGTGTCTGTATTGGTGCCGAAAGAATCATTCATTACAACAGTAATAGTTTAGGACAACCAAGATGATAAACGTAGAAAAAAGATAAAGTAGTTGAAGTTTGTAATAGATGTTGCAGATTTGTATGTGCCATGTGACCAAGTGTACGAAGAAAGAAAAAGAAAAGTTTACTTGTAAAATTAAGTGGTGGTGCTGATGGTTGTGTGCCATGGCACTGTGAGTTGGTTCCAGCTCACAGTGACCCTGTACAGAGTTTCCAGGCTATAAATCTTTATGGAAGCGGAAAGCTTCATCTTTCTCCTGCGGAGCAGCTGGTAGATTTGAACTGCTAAACTTGCAGTTTGCAATTGTTAACAAAAGTAGGATCCCAACTGAAAAGAGGTATGCTAAGAATCTATAGTACCCAGCCCAGCTGTGCTCTTCTTTTAGCAAAATGCAGTTCCTCCTCTTCTATCTAATTCATTTTTTCTTTTCCCCCCCTACAGACATTCCATACACCAAGCTTGGGTGATGAGGAATTTGAAATTCCACCTATCTCCTTGGATTCTGATCCCTCACTGGCTGTTTCAGATGTGGTTGGCCACTTTGATGACCTGGCAGACCCTTCCTCCTCACAGGATGGCAGCTTTTCAGCCCAGTATGGGGTCCAGACATTGGACATGCCTGTGGGCATGACCCATGGCTTGATGGAGCAGGGCGGGGGGCTCCTGAGTGGGGGCTTGACCATGGTAAGGGGCAAAGCATTATCAGGCTTACCCAAGTTCTTATGCATGGTGTTAGGGGAGATAAAAATATCTCTTTTATCTGCTATACTTGGATATTACTTGATTCCATTATTGGGGGCAAAAAGACGAACCAATAAAGACTTAATTTCCCTTGAAAAAATGAGATTTACTGTCTGGGACAATTTTATTTGAAAATTATTTTGGGTTTTTTTCTTTGGAGGGAAAAAAAGCTTACTGTTTCCCTTTTTGACTGAGGTGGAAACGGGCTCTGTTTGCCTACCCAAAGTTCTTTTCCTTCCCTTTTATTATGGCCTGGGATTCAGATATGAGTGTGATAACTGACATTTTGAAAGATTTATTTAAAAATTGTCGACCAACTATAATATTGTGAATATGTGCTGTAAATAAGTGTGTTGTGCTTCTAGCACATCTCAGCAGTAGCAACATCTTAACATTTGATGCCACACTGATTGCCTATGTATTGCAACTTTAAAGGCCATTATTTTGGGAGGGCAAGGAGCTCTGGTAGCGTAGTGGTTACAAATCGGGCTTTTATTCTATGTGTGTCCCTGTTTACAGGTTACTGAATAATTTGTTCTTTAAATTAATTTTACCAAAATTAAGACTTTTCTGGTTATTTTGGAGTACAAAGAAGTGAATTTCCTAATTTCTGTACTTTGCTAAAAAGCTTAATTTGTGTTATGCATAGACAGGTTATTTTATGTCCTGTTGGGTTAAACAGTGAGATAATCTGGGTAAGCAGGGGATTTATAAGCTGCCCTGAATTCGAGGGGGAAAGAGTGGTGTTTTTTATTTAGTGTTTAATGAGTCCTTCTGCTTCTCTTAGGACTTGGACCATTCTATAGGAACTCAGTATAGTGCCAACCCACCTGTTACAATTGATGTACCAATGACAGACATGACATCTGGTTTGATGGGGCACAGCCAGTTGACCACCATTGATCAGTCAGAACTGAGTTCTCAGCTTGGTTTGAGCTTAGGGGGTGGCACCATCCTACCACCTGCCCAGTCACCTGAGGATCGTCTTTCAACCACCCCTTCACCTACTAGTTCACTTCATGAGGATGGTGTTGAGGATTTCCGGAGGGTGAGGCATTCCCTGACACAATCAATTCTGCCACCATACTCTAGGATAAAATTTGTGGCATACAGAACCTTATCACTATTCCTTATTTCTGCCCTGCCCTTCCCTCTGATATTTCTGGGTGTGGGGTCATGACTCTTCACTTTGTGTTTAATTCTCCTCCCGGTCTCCATTCTCGTGGGTTCTCACATACTTCACTAATGTCTTTTAGTCCTATTACCTCTAAGCATTTCTGAAAATTTAATCTATATGGCTAGATAGCTTCTCCACAGATAAAAGTCCTTTTCTTACAGTTCTTTGGACAAAGAATTTCCTTTCTTCCTTCTTGTAATTCTCTTTTTTTCCCCCACAGCAACTTCCCTGCCAGAAGACAGTTGTGGTGGAAGCAGGGAAAAAGCAGAAGGCCCCAAAGAAGAAAAGAAAGAAAGATCCTAATGAGCCTCAGAAACCAGTTTCAGCATATGCTTTATTTTTTCGTGATACACAGGCTGCCATCAAGGGACAGAATCCCAATGCCACTTTTGGGGAGGTCTCAAAAATTGTGGCCTCTATGTGGGACAGTCTTGGAGAAGAACAGAAACAGGTGAGCATGTAATGAACTTGTTGCTAAGGGCCATTAAGTCGGCTTTGACTCATAGTGACCTAGTATAGGGTTTCTGAGGAAACCCAAAACTGGTGTGTTTGAACTGCCGACCATATGGTTGGCAGTCCAGTGCTTATCTTCCAGCGCTATACCAGTAACTCAAGTGGTGGCGGTGTGCCTTGTTGTTAGTTCCGACTCATAGCGACCCTGCACAGGGTTTCTGAGGTTATAAATCTTTACAGGAGCAGAAAGCCTCATCTTTCTCCTGCAGAACAGCTGGTAGTTTCGAATTGCTGACCTTGAGGTTAGCAGCCCGACTCGTAACCACTATGTTACCAGAGCTTCTTAGTAAATATTGTAAAAGTTTTTGATTAAGGGGATAAAAATTCAAGAGGTTTTCCTAGAGTTTTTTTAGATGCCCTTATTAATATTAGTTCTTTATCGTGGAAGTTGCAGCCATACAATGAAACCAGAAAAGCCACTTAAAATTTTTAATAATTATAAAAACTGAATCCTTACTACAATAACCTCATATAATATCATTTCCTGCTTTTACTGGAGCTGGAAATTGGGGCTGTAACACTACACTATCTAAGTTAAGGTCACATCACTTAAGTGGCAGAATTGAGATTATAACTTGGGTTCTTCAATTTCAAGCCCACAATTAGCTTCCTATTGTATCTGTTGTTATTCCTGATCTGTTTTCCACTGTTTAAAGATATTGAACTTTTCTAAGCCTCTTTGTTTCTCACCTGTAAAATTAACCTTATTACTTGGTAAGTTACATGATAAGGTGGCTAACTCTAAAATCCACTACTTAGTTTGGGTTTGGAAGTTAATTTAGGGTTTCCTCACTGGCCTAATGTAAAGGTAAAAACTATGGTAGTTTCCCGTAAGAAATTTTAATCTGGTAGGGTCATGGTTTCATGGGGCACCCATTTTATTTACCTAATAACATTTTTAGTGCCTCTGCTCTACTTTGTAGTTGGATGTGAAGTGCCTGTGGTCCAAAAAGCTTGAAAGTGGCCACTGAAGGCACAATTGGTCTTTCTTTCCTGGAACAACAGAGGAAGGGGTCAGGAACAGGAGGAGAATATGAAATGTGACTTGTTCCATGAATTTGCCTCCTTTGCCATGAAACCAGAACTGGATGGTGCGTAGTTCCATTACTGAACATTTTGATCAAAGATTCCACAGAAAAATCCTTACCAAAAAAGAGAGAAAATGTAGAACTGAAGTTCAGATTCTCATGGCGTCTAGACCTCCTGGAGACATGGAGGTTGGGTGAATCCTGAAACGCTTTGAGAAAAATTTTTAATAAACCTTAAAACAAATGATCCCTTGAAGTCTTCTTAAAACCAAACAAGTGAATTTATGGTAATAGGGAAGGATTGACTCAGAAAAGGAGGGTGAGATTGGTTATACAATTTGGAGAATACAGTCAGTCACTATATGGTACATGTTTTTCTGTGTATATTCTCAAGATAAATTATTTTTTAAAAGCTTAATCTGGGTTAAAATCAATGAAATTGTGATACTGTTTAAGTATAGTTAAGGTAGAAGATAGCTATCATTATCTTTACTGTAGACTCTCCATTTATGATGTCAGAATCTACTACTTAATTTATTACTTAATAGTAATCTATTACTGTTCACCAAACCACCCTAAATGTGATGGTTTAAAACAGGCAGTGTATTTTTCTCATTCTGTGAGTTGACTGGGTGGTTTTTGTGCTATTCTTGCCTGGGTTTATTCCTGCAATTGTAGTCAAGATGACTTTACTCCATGTCTGTCAGTTGGTGCTGCCTGTTGGCTGGGATGCCTTGCTTCTCCTTTTCATAGCTGCTTATCCTCCAAATCATTTACTGCCTCTTTCACACTTAGAGAAGCATTCTAAGAAAGCAAAACAAATGCCTCAAGGCCTCTTAAGTTTCAGTATCACTTTAGTGACATTTTAATAATCAGAGCAAATGACAGCTAGCCCAGACTCGAAGGGGAAATAGACTTCAGGCTTTTTTTTTAAGTTTTTATTATGAATTAAGTGATAGTTTACCTGGGAGAACATCAGCTTTACATTCATTCTATTGTGTTTTGTTTCACTGCAATCATTACAGTCCCCTCCATGCATCATCATTCAACAGCATGTGCTTCCACTCCCTCTGTTTTAAACTTCAGTTTTTGATGGGGAGTGAGGCATGCAGAATTGGAAGAATTGAGACCATCTTTGCAAACAGTTTACCATATCCTTTAAGGGGGAGTATATTGGTTAGGTCCTCAGATTAAGCAAACTGGTGATCTTATATGTAGTTTTAGGGTCAGAGATTTTTCTTTTTAGAGTGGGCATGGTTAATGTTAAAAAAGTACATAGTTAATTTGACAAGAGTCTTGTTCAGACGAAGGCTCATTATAGTGAGCCTGTCATGGTGGCTGTCATAATTGTTAGATTTCAGAAGTATATTCACTAAAAGGAATTGTCTATGAATTTTCATTTATTGATATGTGGTGTTGTAGGATCTGCACTGGATCATGAACCACCAAAGTCGGCAGTTCAAGCCCAACAGCTGTTCCTTGGACATCCTATACAGGGTTGCTATGAGTTGAAACCGACTTGATCGCAGTTAACAATAAACAGCAATATAGAATTAACTGTCTTCTTAGGCCTATGGGCATCTTTTTAAAACAATCTACTTCCTGCAGGTTTATAAGCGGAAAACTGAAGCTGCCAAGAAAGAGTATTTGAAGGCTCTGGCTGCTTATAAAGACAACCAGGAGTGTCAGGTAGGAGTTTTGGATATTACTACTGAAGGTGGGTACTTAAACCATTAAGAAGTTTTCTGAGCTATGGGGTTTTTTTTTTAATCAGTTATAAGAAATAACCACCACCAAACTCTGTGGAACTTATTAAAACTATGTAGTATTAAAAGATTAAAAATGTCCTAACAGCTTTCCTGTTAATTCCAGTGTATAAAACCTTGCCACAGTCTGAGTTTATTTGTAACTTCCAACGCTACTTTTGCCAGGATAGTGCCCACAGAGGTTCTTTTTTCTTCATAAGTCTGTATTGTTATCTCTTCTTGGGAGGTGATTAGATTATGTCCTGGGTAGAAAGTAAATTTCCCAATGACTTTTTTGCTCTGTCTTCTTTCAGGCCACTGTGGAGACAGTAGAATTGGATCCAGTGCCACCAACACAGACTCCTTCTTCACCTCCCGTGGCTCCCGTTGATCCAGCCTCTCCAGCAGCAGCCTCAACAGAACCCCCTACTCTGTCCCCTTCCATTGTTGTTAACTCTACTCTTTCATCATATGTTGCAAACCAGGCATCTTCAGGGCCTGGGGGCCAGCCCAATATCACCAAGTTGATTATTACCAAACAGATGTTGCCCTCTTCTATTACTATGTCTCAAGGAGGGATGGTTACCGTTATCCCAGCCACAGTGGTGACCTCCCGGGGCCTCCAGCTAGGCCAAACCAGTACAGCTACTATCCAGCCCAGTCAGCAAGCCCAGATTGTCACTAGGTCAGTGTTGCAAGCAGCAGCAGCTGCTGCTGCTTCTATGCAACTGCCTCCACCTCGACTCCAGCCCCCTCCATTACAACAGATGCCTCAGCCCCCTACTCAGCAGCAAGTGACCATCCTGCAGCAGCCTCCCCCACTCCAGGCCATGCAACAACCTCCACCTCAGAAAGTTCGAATCAACTTACAGCAACAGCCACCTCCTCTGCAGATCAAGATTGTGCCTCAGCCCACGCTGAAAATACCAACTACCTTAGTCCCACCAACTGTGGAAAGTAGTCCTGAGCAGCCTATGAACAGCAGCCCTGAGGCCCATACAGTGGAGGCAACTTCTCCTGAGACATTATGTGAGATGATCACAGATGTAGTTCCTGAGGTGATAATTCTATTCTCAAATCTTTCTTCTAGACCATTAGAAACATAAGAGCAATTTTGGTTGACCCAGGAAAAGTGAGGGTTGCTACGAGCATTTAATTCCTGACATGAGGGAAGTAAAACATCCTGCAGTGTAGTGACAACAGTGACTTGTCCCATTCATAACTAAACAGAAGCAATACCATAATTGGACTAGAGAGGACACCATTTAAGCATAGAGTTTCTTTTTAGAGCTGTTTATCAAGAACTCAAAGTTTTGGTGATATGAATCCTTCCATTTCTCCTAGGTCTTTGCTTGATGTCTCCATTGAGTGAAAAATATGATTGATTCATATCATTAAATCTTTTAAGAGAGATAAACAGATGTCAACTACTCTAGCTTTAACTTGCATATAACTAGTGGTTCTCTCAAAATGGGACTTTTTGAGATTCTAGCTCTGATTAATGAAGCAATCACTTAAAAAATAGTAACACCGTATTAAGAGAAAACTTAATTTCCAAGTTCTTTCCATTTTTCTAGAAGTATTACATTTTTGTTTCCCACCTAGCTTAGTTGAGGTGACTCAGCTACACATATTCTACTCTTGATTTGATACATTCAGAGGGATATACTTCAAGTGTGGAATAAAGTCATTGGTGGGTACGATTAAAAACTGCAGTAGCTTGTGTCCAGTCTCCCTAATAGGAAGACTCTAAAAATCTAAAGTTGGGGTGCACGAGGAAAATTTCACTGTTGTATGTCAGGGTTTCTAATACCTGTAACTTTTGATTCTTGGGGCAAATTTGACTTGCAGGCTGGCTAGGCAGGTTGCAATCTACTACATGTTTTGTGCTCTCTTCCTCTAATAGGTTGAGTCTCCTTCTCAGATGGATGTTGAATTGGTGAGTGCGTCTCCTGTGACGCTTTCACCCCAGCCTCGATGTATGAGGTCAGGGTGTGAGAACCCTCCTATTGTGAGTAAGGACTGGGACAATGAGTACTGCAGCAATGAATGTGTGGTGAAGCACTGCAGGTAAGCTTATAGTTTTCTGTCTTGTAATCTAGGTATTGCTAAATTAATTGCTGAGAAGCATGGTAACTTTAAGCACATAATCAATATTAACTTTACATTAGGTATAATAATCTGATTAGGTAGAATATTCTAATTAGAGACTATCATTAACTCCTTAGTGAAAATTAGATCATTTAGAGAATTATAAATGGATACATGGTATGTTGGTAATATTTTGTAAGATTATGAAAGGTTGCCTACAGACAACAAACTAAGTAGCACAATAAGATGCTAAATATGGTAGGCCAGGCAGGGAAGGGTGTTTAGTTCTGAAAACCTCTTCTCAGATTTCCCCTGGGGTTTATCTATATCCATGAAAGAAGGCATTGGTATTTCCTTTTGCAAATCCTCCAATAGATTAGGACAGGGCTCTTCCTTATTGTTTCTGACTTTTAGTCCAATTTGTATTCCTGTGTGTAATGCCATGTCACTTAGATGTTACAGAAAATTATCTAGAAACCTAATGGTTTTAAAACAGTTAATAAGAGTATGTCTAGTTGTAATTCTAAGTGTGTGTATCTCTTTCTCTCTTAGGGATGTATTCTTGGCCTGGGTAGCCTCTAGAAATTCAAACACAGTGGTATTTGTGAAATAGTTTTTTTGTTCTCCAAGTCAGTGAAGACATCTCTGCTGGGAATGTGTCCAAGAGCCTGTTTTTGAAACACAAGCTGGGCTTCTGGTGGTACCTGATCTCAACCCATGGTGGCCTTTCTGCTTCTTCTCTTTCCTTCCCTTCAACAGTGGCTAGGCTGTGAAGCACAAGGCCAATGAATTTGCTATAATCTGGAACTGCTTTTTACTTTCAAGTACAAGCAGAGATACCAGTGATAATAGCAGAGGAAAGAAGTATGGGCAAGCAGAAATATGATCGTTGGGGTGGTGGGTATTGTTCGAGGAAATCTGTTGGTATAACTGTCATAGGACTTGCCTAAGATGATTAAAATGGAAATGTACTCAGCTTTAAGCCTAGGAAAAAACACCACTGTGTACATCCAACTGAAAGAGAATGAAAGGTTGTGTTCCAGTGTTAAAACAGGAAACTACTATTATGTCTACATACTTTGAAAACAACAGTTTTCAATACACTAGGCACACTGGGCTGTAAGAGAAATAACATCACTTAGGAATTTTCTTATTTATTTCTTTCTACAAATAATACCTTTTCAGTAGTCTGCCTTATCTGAGTTATCATAGTTTATGTATGTAAGAGGCAAAACCTTAAATCCTTAAATTAATATAAGAGATTTCACCAGAGTCTAAATAACTTGTGTTCACTTGTGTTTGATGAAATACCTTTGATGAAACAGGCCAGAAGTGTCCTCACTTGCATGATATATAGGCTCATTTTCTGCATACTCTAGGTATTTATTTAATCTGACAAAATGTGATTATTTTTCTGGGAAAATAAGCTAAAAATTAACAGACTAACAAAGTCACAGTTTTAACAAAATAAACAAATGTTTAGAGCATTATCACCTTAGTGGCACAACCTAAATGAAACTCACATTTTACCTTGAGAAATGATACCTACAGAAACTTGTTCTTACTATCATATTCATATGGTAATAATTGCTATTCACTTTGATTCCATGGAGTCCTATTTTATAATAATATTTAAAGCTTTATATGCATTCATTTACTTAGGAATCTGAAAAGAACCCAAGGTTGAAGTTGGCAATATTTCATTTTACCTGTAAGGAGTCATACTGAGAGAGGAATTGTACCAGATCACACACTATTAAGTGGTCACACACTTTTAAGTAGAGCCAGGTTTTGACTCTGAAATCCCAATTACAAGACAAACTTTTATTTAAATAAGGGGAAAAACACTATTGTACAATAATGTGAGTCATGGCTGTGAGCTTCTCTCTGTAAGGAAGTGCTATAAATTTTTAGGCTTAGAGATGATGCCATCTGGATACCTTTGTTTGAACCGGGCAACTACGTCTGGGTCTAGCAGGTGAATCCCATCTAGTTGGTTTCCAAGGGTGATCCTGAAGCAAGGGCGGGTAAAGGGGGAAAACAAATGATAGTTACATGCATATCATCTTATCAAATATTCATGCCATTCTGTAAAAAAAAAAAAAAAAAAAGACCTATCATTAGAATAGTTTATGATAGCATGGCTGGTTAGGTATTGGGAAGAATCTGATGTTAAAACAGGCTGGTCTCCATTACCTCAGGGTTAATGATTAGCCAGACCTACTTCACAATTGTTGCTGCTACCAGTGACTATTCTTTGGACAAGTAAAAATGCTAGCAGCATGTGGTGCTGTGGACCACAAGGTCGGTTTAAACCACAAGGTTGACAGTTGAAACTCACTGACTGCTCACTGTGGAAATCTTATACAAGGTTGCTTATACAGAGTCAGAACCAACTTAACAAAGCAGGGGTGGGTCAAAGATGTTGCAGTTGTTGACTGATAGTGTAGATTCTTAGTAACCACCAGGGGGCAGATTAGTAATTAGTACATCGCACCGAATCACTGAGGACTGGGTTCTAAGAGACTGGAGACCCTACATTGTATGGTTTGGATCCTATAGCCTTTTGGGTTTCAGATGATGGTAGAAAACTATAAAACTGCTTTAAATACAAATTTAGATGTTTTCTAAATCCTCTGAGCCCATCTATGGATGGAATGTTAAATTGGACTACTTTGTTCACTGGTCACCTTACCAGTTGGGCTGCACATTGTGTGGTCGTCCAAATAACTCAATCTTGCGAGTACCAGGGGATAGTCTCTCAATCATGCCATAGATTTCATCTGGTTTATGACTGGTGGAACGAACCTAGGAAACAAAGGAACTTAGGAAATCTACTTTTCAGTTACTCTAGGTTACACCTGTAGACCTTTCCATTATGTTTATGACCCAAATGAGAGAACTCAGATAAAGAACATAGCTGAATTGGGGAAACACATACCTCAGCCACGATCACATCACAATCCAGACCCTGGTTGAAGCCTTGGGGATTTCCTTTGACACCAACCTACTCACCACAGAAAACAAGATAACCTTATGGAAACCATTTTTGAACTTTTGCTTGGTAAAAAATAATTTCCTGTTTATGCTCTACCTCTTAATTTGGACCCTACTGGTACTCACCAAACAGTGTTCCTTCCCATGGTTCAGCCAGTGACCTGTACGGCCTGTTCGAATGATACGTTGCAATTGATTTGTCTTCACCCAGATAATTTCATCTACCCGTTCATAACTGTGGTGAATGAAAAAGAACCAGACCTTTAAGTAGGCTTTTACAGTTTAGGGGCAGTAACATCTACAGAGGCAAAGAATCACAGGCAACAACACTGGGAGAAGGGAATACATCCAGTAATGACAGCAGTATGCAGTGCTTTCTCTTTAAAAAAAAAAAAAAGATTATTACTTACCCCCAGAGGTTCAAACATTCTCTGCCCAACTCCATAGCCCTAGAAAGAAAATGGTTTAATAAACTACTTCTATAGTATTATTTTTCTCGTTCCAAAACATGTGATAAATGTTGTAAATATTAAAAACATTTTTCAGTAGATGGTCAATGAATTTTCTACATGGAAACACAGGGTAGATCCAAGAATGAAAAAATAATAGTGCCTAACCATAATGACTTTTATTTTTTCACAACATAAATGTAGCGTTAAATATAACTCAAGGCATCATTTGTGTTACAAAGAGACGTTAAGTCTCGTTGTTGTTAAGTGCCGTCGAGTCGGTTCTGACCCATAGCGACCCTCTAGAGGGTTTCCAAGGAGTGACTGGTGAGCTTGAACCCACTAACCATGCAGTTCAAACTGACTTTGCAGTCTAGCGCATTAACCCACAGCGCCACACCAGGATTCCTAGGTCATATTAGAGGGATAAAAAGCTGAATCAGCCCTACATTTGATAGCAATTCTAGGAAAACCCAGGATTTTATCTCCCACCCAGTACTCACTCTGTATTACGTCTGCCCATACCTACATATCTTTGAACTACATTACCTGCCTGTGACCCAGAGGAAGAGAAAGCCATCATCCTGCAGGACTGGTATGTTGAGCCTACGCATTTCGTCATCTGTCAGGGTCCCATAGGGCAGCTCCATGTGAATATCCCAGGGTGGGTCAGCCATCACAACTGCAAACTTGCCCAAGATACTGACGTCCAGGTAGCGGATATCACAACAGATCCACTGCATGAGGTGGGATTTGGTCATCTTCCCTTTCTTCACTCATATTCATGGCCCCAGACCCTTTTTTCCATCTGTTTTCCTACTCCCTTATAAACATACCCCACTCCATTCCCAGTCAACAAGACAGACTACTGAAATATACCCTGCCTTCCTATCCAATGGCTGTCCTACTCTCATATGTTCATAAGCTGAGGTGAGTTTTCTGCACAGACAGGTACCTGGGGTGGGAAGAGCCGATCTGCACTGGAGTCACCTCCAACACTCTGTGTGAGAGCAAGCTCCTGGCTTGGTGTATGATCTTTGCTGCCAGGAGCCTCAGAATCCATGCAGGCATCAATTTCATAGTGAACATACTTGCAGGTATCCATGTGGAAGCATGTATTAAGGAAAGAGCAGTCACCTAAAGACTCATCAGTATGTTTGTTGATGATTCGTCTGGGGAAATAAAAAACAAGAATCATCAGCAGTATTCCAGAATGAGACTGTTTTCCCACTCTGCTCTTCCATCCTAATTTTCTCTACTAGAGCTTCCTCCAAGAGTGTTACGAGAAGGAGGGCAGGTGACATAGAAATCCATTTCATATTAAAGATTTTAATTACTCTACGTAGACTTAGCTTTCTTAGCTATGGAAAGAAAGTAGTTAATAGGAAGAACTTGTGGGTTACAGCAGAATAAAATTATGTGACCTAAAAACTCAGGTTCTATTTCTCCTAAGGTCATACTCTTTCCGGAGAATTTTTACTGTCACTGGGACTCAGAGGCAGTGATGCTTTGCTATTGCAAGAGGAAAGGACATTCTGGTAGGACATTTGAGAAATCTCACATTTATTGGGAGATAGCCTGAATTCACTCTCATAGAACAGCACTTCTGGAAGTATACTTTCAAGTATGGAGGGTTTAGACAAACCAAAAACTAAACAACCAGAATCAAAGATTAAAACCCCAAAAGACTTTGGAAGAAGTGTGCTGAAAAGAAATGATTACTTCTATGAAACTGATCCCACCTTCTCCCCTCCCACGAGACCTGAAATGCAGCTTGCGACAAGGCCGGTCAGCATCGCTGGCTTTCATGCACTCTTCCTTGGTTCCATAGTCGCAGAACTCTTGCACTTGGGCCCGACCTCGAGAGCGAAACTTTTCAACAATAGATTGTTCCTTGGCTGTTGTAGTATTTAGTAACTCTAGGATCTCCTGACTGACCTGTAAAAGAAGTAGCTTTAGCCTTAAAATTGCTTGTACATCACACTATTTCTTCAACCACCTCTGCACATTGTTCTTGACTGTCTTACAGGGGGTCGATGAACTGGCAAAATGGAAAGCTGGAACCCTAGGATAAAAGGTTATATTTAGTCCTTCTGCACATTTGGGATATAATTCTGACACAAGAGGCCTGGTTCCTAACTAAGGAGTCCGGTGGTGGTGCAGTGGGTTAAGTATTGGACTGCAAACTGAAAAGTCAGTGGTTTGAACCCACCAGACATTTCGCAGAAAGATGAGACAGTCTGCTTCCATAAAGATTTTACAGCCTTGGAAACCCTATGGAGCTGTTTTACTGTATTTTATAGGGTTACTGAGTTGGAATTAGTGGCAGTGGGTTGGTTCTTACAGCTAAGCATTAGCCTACCCTTCCCATAAAAACCACACTTATTAGGTAGGTACTAAGCCTTACTGTTTAACAATTCGATAAGGGAGGGTACTCTGGTTATACTAAGGCTCAAGAGAAGTTAACTTACTCAAATTCACAGAAGTAGCACACGATTAAGAACTGTCAATCCAGTATCTATACACAGAATCACTATACTGCCAAATCATGTTGTTTAATCATCAACTTCCATAATTATTAGTCCATGACTATCTTCCAGTATTCATCTTTCTATACAAAGGGGCTTTAAAAAGCTCTATTATCTTTTTTTTTTTTTTTAATGTTTTATTGTGGCTTATGTGATAGTTTACATGAGCTTTACGTTTATCCTATCGTATATCGTTTCATTGCCATGATTACAGTCCCTTCCATGTATCATCAAATAACCAAAGGATATATCCTGCAAGCCTGTTCCCTGGTCATCAGTACACAGCCCCTCTCCCTCTCTGGGTCTAGAGTCCCCAGCTGCTCCATCTCTCCAAGTCATTGTCTCTGCCTCCATCTCTGGTGTCACTTTCTCTGGGTAGGGTCCCGCACTCTGCTTTACTCCCTTGATGGTCCCAGGGACTTTTGCTCCTGGACTGCTAAGTCAACCACTCCCCTCCTTTAAAAAGCTCCATTATCTTGTTGTTTTTTCAATTTTTATTTTTTCCCCCATTATCTTTTAATTCAATTTTCCCACAAACTTTTTGACATTCCCTTGTATTTCTATATTTGAGTTCCTCTTAACTTGATCCAAAGAAAAATCTTCTGAACAGATTCAATGGGCAAAGGTTCTCTAAATCTGGTTTCTCAATCCTACTATTACTGACATTTTGAAAATTCTTTTCCTGACGTGGGGGTGGGGGTGGGGGTGGGCTGCGACTGTCCTATGCAGTTAGATGTTTAGCAGTGTACTGGGCTTCTATCCAGCAGATACCAGTAACCACTCCAGGCTGTTATAACTTAAAGTCTCCTTGCCAATGTTCCCAGAAGAGCAAAATCATCCTACCTGCTGCTTTAAACCCTCAATTCTAAGAACTGCTCCGTGATCTAGAGGAAAATTGCCCTCAAAGCTACAACTGAGAGCTTATATATGAATCTCCACAGTAATTTCCTTTCTGACACCTACCTTCTTGCTCTGTTGTTCCTTAGTGGACTGTTGGTTCAGAAGACTTTCTATCTCCAGATCAACATCTGAGGCAGCATGTTTCCTTGATTTCTTGGCTGGCTCCTTAGTTTGTTCTGACATTGAAGAGGCCAGACCAGAAGATAAAGAGCTGGCAAAGGGAGCTACTGTGGTCGAGTCCTGTTCTGCACGCCGTTTTTGTCCTGAAATGGTTCCTGCTACCTCCCCAGGGCCTTTCTTTTCTGCCACAGCACCCATCATAGCAGAGAGCTTGGAATGGTCAGCATAGGTCACCAGAGTAGGGTGTGCATCATCTTGCAAAAGGCCCCGCTTTACCTCAATCAACTCCTGAGCTGCAAACTTCTGTAGAAGGCTTTCCACTCCATCTTGAGTGGCAGGGGCATCTGGCTAGGGAAGGAGGGGATGGCATTAAGACACTGACCAAGAAGTGGTAGGCTCCCAACCATGTCTATAAAGTGATTACCGTGGAGATGGCGAGACGGATGGACACAGCATCAGTGGGTAATGCTAGGGCCAAGTCAGAAAGGTGGTGTAGCAACTTCTTCTCTAACTCAGGGTCTGTAGCTAGTTCAGGAACTGCGGACGCTGTGCTGGGTTTAGGACCACCAGAGGTGGGTATAGTAGGTATTGGGCTATCACTACGGAAGGTTGGGGACAGTGCTGACTCTGGATTCCGTAGATCTAAGAGTGAAGGGAACAAAGGAAAAAGGCAATCAATGATAGTCTATACATATTCCTTAGGAATCAAATTTTTTCAGTATTCTCAGCACATAGGATTATGCAATAAATTATCTGGATGACTTTAGCATTAGATTGTTGTTGCTGAGTGCCATTGAGTCAGTTCTGACTCACAGCTACCCTGTATAGGGCTTCCAAGGAGCGGCTGGTGAGCTTGAACCACCAACCCTGCAATTCAAATTCACCTTTCCTTTACCATACTCAAGCATTCATTGCTTTACCAAGATAATACTAGACATTCTGGGAACTACCCAGCTTTACCTACTGGGTATGAGCTTTCCTAATTCCTTGTCTTTGATGTACTTCAAAAGGAAATAAACTAGCAACATGGTATATTTCATGTGCTTACTACCTCCTTGGTGTGGGCTGTAGGATAAGATCTAAACTGTTAACTACATACAAGGTCAGCTGTGCAAACCCACCAGCCAGCCACTCCTTGAAAACCCTACAGAGTCTATATGAGTTGGAACCGACTTGTCAGCATGACTTAACTACCTCCCTTCAGTTATTCTAAATGACGATATAATCAATCTGCATTTTAATAAAAATAAAAATTTTCAACAAGTGGGGATCAGATAATCCTTTTTCAGGTATGAAGTTTAAATTTTAATGACTCAAGATTACTAGACTTCAAGGGTATACAAAATGATAGTGCTGGAGGCTAAACAATGTAGCCTTTAGTGCTCATCACAAAATATTTCCTGGCTGTGTATTTTTCTCATCTATTGCTTCACAAGCTGGGTAGCCATCATAACCTCAGTAAGATGTAAGGAAACGCACATTAGGTTACCACCTATGGAAAAGCCTAATATCTATGAGTTGATGTTGTTGCTAGGTGCCGTTGAGTTAGGTCCCACTCATAGTGACTCTATGCACATCAGAACAAAACTGCCCTATCCTGTGCAATCCTCACAGTCGTTAAGCTTGAGCCCATTGCTGCTGCCACTGTACCAATCCTTCTCACAAGGGGTTTTCTTCCTTTTTAGCCAAACCTCCACTTTACCAATCATGATGTCCTTCTCCAGGGACTGGTTCCTTCTGATAATATGTGTGAAGTATGAAAGATAAAGTCTGGCCATCTTGGCTTTTAAGGAGCATTCTGGCTGTATTTCCTCCAACACAGATGTTTGTTCTTCTAGCAGTCCATGGTACCTTTAATATTCTCCAACACCATAACTCAAATGCATCAATTCTTTTCTGGTCTTCCTTATTCACTGCATATGAGATAACAGAAAATGCCATGGCTTGGGTCAACCACACTTTAGTCCTCACACTGACATCTTTGCTCTTGAAGACTTTAAAGAGGTCTTGTGCAGATTTGCCTACTGCAGTACATCATTTGATTTCTAGGCTCCTGTTGCATGAGTGTTGATGGGGGATCGAGAAAATGAAATCTTTTGACAACTTCAATCTCTTCTCCTTTTATCATGATGTTATTTATTGGCCCAGTAGACAGGATTTTAATTTTTGTTTGTTTGTTTTTTTACATTGAGGTACAACCCATACTGAAGGCTGTGGTCTTTGGTTTTCATCAGTAAGTATTTTAAGTCCTCTTTGCTTTCAGCAAGGTTTTATCATCTGTATATTGCAGGTTGTTAATGAATCTCTCTCTAATCCTGATGCCATGTTCTTTCTATAATCCAGCTTCTCAGATTATTTGCTCAGCATACATATTGAATAAGTATGGTGAGAGAATACAACCCTGGAGCATGATGTTGTTATGTGCCGTGGAGTCGGTTCCGACTCATAGCGACCCTGTACAGGGTTTCCGAGGCTGTAAATCTTTACGGGAGCAGACTGCCTCGTCTTTTTCCTGCGGAACAGCTGGTAGTTTCTAACTGCTGATTCATAACCACTATACTACCAGAGCTCCTGGAGCATACCTTTCCTGATTTTAAACAACTCACTGTCCCTTGTTCTGTTCGAGTGACTGCCTCTTGGTCTGTGCACAGGTTCCCCAGGAGCACAATTAAGTGTTCTGGAATACTCATTTTTCACAATAGTATTCATAGCTTGTCATGATCCACACAGTCGAAAGTCTTTACATAGTTAATAACTCACAGGTAAAGATCTTTCTGGTATTCTCTGCTTTCAGACAATATTCATCTGATGTCAGCAATAATATCTGTCATCTGAATCTGGCTTGAACCTCTGGCAGTTCCTGTCAGTGTACTGTTGCAGCCATTTAAAAATTAAATTTTGCTAAATTTTACTGGCATGTAACATTAATGATACTGTCTGATGGCTTCTGCATTCCACCTCTCTGGACTGGGCACAAATAATGGATCTCTTCCAGTCAGTTGGCCAGGTAGCTGCCTTCCAAATTTCTTGGCATAGATAAGTGAGTACCTCTAGTGCTGCATTAGTGTGTTGAAAGATTTCAGTTTGTATTCCATGGATTCCTGGAGTCTTGTTCTTTGCCAATGCCTTCAATGTGCCTTGGACATCCTTCTTCAGTATCATTGGTTCGTAATCATATGCTACCTCTTGAAATGGTTAATCAGCAACCATTTTTTTTTTTTTTTGGTATAGTGACTATGTATTTTCCTTGCATCTTATTTTGAAGCTTCTGCATCATTCAATGTTTTTCCCATGGAATCCTTCAAAATTGCAAATCAAGGATTGCATTTTTCTTTAATTCTTTCAGCTTGAGAAATGCTGAGTGTGTTCTTCCTTTTTGATTTTCTAATTCCAGGTCTCCTTCATATATATATATATATATATATTTTTTTTTTTCCCATTATAATACTTGACTTTGTCTTCTCAAGCTGAACTTTGAAATTTTCTGTTTAGTTCTTTTACCTCTTCACTTCTTCATTTGCTTTAGCATCTCTGTGCTAGAGAGCAAATTTCAATCTCTTCTGACATCCACTTTGGTCTTTTCTTTCTTTCTTGTCTTTTTAATGACCTTTTGTTTTCTTCCTGTATGATGTTCTTGATGTCATCCCACAACTCTTCTGGTCTTTGGTCTTTAGTGTCTAATGCATCAAATCTGTTTTTTCAGATGATCTCTAAATTCAAGTGGGCTATGTTCAAGGTCATATTTTAAGCTTTCAAGGACTTTTAAAATTTTACTTCAGCTTCAGCCTGAACTTGCATAGGAGCAACTGATGGTCTGTTCCACAGTCGGCCCCTGCCCTTGTTTTGGCTGATGATATGGAGCTTTCCTACTGTCTCTTCACACAGAGGTAGTCAATTTGATTTCTCTGTATTCTATCTAAATGAGGTCCATGTGTTTAGCCATCTTTTATTATTTAAAAAAGGTATTTGCAATAAAGAAGTCATTGGTCTTGCAAAATTCTGTCATGCAATCTCTAGCATCATTGCTATTACCAAGGCCATATTTTCTAACTACTGATCCTTCCTCTTTGTTTCCACTTTAGCATTCTAAGCACCAGTAATTATCAATATATTTTGTTTTCATGTTTGATCAATTTCAGACTGAACAAGTGGGTAGAGTTTTTCAATTTCACCATCATTTGTTTTAATGGTTGGTGCATAAATTTGAATAATAGTGGTATTAACTGGTCTTCCTTGTAGGTATACACATATTATTGCATCACAGATAGCATTGTACCTCAAGATAAATCTTGCAATTTTCTTTTTGATCAGGAATGCAACGCCATTCCTCTTCAATTTGTCATTCCTGGCATACTAAACTATATGATTGTCAGATTCAAAATAGCCTATGACACCAATCCCTTTCAGCTCACTAATGCCTAGGATATTGATCTTTATGTGTTCCATTTAATAGCTGGCAATTTCCAATTTTCCTAAATTCATACTCTGTACATTCTAGGTTCCAATTATTAATGGATGCTTACAGCTGATTGAGTGCCTTCCAACCTGAGGGACTCATCTTCTGGTGCTATATGTGACAATATTCTGGTGCTATTTATAATGTTTCAGTATTCAGTATTCTGGTGCTATCTGACAGTATTCCACTCCTGATATTCATAAGGTTTTCAGTGGCTATTCAGAACATTCAGAAGTAGTTCACCTCTCCTTCTTCTAGTCTATCTGAGTCTGGAAGCTCAGCTGAAACCATGGATGACCCTGCTGGTATTTAAAATACCTTCCAGCATCACAGTAACACACAAGCCACCACAGTACAACAAACTAACAGATGGAGTGTTGGAATATATGTGGGTAGTTAAAATACAGATGAAATATTAAGATAAATTTCCAGAACTTGGAAGTCTGTTAAACGTATGTAGAAATATTTTTATACTTAGAAATTTCTCATCTGATGATACTGAATTTAGTAAAATTTGACTCAGATATTCCCAAAGAAAATTAAGCCAAAATACAAACCAAACACCTTGCTGGTATTTTATTGAGATAAGTTATTAACACTAATGGGAAAACAGACTTCTAATTCCAGCAACATTACCTAGATATGTTAAATAATTGATAGAACTTTCTTCACCTTGCTTATTTCTTATGCTTCCTTTAAATTCTGCTGAAAATTAGAGACTGGATCATTTATCAGATGAACTGATGATGTAAGTTCTTCATTTTGACAAAGAGGTGATGTATATACATGGAAGCATTTGAATGATTAGATTATAAGGAGTTTGAGAATAACTGACCTAAGATAAAATACGTAAGAAATACAAGTAACAATTAGTATTTCACTAACTTGGAGACTACAGACAAAATGCCTTCATTGAACAGAACTGAATTGGTGACTAGTGAAATCTCTTGCAATTCAGAGATTCTACAAGTCTAATAAGTTTGAGCTAAAATACCTTGCGGTGTAAGTATAGTAAAACATTACAATTTATACAGTGAAGTCAATCAGTCAAGGTTTTTTGAAGTATTTAAAAATCTACTTCATGAAGCAACTTGAGCATGATCACTACATTTCATTATTATGGAAGAAAAATAAAGATGTGTTTTAAAATGTGCATTTGAGACATTGGATCCACAAATTTAACTGCTATACATTATATATTGACCTATTTAATTAATAAAATTAACTAAAGGAAGCAACAGATTATATAAATTATATATTGTATATAGATACTGATAACAGAAACTGAGGGTTAAATATTATTAAATATTATTCAACACTCAGCCAATGGGTCCTTTTTCTTGTTAGGTAGATTTCTGAAATTTTAATGTATTTTAGGTAAGTCATAAACTATCTAATTTCCTCTCTTAATTTATATTCAAACTTTGCCTGGTGCAAAGTCTGCCATTAGCAGTTTTATTTTGTTAACAAATATGGATCAGAATCAACTCAAGGGCCCATAACAACAACAACAATCCCCTACAAACAATCCCTATTGTATCCTGATTTTGAATAAAATATTGACTTCTTCCTAGTCTATGTGATTTCATGGTGTGGCACTGTGGGTTAATGCACCAGACTGCAAAGCCATTTGAACTGCAAGGTTGGTGGTTCAAGCTCACCAGCTGCTCCTCGGAAACCCTATACAGGGTCGCTATGGGTCGGAACTGACTCGACTGCACTTAACAAGTCTATGTGATTTACATGAAAATAATTTGAAAGTGTCACTGGTTAAAATAAATGTCAAATTACTGAGCAATGGCTATGATTTCAAATTTCCAGTCAGTGATTAGTGTAATCTAACCCAAATTTGTGTAGGAAGATACTTTCCACATTGTTGTTATTGTTGTTAAATACCGTCGAGTCAGTTCCGACCCAGAGCGACCCTGTATAGGGTTTCTGAGGAGTGACTGGTGAACTTGAACCACCAACCTTACAGTTCAAATGGCTTTCCAGTCTGGCGCATTAATCCACAGCGCCACATCAGGACTCTGTTGCCACATTACCTTCCATTATTGCTACAAATAGTATTTCTTAAACATATATACCAAAACCCAGATGCAGTCAAGCAATTCTGGCTTTGCTTAAAAATTCAGTTGTTGTTGTTGTGTAGTGCCATTGAGTTGATTCTGACCCATAGTGACCCTGTGTAGGGTTTCCAAGGAGCAGCTGGTGAGCTTGAACCACCGACCTTGCAGTTCAAAAGACTTTGCAGTCAGACGCATTAGTCCACAGTGCCATACCAGGACTCCAAAAATGCAATAGTATCATATTATTTCTTTTACAAACATTTTGTCTATTGTTAGGTTTATTTCTTCATTACATCTACTATTTCAAGTGAACAGTTTATCCAACTTTTCACAAAATGTTATTTGCTATATTGAAAATAGACTTACATTTTAATCTAGACTTTAAGCACCCTATAGGACACTGTCTCAGAAAAAGCATTGATCTTGGTCCTGGGCAGAATGGCAGAGTAAGCAGACCGCTCTGAGCTGACCCTCTGCAACAAATGGGAGACCAAGTAAAATAGTCACAGATGGTGATCCTGGAACCCTGAGTATAAGAGGAGAGGGCAGAGAAGTCGATTGAATAGCGATTGAAGAGGAAGCTGAACAGAAACAGTGACAGAGAAGGAAAACAGACGGACTCTGGGCTGGTGTGGCGCAGTAGCGCACTGCCATCTTGAGCTTTTGTGAGCTGCTGGGGCTACAGCGTCCTGTGGGCATGAGACGCAGCTGGAGGCTGGGTAAGTTGTAAACTACACAGCTCTTCCTTGTTTCTGGGCCCTCCTGGTAGACAGTAGAGTGACCAGCAGTACCTCCTCTTACACAGTCTCTGCTCTACCTAGGGTCTGCCCCTAGGTCTGGAGGCACTTGAAATACGCTACATAACAATTATCAGAAAACTAGCAATTTCACATTTCTGGTATCTTCCACATCTACTAGGAGACAGGTGGTCTAAGTGCCTGAGAATACACCAATATACAATCATCACCCAAGTATAAGTAGGATACCACAATGGTTAAGAGAAAACAAAGAAACAAGAGCGAATGCTTCAGACAAGTGACCAAACATAACACTGGAAATGGTATCAGAACTACCTGGTAAGGGATTTCAAAGAATTTTAATTTGGCAACTTCAGTGGACTGTGAGAAAGACTGAGGAAACTACAGATGAAATCAAGGAAAACAGACAAAAATATGGTTAAATTTGAGGACGCTGACAAAATAATTGATTTAAAAAAAAAAGGAAACCAGCAACGAAGACATGGGCTGAGTTTCATCACGTTCCATTGACACCCATTGATCTTGAGATGAGAGAGAAGAGGACGGCTGGTCTAAAGTTTAGGAAGATGTGTGAACTCCTGAGCCCATGGGCACTGGCTTAGCCCCTGGGAACTAGGGCTGAGAGGTGGCCGGCTGCTCTGAAGCGCAGGGATGTGTATGTGACCTCCCAAACCTGCAGCTAGTACCCATTTGGCCTACCTTGGATGGTAGGTGACCAGAACTCCACCAAATTAAGATAAAAATGTCTGATACTGTAAGCAACTGCAAATTGCTACAGTGGAACTAGACTTTTGCTCATAATTCCAACTGGAATGGAAGAATTCTTCATCTAAAGGAATAATTTCCTCAGTCTACTGGGTGGATTTGTTGTTTTTGTTAAGTGTGGTTGAGTCAATTCCAACTCATAATGACATTGTATAGGTTTTCTGAGGAGCACCTGGTGAGCTTGAACTGGGCTGGGCAGTTTAGAAATTGGCTATCAAAAAAATGGGGGAGGAAGCGGGGAGGGTATTAGAAAGGCTTGAAGTGGATGGCTTACAAGCTTTCATGAGTGTTCATAGTTTCAGAATGAGGGGAGTAAGGTAGACTCCCCACTGAATAGTTTCCCTCTTTTCCAAATGGATCTGGTGAAAGGATTTTATGATTCAATTGTGAGTGTTAGCAAGATTAATTGTGATTGTCACAACTGTAATTGTAGAAAATGTGTATCTAAAAGGGGGTGTGTGTGGTTAATCTTTCAATTCAGGATCAGATGATCCAGGACCGTCAAGAAGGAAGAACACGCGAGGAGACTGGGATCCCTCCTTGCCTGAAAAAGTGGCAACAGCAGAGACAGTGGCAGAGGCAGTGGCATGCAAAGACAGAGCAGCTTTGGACTCTAGTCCCCTGGACTGAGTAAAGCTGTGTGTCTGTGTGCAGGAAGCTAGCTAGCTTGCAGAATATGCCCTTTGGGCATTTAAATGAATATATATTTTTTTCTTTTGGTTTATATGTGTACATCAAACATTTTTGCTTTGTTCTTTGTGAAATATAAGATGTAAATGGGGAGCCACAGAGAGGAAGTAGGATAACTATTGTTATAGGGAGGGGCTTGTAATCATTGAGATGAAACATCCTGTATAAATTGTTGAATGTAAAGCTGGTGATCTTGTCTGCAAACCTTCACCCATTTCACAATAAAAAGTTAAAAATAATTTAAAAAAACGGGGGGG
>NW_006408535.1:31456489-31473406 GCF_000296735.1 Chrysochloris asiatica | reverse complement strand
ATATAAAACTCTGAAAGAAACAAATAGCCAAACAAGAATCATATATCCAGCAAAACTGTCCATCAGATATGACAGTGAAATTATGTCATTTTCAGACAAACAGAAATTAAAAGCCAACAACAAAAAACTATAAAGTAAAAAGAGGGAATAATGTAGTTTCCAAATGAAGATGAAATCAAATTGCTTCAAGATAAAGGTAAAATAAATAAAAAGAAAATCTAACCGTAATCCTGAAAACCAGGCCAAACCTTACTCTTTAGCCCTAGCCCTGGTCTAACCCTTACCCGTAACACTAAAACCCTAGTCCTAACCATAACCCTAACAGTAAACCAAGTGCAAGGCTTAGTTTAGGAGTGCTGGTGTGGCACTGTGGGCTAATGCACTAGACTTCAAGGTTGGCGGTTCAAGATCACCAGTCACTCCTCGGAAACCCTATGCAGGGTTGCTACGAGTCAGAACCAATGCAGTGACACTTAACAACAAAGCCCTTGTCTAAATCTAGC
Organism: Chrysochloris asiatica; assembly: GCF_000296735.1. Classification (NCBI taxonomy): domain Eukaryota; kingdom Metazoa; phylum Chordata; class Mammalia; order Afrosoricida; family Chrysochloridae; genus Chrysochloris; species Chrysochloris asiatica. The sequence goes on along the minus strand of NW_006408535.1, from coordinate 31,472,903 downwards.
CAGAGTCCCAACCCTAACCCTCACTCCTTATTCTTACCTCCCTCCACACACACAAAAAGAAAAAGCATCAATGTCAAAAAAATGAAACTATACTTATTTAATTAACAAGTTACTATCAAGAATGTAATTATACAAACAACTCCTGTTAAACTGTTTTCATTTTCTCTAGTTAATAAAATTTAGGTATTCTTTGAGGAATGCATTATTATGCCTAACATAAGCAATGTCTATTCTAAAAAACAAAACAAAAACCAGTTCTATTAAAAAACAAAAAATCTAAACATTCCCTTTCAATCCCTAAAACTAACATTTTTTCCCTTTGATAATTTGATTATTTGTCTTTGTACTTCTTTAAAAAAATAACTCAATGATGATATCATTCTAGTTATGAATCTTTCTGTTGGTAATTCCTGGGAGTTTTCTTTCATAACACTAAGGATACTGGAGTTGAGAATTCCTCTTTTTAGGTTATTAGGGGAGGAAGCTCATATTAATGCTGTGAACAAAATTTGCAAGCAGGTTAACGCGATTGTTTTTCACGAATGGGCTTCTTAGCTGTTCTGTGAATGCAAATTTTTGCCTGTACGTACACATTTGAAAAACAAACAAACAAAAAACACTAACATTTTATCATTCTTAAAATGAGTTACTTTCTAGAAAATGATTAAGACCCACTAGGCTCCAAGTCCTTCAGAAAGCACCACACATAGTCCCTCATGTTGACACTCTGCTTCAAATCTAATGAAAAATTTTATGTGTTGGGTTTAACAAGGTAATAAACAAGACTGGTGTTTATTCTTTGGTTAATTTCTTCACTGAAGATAAACATTAGTTGTTCAAAAAAAGTATGGCATACTAGTTTGCTGACTCCTAAGTGTATCTTAAATTTCACTGATGAAATATACTGGAGCAGTTCACATATTTAACACATGCTAAGCCTACTGCCACCTAGTTGATTCTGACAGCAACCCTCAGGACAGAACAGAACTGCCCACTGGGTGTCCAAGCCTGTAAATCTTTATGGAAGCAGGCTGCCACAGCTTTCTCCCCTGAAGCAGCTGGTGGTTTTGAACCTTTCAGTTAGCAGCTGAGCACTTAACCACTGAACCACCAGGGCTCCTTTTTACCATGGGCTGAATCTGGCCAAATCTACTTTGTTTCAATAAAAAGGAAACCAGTTTTATTAAAGTGATAATCCTAAATAAAAAAAAAACAAGTCAGTTAGTACCCACAGCAATCCCATGTGACAAAACAGATCTGCCCTATAAGGCACATTAGTTCGAACTCATTGGCGTTTCCAAGGCTATAATCTTTACAGGAGCAGATCCCCAGATCTTTATCCTGCAGTCACTGGGTGGGTTTGAACCATCAACTTTTTGTTGATGGCAGTTTAGCAGCGAAGTGCTTAATAAACCTGATGAAATGCTGAGTTAAGAACGGTTTCCTGAAGATTCTTTGCCCATAGTACTTCGTATTAATTAAGGATATAGATATATTTTAGAGATTAGGCACATTCAGGGTAATATGGCCTTAGACTACATGGAAACATTTTAGTTCATTTTATAGTCTTGTCTTTAAAAAACACCTTGAATTGTAAAGGTAGATGTTTTGTAGCAAGGAGGGGAATGATTAACTTTTCAGTCTAGGAGCAGAGGTCCCTGGGACCATCAAGGGAGAAGAGGGGAGAGTGGGACTCTACCCAGAGAAGCAGTGATTGATGCCTGAAATGGAGGCAGAGGTGATGATGTGGAGAGATGGAGCAGCTGGGGACTTTAGACCCAGAGAGGGAGAGGGGCTGTGTGCTGACAACCGGGTGGCAGGCTTGCAGGGTATACCCTTTGGTTGGTTGATGATGCATGGAGGGGATTGTAACCATGGCAATTAAACGATATACAGTAGGATGAATATAAAACTAATGTTTTTCCATGTAAACTATCACATAATTCACAATAAAACACTAAAAAAAAAAAAGAACACCTTGATTAATAAACTAGTGGAGTGTGTTTCAGAAGCATGGTGGCTTTGTAACTGCCAACCCCAAGGTCAGCAGTACGAGCCTACTGGTCACTCCGCAGGAGAAAGATGAGGCTTTCTGCTCCCAAAAATATTTACAGCTTTGGAAACTGTTGAGTTGTAACCAGCTCAACAGCACTTAACAACAAAGTGTGTTTCACATTGTTTTCCTAAAAATCATACAGCTCATACACAGGCTGAATGGGTATCAAAGGGAGAGTGGCAGTGTACCCACAGATCTAATAAAGGCTTGACAGGATATTTGTACAGGGGCATCTACCTGTGCTGCAAACACACCTGTGAATGTGATGGAAGATACCAAGGTAGCATGATGAAAACTTCTTAGACCTTACCAAACACCTTGAGGCAAACAAGTTGCTGGGCCTTGGAGCTAAGAACCAGTCTCAGGAGAAACCATGGTCAATTGGCACAATATAGTCCCCAAAGATGATGTTCTACATCTTACTCTGGGATCTTAAAAGCTCATGAGCAGCCCATCTAAGGTACAACTATTGGTCTCTCATGTGTGAAGGAAAGAAGAGTGATGAAAACTGAAGATGCCAAGAGTTAATCCAATGGACTAATGGAACACATGAACAAGACACTGGGACCTACATGGTACCCGCCTACCACTACCCACTGCTCTGAAAAGGTCACATTAGAAGGTCCCAAATACAGAAGAAGAAAATGTGGAACAAAACTTAAAATTATAAAAAGGATTAGGCTTACTGGTCAGGAAAAGACTGTTGGGTTTGGAATGGAAATCATCCTTGTGGCCCAAATTTTAGCCAAATGGTAGATCGGTATATAGAAGGGACAACGCTAGTAAGGTATGCTCCCCAAGAAATGCCAACATTTACCCAAAGACAAAGTTCAGAAGGGTTGGGAAGGTCGGTGGAATGGAAATAAAGAATCACAGGGAGGAAGTGGGATAACTGTTGTTGTATAGAGGGGATTGCAATCATTGAGATGAAACAACAAAGTGTAGGATTTGTTGAATGTAAAGCTGGTGGTCTTCTCTGTAAACCTTCACTCATTTCACAATAAAAAGTTTAAAAAAACAACAAGAAAACCCTTAAAGCTCAAAGAAATATACCAAGGCACTTCAAAAATTTCCCCGGAAAAATAGAATTCAGACCATGAAATTTTTCCAAATAGCTAAATTAAGCTATCTGAGATACTCAAACTAAACAAGTCACAGACTGGTTTAATTGTAAGTGTTTCATTGCTATTCCCACAATATGAAATTATTATAACAAAGCTTTAAGGCAGAGACAATATATCCATAATGACAACCTCAAAAAAAAATTTCTAGGAGTCTTAACTATATTAAATCAACACATTTAGTGAGTGCCTCTGTGATGCTGGTAACTGTGTTGATACTGTAGCTTTAATCTAATGGTTTTAATCACTCTCATTGGGATGAGATTATTGAGAATCTAGTGATTAAATCTGAGTATGGCAAAAAGACTGAATAATTTCAAAGTATGATTAATACCAATGAAAAGTAAAATGGGACTTAACTGCCCGCCCCCCCAAATTCAAATCATCTAGCTAAAGAGTGTGAATTTAGAAATGTACAAATTGAAAACAAAAAAGGTGAGGAGTAATAACCAAAACCTATAGGCACAAGATAGCTTATCATAAAAATAACAAATATAAAGTTGAACACAAAGTAATAAATGATGTAGTGCATTGATAATGTGATTTTTAAAAAAAACTTTGAGCTGAAACAAATGACAACTTGGATCCTCAGGTTCCCCTTTCCAATTGTCACTGCAAAAGGAGAAAACAAATTATTCCATGCTAAAATAAATATTCCTAGAGAGGCACTTAATTAGGCTGTCACATTCTAATACACGGTCAAAGAGATTCAAGGGCCTAGAAAAGAGTGATGGGCACTCATCTGCAGAGTATGGGGAGGTGATAGAACAAGACTGCATTACTTCTCCCTGAAATACACACAGTGAAAACTCAAAAATCTACAAAGTGTCCAAATGTAGACATTTGTGAGTTTCTACTTTGCTGATTGAGGTATGTGAAGCTGTCAGGTAAGCTTCAAGTCCATCTGAAGAAACAGCAAAGGTATTTCCCTTGGTTAAACAGACACATTCGATTTGATGGAAACATGAAGTAGGAGCCTTAAGGTTTAATCTATAAGGATGGAATGACTTCTATTGTAGGTTGTTGTTGTTGTTGAATGCTGTCGAGTGGGTTTTGATTGATAGCAACTCTCTAGAAGGTTTCTGAGGAGTGACTGGTAGGTTTGAACTGTGCAGTTGAAACTGACCTTGCAGTCCAGTGCATTATCCTGCAGTGCCACACCAGGACTCCATTATAGGTGGTGGTGGTTATGTGCCGTGGAGTCGGTTCCGACTCATAGCGACCCTGTATAGGGTTTCCAAGGCTGTAAATCTTTACAAGAGCAGAAAGCCTCATCTTTCAAATGTGAAACAGCTGGTAGTCTCGAACTGCTAACCTTAAGGTTCGTAGCCCGATTCATAACCACTACGCTACCAGAGCTCCTTCCATTATAGGTAGTATCCCATTTAATGCTGTTATACTGGAGGCACTTAACAACAAAAATAACAGAAATACTATAAGTGGGTGGCTTTAATGAACAGCCATTTCTTTTTTCAGTTTTGTTGTTGTTGCTAAGCACCGCTGAGTCAGTTCTAACTCATAGCAACCCTGTGTAGGGTTTCCGAGGAGCAACTGCTGAGTTTGAAGCCCTGACCTTGCAGTTCAAACTGACCTTAAGGTCGAGTGCTTATCCTATGGCACCACACCAGGAGTCCACAATTTAGGAGGCTAGAAATCCAAAATCAGGGAACTGGCTCTAGGAGAAGGCTGTCTTTGTAAGTTCTTTAGGTAGGTCCTTTTCTCTTCAGCTTCAACTGCTTGGCTCCTTGGTGATCTTCATGTGGCTTGATACCCATCTTCCCCCCATCTCCACTTGTCTACTTCCTTGTTTAATCTGTTTTTAATTTATATCTCAAAAGAAATGGACTTGAAATACACATCCTACATTAATATCATTAGCATAACAAAGAAAACCAGATTCCCAAATGGAGTTATAATCATAGGTATAAGGAAATTTATATAGAGGTTTTGGGGAGAACACAATTCAATCCATAACAGGTGGAAACAATATGGAGATTTAATTATTTTGTTGTTGTTAAGTACTTTGGAGTCGGTTCCGACTCATAGCGAACCTGCACAGGGTTTCTGAGGCTGTAAATATTTATGGGAGCAGAAAGCCTCATTGGTCTCCCGCGGACCTGTTGGTGGTTTCGAACTGCCGACGCTGAGGTTAGCAGCCCGATTTGTAACCACTACAATGGTTAAATCAGCTGAGCTCCTGATTTAATTATATTACTATTTTTATTAGAATTGTTATTCTAAGGGCTCTAGTAACAAAGTTACATAGGTTTTGAGAAGGCTCCTTCTAAAAGCATGGGATTTTTTTCTATAAGTCATTATTTTTACTGCAAGTTTTTTTTTTCAGGTTTTTTTTTAGGAGTAAGTATATATGTAGTAAAAATGCCTCTACTAATATCCTTGATGAATGCTAATTTTGAAAACGTTGATGAGGTAGTTAAGTTTGGTAATGTTGTTGTTAAGTACCGTGGAGTCGGTTCCAACTCATAGTGACCCTGTACAGGGTTTCCAAGGCTGCAAATCTTTATGGGAGCAGAAAGCCTCATCTTCTGCGGAACAGCTGGTAGTTTCGAACTGCCGACCTTGAGGTTAGCAGTCCAATTCGTAACCACTGCGCTACCAGAGCTCCTTAAGTTTGGTAATAGTCTAAATTAAGGAGTGACCTCCCCAGTCTCCAAGACCCTGAGACCAGAAGAACTAGATGGTACCCAGCTACACTGCTTACTGTACTGAAAGGGATCACAATAGGAGATCCTGGATAACAGTGGGAGATAATGTGGATGAAAACTCGAGTTAAAAAAAAAAGACCAGGCTTATGGTCAGATAGACTGGTTGCTGTTAAGTTGTTAAGTGCTGTTGAGTCAATCCCAACCCATAGCAACCCTGTATAGGGTTTCCAAGGAGCCGCTGGTGAGCTCAAACCACCGACCTTGCAGGTCAAACGCCTTTGCACCTGTTGCATTAACCCACAGAACCACACAAGGACTCCAGATAGACTGGTGGAACCCCTGAAACTATGGCCCTTAGGCTTGGAACTAAACTCACTTCAATCTCCCATGAACTTTTGGCAAAACAGTAACATCACTCCTTAGAACAATCAACCACACAAGACCAAAAGGGCAGTATTTGACCAGGGATACAGCTGTGGCCCTGTGGGTTAATGCACCAGACTGCAAAGCTGTTTTAACTGCAAGGTTGGTGGTTCAAGCTCACCAGTTGCTCCTTGGAAACCTGATACAGGGTAACTATAGGTCTGAATCGACTCAACAATGGCACTTAACAACAACAGCTCAGAAAGCAAGAGATAAAAATAAACAAGGACAACAGAAAGGATAAACACAGGAAGGAGGTGGGAAGAGTGCTGTTATAGGGTGGGAATTGCAATCAATGTCATGACACAAAATGTGTATGAACTATTGAATAGAAAATCAATTTGCTCTATAAACTTTCAGCTAAATCATAATAAAAGTTTTTTAAAAAGCACTTGACTTCCTCTGTCATTAAGATTAGAAGAACTGGACTGTGCTTACTACCATTAGTGAACATTTTGATAGAAGGTTCTATAGAAGTCCTGATCCAAAGGGGGGAAAACAGAACAGAAAATTTAAATTCTCATGGAATTCAGATGTTCTGGAGCCATGGAGGTACATGAACCCATGAACCCAAGCTCTGAGATAATCTTTAAAACATATACCAAAAATTTTCCCAAAAGTTTTCTTAAAATTAAACAATTGTTTAGCTTAACTAGTAAAGCTGCCTTAAGCATTGTGTTTTCTAAGATCTATCCTTATGGGATCAAATTGATAACAGCAATTCTAAAGATTACATAGGAAACTTGGAGGGTAAGAACAACTCAGAAAAAGATGTTGAGAACGGTGGCACCACAGGAAGAATACAATTAATGTCACCAAATTGTAGAAAGTGTCAAATTGGTGTATGTTCTGCTATATATATGCTCAACTACAACAAAAACAAATTATAAGACAGAATAGACACAAAGGAGGTGATAAAAAGGCTGAGACAGAGATGGAGTTAAGCAGACATAAGCCTAGGGAGCAAAGGAATGCCAACTGTCATCAGAAGCTGAAAGATGCAAGGAAGGATTTTCCCCTAGAGCCTCCAGAGGGAGTGTGACCCTGCTGATGCCTTCATTTCAGACTTCTGGCCTCCAGAACTGTGAAAGAATAAATTGCTGTACTTAAAAAAAATTGAGGCATTTGTTTATAAGAGATGAAATTAACGGTCATGTTTTATATTTAAAATGAAAGTGCATAAAATTAGAAGTTCAGAAACAGCACTGATCTTCTGTTATGAGTGATGGAAACATTTGGGAATGGGAATGGTTGAACAGCATGATGAACATAGGGGCTTCAAAACATTTTGTGGAAAAATTTCATTTTTTCCATGAACTTTTTGAAGCCCTCTTGTATTTAATACATATGAAGACTGCTGAAATGGCAAATGTTTTGTTTTCTAGATTTTCACCATACACACACAAATTCAGAAAAAGAACAAACTTTTAAATTGAGAAAACTAGTCCTAAAACAAGAAGTCAAAGGAGTTGAAGTTTATAGATCAAGAAAAAAATTTTGGCCCTTGGGTAATTCAGGACCTACTCATCTATTGTTGTTGTTATTAAGTGCACAGGGTTTCCCAGGCTCTAAATCTTTACGGGAGCAGAAAGCCTCATCTTTCTCCTGCGGAATTGCTGGTAGTTTTGAACTTCTGACTTTGAGGTTAGCAGCCTAATTCGTAACCACTACGCTACCAGAGCTCCTTTATTACTTGACTATTATTAATCCCCTGATCATATGTCTCTTCTGATCCTCCCTCTTACCTTCTCTCTAATTAAACTGGAAATTCAACTACCAACTCCTCTTGATATCCTTCACTAACTAACCCAGTTTTTGATACTTCTCCCTTCGCTACACTGACTGTGACTATTTATTCAATTGTGCTTTACGTAAATCATATTGTATGTCTAACTGTTTATAAGCATCCATCTTTTGTCACCAACTAACATTTTAAAAACTTGAAGGCAGGAACAATGTCTTCCTTATTTTTGCCTAACTAGATTCCTACACACTATACTTATTTGATGTTATTAATTATGGTGTGAGAATTCTGCCAGAGCCCTCCATCTCCTAGTTACAGAGGATAGAATCAAGTGCACAGAATTTAAGTAAGCATCAAGGCAAGATTTAGACCGATTCCAGCATACTAAAAAACACTGGGACAAACCACCTGAGGTAGTATGAGTATGGATTCACTATCCTAGTACATCTTTATAACTGATTTACCTGCAATGGTTCAGTGCTAATGAAGGGGTGGAGGAGTACAGTAAAATGTGATCATCAAATTTTGATATCCCTTCAAGTTTTATGATTGTGGCACAGATGACAACTAAAAGAGAGTAAAAGTTTAAAAACCAAAATAAAATGCTTTCAGATTCTTGTAAGTCACATAAAATAACTAAGACAGTACCAGTTCTCATTTAGCAACCAAAAAGGCAAAACAAAACATGGTGCATCGAGTCAATTCGGACTCATAGCAAGCATGCAAGACAGAGTTGAACAGATTCATAGGGTTTTCAAGGCTGCAATCTTTACAGAAAGGGGCACTGGCGGCACAGAGGTTAAACCGCTGGGCTGCTAACCGAAAGGCTAAGAAAGATGTGGCAGTTAGCTTCTGTAAAGATTACAACCTTGGGAACGTTGAGACAGTTCTACTCTATCCTAAGGAGTCGCTATGAGTCTTCAAATCAACTCGATGGCAATGGATTTGGTTTATTAGGTAATCTTTATAAAAAGCAGATTGCCACATCTTTCTTCGGTGGAGGGGCTGGTGGGTTCGAACTACTGACCTTTTAGTTAGTAGCCCCCCATTTAACCATGTGCTACAGAGGCTCCGGTTCATTTAGCAACATCAACTGCCAATTCGGCATAAGCCACTGAGCTGGGCACTGTCAATTGGAAATTTCAGTCCTTGCTATCATTGTCCACAGTCGCAAAGAAATGACCACTTCAAGGAAGGCGAAACAAAGCACCGTGGAAACGCCAAGAAAGGGGGCTTGCTGGTCACGGTTCGCAGGGTAGGGGCGTGAGCGATATCCCACAGGCGAAGGTACAGCAGATTGAAAAGAAGTCGACTGAACGGCCAGGGATGGGCTCCGGCGTCCGGGACAAGGGAGCTGGAGGAGCCCTGACCCGGGTAGGGAGAGACCGCGAACTCCTTGCACGCGGGCAAAGAGTCGGTGAGGCTGGGAGTAGGGACGTAGCGATGTACAAGGAGGGAAAGAAATGACCGCCTAGGGAAAGGCGCCCACCTCGGAGCTGTCGTCTTCTTCAGGAATCCCTCCCGCCCTCCCTGGCTGGGCATCGGCCCCGACAGCTTCGTGCCTCACCCAAGTGCCCCGAGTCCTGCTTCCGCCTCCGCTGCAGCCTCTCCCTCAGCGAGTCCAGCTGCTTTTTATGCGCCTGGATAGAGCTCCACGTGTCCGACATCCTAGTCTCCCAACGCGGATGCCTCTCGAATCAGGCGCGGTGGACAAGCACCTCCCAGCCCTCGTTTCAGGAAATATTCTATTTTAACGCGAACACCCCAAGGCTAACCGGAAAGGGATCCCATAAACTATGCAAAAAGTAAAATCCATTTCCGGTTTCTTTAAAGCGCTCGCTTTGAAGCTGAAACTAGAGCCACCTTAAGTGTTGGCGGAATGGCGGATATAGTGTATATTCTTTATGGGAATTCTCGCCTGCTTCCGGGAATAATGAAGCTGCAGCTGCCATTTTGATAGATGGCAGAGCGGCCATGTTGGTTATAGACGCGCATGCGACCATGTTGAATGTTAGGAGATGCTTTCTGGAGGTGACTCATGTTGATGACAGCTGAGAATTGCACATGTAGTATAGTTTTTTAAAATAAAGGATAACTGACTCTTTTAGAGTTTGTTATTAACATGTCTTTTCCACTCTAAGAGTAGGCTTAAGCTTGTATGCATTCATTTATAAAGGGATACCTGTTACAATGGTTGCTAATCCTTGTATGTGTGTTTGTATTGTTCTTTGAGGTTAGAGGGGGAGGATTTGTAGAACAGAGACCTTAGAAACGGTCTATTGATAGAAGGATAAGTAACAAAAAAATTCTACAAAAGTTATGAAAATAAAATATAAAAATATAAAAATGTGAAACTATTGTTCCTCCACATATCCTCCATCTAGACTCTACACTTCTGAAAATGGTGCTTCCACTGTCTAACCCTTTCCTGAAGAACTCTCTGCTCTTCCATTTATACCCTGTCAAAATGGCAGTTCTGGCATTCTTGAGGGACTTAAATCATGTTCCTTTGGAATGTTCTTTCAGTTTGGGAAACAAAAAGAATCTGAATAAAAACCTTAAATTAAAAAAAAAAAAGAATCTGAAGGCCACGAATGCCCAAACTTGTATATAGTACCCATGTAACCTAGCTTCCATGGCTTGATAGTCAGAACTTGACTAGAGGAAGATATAAAAACAATTATTGATAAAGGAAAGGAGTGTAACTTGCTATAATTTGATGAACTTGACCTATACGTAAGGATGTAGCAGCTCAAGGTACCAACTGTGAGAGGGAAGGAGTCTTTACATCAAGTATTAATGCTATCCTTTTTGTATACAAGGTTGATAGGGACAGGCAACTCAGACATTGGCTACCTAAAATGAGGGGACGATAGAGACACAAAGTGACTGATTTACAAGTTTTCAAGAGGGAGTTTAGTTTAGGAGTGTGTGGTGGAGGGTAGAGTCCCCACTGAATAGTTTTCATTTTGTCTAGAGGTATCTGGTGAAAGGAGATGGGGATAGGATTCTTGTGATTAAATAATGAGTAATTGTTATCATGACTGATTGTGACTGTCGTAACTGTAAAGGTAGAGGTTTTGTAACAAAAACAGGGGAGTAGTTAATCTTATAGTCCGGAAGTAGAAGACCCTAGGAAAATCAAGGGAGAAAGCACAAGTGGAATGCGGGACCCTATCCAGAGAAGCAGCAACACCAGAGATGGAAGCAGAAATGAGGAGATGGAGAGAGGGAGCAGCTGAGGACTCTGGACTCAGCTCTGGAAAGAGAGGGACTGGGTGCTGGCAGCCAGGAGGCATGCTTGCAGAATGTGCCCTTTGGTTGTTTAAATTATTATATATTCCTGAGTGTTTTGTGTATGTTGTTGTTAAGTGCCATCGAGTCGATTCCAACCCATAGCGACCCTGTATAGGGTTTCCAAGGAGCAGCTGGTGAGCTTGAACCACTGACCTTGCAGTTCAAACAGCTTTGCAGTCTGGCGCTTTAACCCATAGCACCACACCAGGACTCAGTTTTAATAAAAAAAAAAAAAAAAACAGAGGGAATAGAAGCAAATACTGTTGAATGATGATGCACAGAGGCAATTGTAATCATTGCAATGAAACAATGGTGTAAAGCCAATATTCTCCCATTGTCTAACTTTCACATGCATATGAAGTAATTGAAAATACCATGGCTTGAGTCAGGTGTACCTTAGTTTGCAAACTGACATCTTTGCCCTTGAACCTTTTAAAGGTTTGTGGTTTTTGCAGCAGATTTTCCTAATGCACTCCTTCATTTGATTTCTTGACTACTGCTTTCAAGAGCATTGATTGTGAATCAAAGCAAATTGAAAGTTTTGACAACTTCAATCTTTTCTCCATTTATCATGATGTTATTTATTGCTCCAGTTGTGAGGATTTTTGTTTTCTATACATTGAGGTCTTGGTGTGGTGCTGTAGGATAAGCACTGGACCTCAAGATCACTTTGAATCACAAGGTTGGTGGTTCAAACTCACCAGCAGCTCTTTGGAGTCAGAAACAATTCAGTGGCACTTAACAGCAACAACAATATCAGTATTTCAAGTCCACTTTGTTTTCAGCAAGCACGGTTGTATTATCTGCATGTCGCAGGTTGTTAATGACTGACTCTTCCTTTAGTACTAAAGCCATGTTCTTCTTCATATAATCCAGCTTTTCAGGTGATTTTTTCAGTGTACAGATTGAATATGGTGGAAACCCTGACACACACATTTCCTCATTTTAAACCATTCATGTTCCCTTGTTCTGTTGTAACAACTGCCTCTTGGTCTATGTACAGGTTCCTCATGAGCACAATGAAGTGTTCTGGAATACTCATTCTTTGCAATGTTATTCATAGTTTTTATGATCCATACAGTCGAAACCTTTGCACAGTCAATAAAATACAAGTAAATATCTTTCTTATTTTCTCTGCTTTCAGCCAAGACATCCATCTGGCATCAGCAATGTCACCCTTAGTTCCAAGCCCTCTTCTGACTCTGACTTAAATCAGGCAGCAACCTATCTGATTGCAATCATTTAAAAAATTATCTTCAGCAAAATTTTACTGGTATGTGATATTAATGAATATTTTTCTATGATTCAGCATTCCATTGGGACACCTCTCTTTGGAATGGGCATAAGTATGGTATCTGTCTTCCAAATTTGTTGATGTAAACTAAACTAGTGAATGCCTCCAGTGCTGCATCAGTTTGTTAAAACATAAGCCACAGTTGTTAAGTGCTATCTAGTTGGTGTGGCGCTGTGGGTTAATGCGCTGGACTGCAAAGTCATTTTGAACCACAAGGTTGGTAGTTCAGGCTTAGCAGCCACTCCTTACAAACCCAATATAGGGTTGCTATGGGTTGGATTTGATTCAATGGCACTTAACAACAAGAACAAGTTGGTAATGACTCATAGCCACCCAGTATAGGGTGGGTCTTAAATCTAATCACTTCTGAGTTAGAAACAGAACAGAATAGACACAGAAACACACACAGAGAAGATAGTTTCTAAGGATGCCAAGAAATGCAAGGATTCCCTGGCAGACACCAGAAACTAAGACAGAGCCTCGCAGAAGAATACACAACCAAGACACTGATTTGGTCTTTCAGCCTCCAGAAGTGTGAAAAATAAATTTCTGTTTTTTTAAGCCATCCTCTGGTGATGCTTCTGTTATAGCAGTACTAAGTAGCTAAGACACCGGGAAAATAGGAGCCTATTATAAGTAATTATTGATGTTAAGACCTTTAACTCACAAAATCAGACTATGGGTAGTAATGGAACAGAAGAGGGGAATATGAAAGGGAGATAGTAAGAAGAAAGATGTATGTGTATTGGAATGTCATTGTTCCATTCATTTATTTGGCAAATACAGGATCCCTGGTTCTGTAGTATAAACACTGGACTGCTAACCACAAGGTCGACAGTTCAAAACCATTAGCCATTCTGTTGGAGAAAGATGAGGCATTTATTTGGCAAATATTTATTGAGTTTCTTCTATGTTAGGTAATGTGTAGAGTAAGTAGTGATTGAAATATTTCTATTTCATTTTCTGAACTTAGTTAACTTTGTGGCTGTGGTGGCTATGTGCCGTGGAGTCGGTTCTGACTCATAGCGAACTCATTCCAAGGCTGTAAATCTTTGTGGGAGCAGAAAGCCTCGTCTTTCTCCCGCAGAACAGCTGGTAGTTTCGAACTGCTGACCTTAAGGTTCACAGGCCGATTCGTAACCACTACGCTACCAACCACTATACTGCCAGAGCTCCTTTAGTTTACTTAGCAGGGAACTATCTTTTAAGATGTGTAACTTTCTATATGAACACTGAGGTAGAAAACACAGAAGTAAAATGGACTCCTATAAGCATCTTCAGGATTACATTTAATCTTGGACGCAAAATACTCTTGAGAGATTTGACTGATGTGAGATGGGGAGAGGTCATTCCAGCAGACAGCTCTACCTAGGGGTTTTTGCTTTTTAATCACTTGGGGCTGGCAATTGTCTACAAGAAAGTTGACAAGGAGCTCATTTGCTCTTTCAATGGGACAAATCCATGCATATGTTTCTGTGTGGCCCTATGTTAGACACATGTATTATTACTAAAGTGAGATAACCCCATTATTGCTGCATAGTAGCACTATTGCATTTTAATTGTTCACAAAATTGAATCCCTCAGTTAGTAGATCAGTATTTATCTCAAGGTTCTTAATACAGATGAAGTGAAATGTATACAAGTCATATAAAATGCTATGGAAGTCTTATAGTAGTCAGGTTAGTCTTGGGGGAGAAAGATAATGCTGGATATAGCCTCACAGAAGATGAAGGGGACTGATCTGTCCTAAAGACTGGATTCCAAAAAGTAACCCCTGGTGTGGTGCTGTGGTATAAAACATTGGACTGCAAAGTCAGTTTGAACTGCAAGGTCGGTGGTTCAGACTCACCAGCCGCTCCTTGGAACCCTATACAGGGTCGTTATGAGTTGAAATTCACTGGATGGCACTTAACAACAACAAACATTATAAGCATTTTTGTCTAAGAAAAGGAAGTTGATTTTTTGTTGTTGTTGCTGGGGGGTTGTTTACTGGGATAGGCTCCATTTCTGGTAGAATTTGGGATACCTAAGGCCCTGGTTTGGTGCTGCAGGATAATGCGCTGGTTCAAACCCACCAGCCATTCCTTGGAAATCCTATATAGGGTTACTATGAGTCCAACTGACTTGACAGCACTTAACAACATATCAAAGCCTGGATTGGAGTCCTGGGGTGGTGCTGTAGGATACACATTGGACTGCTAACCACAAGGTCAGCAATTCAAACCCACCAACCTTTCCTTGGAAATCCTATACAGGGTCGTCTGGATTATTTCCTCTCATCTAGAGAGGAAATCAAACAAGTAGAACAAATCGAGGTCAACAAAATCAAGGCCAGCTACAATAGGTCTTTGTTTATACATTCACTTTAGGTAAATTACTACCTTACCAGCACAGTGCTTTATAGTACTTGACTGCTAACAGAAAGGGTAGAGCTTCAAAGACACCAGTTGCTCTAGGGGAGAAAGATGAGGCAGTCTGTATACCCAATTAATTTACAGCCCTGGAAACTAGATGGGGCAGTTTTACTCTGTTCTATAGGGAGTCCTGGTGTGGTGCTGCAGGTTAATGTTCTGGAATGCAAGGTCAGTTTGAACTGCTCACCAGCCACTCCTGGGAAACCCTATACAATATCACTATGAGTTGGAACAGGTACTTAACAACAGTAACAACAGCAGGAAGGCCACTTAACACAATCTGCTTATAGAAGGATACTTTTCAGGTCAAAAGGAAACAAGGTATTTGGTGCTCACTGGTAGCCAATCTACTTACAACTCTGAGCAACACAGAGGTGTTGTTGCTGTGTGCCATCAAGTCGGCTCCAACACACAGCGATCCTATGAGGTTTCCAAGAGCAGCTGGTGAATTTGAACAGCAACCTTGTGGTTATAAATCCAGTGCGTATCATACAGGACTCCAGGGCTCAGAGTAAGGGGAGGGAATCTCCCCTAGACCTCTTCTAGTCAGAATGTAATTCTGGTTTTGACCAGGGTAAGTACTGCATGCCTTTATTTTTTCTTTATATCTGCTGTGATAGATTATTTCCAAGCTACCCATACAATGGCTCCCATCCCACATACCCTTATACAGAATGATTTTTCCTTGCTTCCCATCAAAACTTATAAGAGCATATTTTCCTTCCTTTTGAGTCTGAAATGGCCTTTTGACTAGTAGACCATGACAGACTTGATCTCCTCTGAGTTCCAGAACGTGGGCCTTAAGAGGCATTTCAGCTTCCGTGTCTGCCATCTTGTAGCCCTAACTTTCCTGGGAATCCAACGAGATAGACCTGGTAGATAGACCACTAATAGGTTCTTATGAGCTGTGCTAGAGGGTCAAAGAGTAAGAGAGAGGTTTCAGCATTCAAACCCTCCCAGCTGAGGGGCCACCAGTGAGTGAAGCCATCTTTAACCTTCCCGCCCAAATGGCAAGCTGCTTGAATGAGACCACATGGAATGGAAACTAGCCATTCTGGCTGAGCCTTGTTTAGACAGCTCATGGAATCATAAGCAAATACTTATTGTTTTATACCGTGGTGTGGCAGGAGGTAAGCACTGGACTACTAACCATAAGATCAGCAGTTCAAACCCACCAGTCTTTTTCAGGAAACCCTACTAAGGGTTGCTATGAGTAGGAACTGACTTGGGGAAGGCGCACAATACTAAATTTGGGGATGGATTGGCCAGGTGGCATCATTGATGGACTCAAGTGTGGCAGCGGTAGTGAGGTTGGCCCAGGATCGGACATTGTTTCGTTCTGCTGTGCATGGTCGCTATGAGTTGGTTCCGACTTGATGGCACCTGACAACAACAACAA
>NW_006408535.1:31442438-31456389 GCF_000296735.1 Chrysochloris asiatica | reverse complement strand
TCAAGTGTGGCAGCGGTAGTGAGGTTGGCCCAGGATCGGACATTGTTTCGTTCTGCTGTGCATGGGGTCGCTATGAGTCGGTTCCGACTTGATGGCACCTGACAACAACAACAAAGCTACACAGTAGTGGATTATGGAAACACAGGACTAACCAAATACTGCATTTCTCAATTTTTTTGTTTTTTATACTGTTCTTTAGTATTTGATCAACAGCAAAAAGTAATTTTTTTTAAGTGCCATTGAGTTGGTTCCAACTCAAAGAAACATAGGGTTTCTGAGGAGTGGCTGGTAAATTTGAACCACCAACTGCAGTTCACCCTTGCAGTCCAGTGCTTTATCCTACAGCGCCACACCAGGACTCCTACGGTTAGTCAATTTACTGTTATTAAACTAAACATTAGAAAAGACAAAGTAATGTAAAGTTGAGTTAAAATTGGGTCTAACTGAAAGTAAAACTATTTAGTGTGTTTGAGGGGTCCTAACTGGTGTGGCGCTGTGGATTAATGCGCCAGACTGCAAAGCTGTTTGAACTGCAAGGTAGGCAATTCAAGTTCACCTGCTGCTCCTCAGAAACCCTATACTGGGTTGCTATGGGTTGGAATTGACTCCACGGCACTTAACAACCATCACCACCACCACTAATGTAAGGTCAGCAGCCCAAATCTAACAGCTGCTCTGTAGGAAAAAGATGGGCTTTCAGCTCCGATCAAGATTTACAACCTGGGAAACCCTATATAGGGTCTCTGAGTCCAAACCGATTCTACGGCAGCCAACCAGCACCATACCAAAATGTTTCTATTTTCTCTCTGTCTCCACTGAGCTCCCCTAAGGGCAGAACTATGTCTTATTTACTTTCATACCCAATCAACATGTGGTTTCTGAAGTAAAGTAAACCCTCAAAAATTGAAGAAGTGGTTTCTTGCTTCTTTTAAATGCCATCTAGTCAGTTCTGACTCATAGAACTCTACATAGGGTTACCGAGAAGCAGCTGGTGGGTTTGAACCACTGAACTTGGTCTTAGCACTCCAGTGCTTAATCCAGGTTGCACTGGACTGTGTTTATTTCATGTTAAATATGTGTTTTGCAGGTTATATTTATTTACATTCTCATTCCAGTAGTTTAATTTACCTTCTAAAAGGATAAGCTATTGAAGAGCAATTGAGTGAAGAAATGGTGGGGCTAGGGTGAGTTGCAACACAGAAGAAATGAAAAGCTCTAAGAATAAATCAAGGAGCTCAGGTAGCATAGTGGTTAAGAATTGGGCTGCTAATCTCAAGGTCAGTGGTTCGAAACTACCAGCGGTTCCGCAGGAGAGAGATGAGGCTTTCTGCTCCTGTGACGATTTACAGCCTCGGAAACCCTGTACAAGGTCACTATGGGTCGGAACCGACTCAACAACAAGAATAAATCAAGGTCAAAAGGAGAAAAGCAGCAGCAATAAAAGCTGTCAGATAAAATGTCAATGAAAGAAGAAAAAACAGGAAGACAGATGAGGAAAAAGAATGAAAAGGAGACAGAAAAGAAACAGAGCTATGAAACAGAGGGAGGGGATATCAGGCTTAGTGTTGACCTGCCCAAGGATGTGTCCATCAATAGAACCCTTACTGACAGCTCTTACCATAACGGGAGCTGGCACCTAAAGAGAGGACAAATCTGGTTTAATTAGTTAAATGGCATTATCTATGTCCAATGGAGGTACAGAAGGTAAAGAACAGAAGGATTGGTGACCCTCCTCTTTCCAAAGGCTGAAACACAAAACACATTTACAAAGCTTTGCCAGGAATTAAAAAGACAAGGAACAATTTTTTCCCCATTTGGCTTTACAAGCTTCCCGTGGGTTCCTACTTAGCATTTATGTCTTAAAGAGAAACTGGACTGCTCTGGTAATGGCAACTAGGATTAAACGTCAGTTCTTTACCTTGAAATGAGCCAACAGGTTTACTCACCTTCTTTCCTTCTATCTTCCAACCAGCCTCACTTGGTGATGTTAACAGGAAACTATGGGCCTTCACTGACCACTCTGAGTAGCACTGGACTGGGATTCTGGACCTGGGTTCTTAACCTAATTTTGCCACTGGCTGGTTGAGTTTTACCAGTCCTGTCTCTTTAACACTAAAATTCAAATATATCGTACTCTTACAAATCTGAACTTTTACCATGTGTGAAAAGATGAAGAAGAAAAAGAAAAAATACAAGCTTCATTCTAATGCTAAGACTCCTTCCTTATCTTGTTGGTAAAAATTATTAGTGGTGGATTACTTTTTTTCCTTTCAGTTTACAACATCAGATTTCAAGGATCATGGAGATTAATTCACTTTGGTTCACAGATTAACTGATGTCAGATAGGCTGCTAGCTTAAGGTGCAAGGAAGACTGATAAAGAAACAGTTTCCAACTTTTCAACAAAACAAAACATAAATACCTGCTGGTGTTAAATCCTAGTTTGTACTGGCCAAGAGAAAAACACTAGACAATTACTGGATACAGTGGACAAATCTACTATCTTTTGAGAGCACAAACTCCATTTTCACAGGGAAATTATGATCATTGGAGGTTGTTTTAGGACAAGGCTAACGAAATGAAATATTTCAACACCATATGTTCAGTTTTGGCAGAAGTAGGTGGGAAAGGAATCTCAGTGTTAGGGAATGCCAAAGGCACACTGCAGCTGACTATTTTGTCAAGAAATAAGGAGAGACACACAGATATTTGGTCAAAACGCCTTTAATGATCGAGGGAAAGACACTAATATCTCCCTTGTCTGCTCTTTACATTTTACTATGTTAGGAAGCTTTGGAGCCTACACCTTTGGAGGAGAAGCCATCATTTAAGTCAGCATAGCAGAACCCTCACATTCTCCTCATCAGAACTCCTGTTCCAAATGATGCTATGTTAAGAGTAAATACTACATCTCATTACAAGACGGAGAAGCAGGGAGGATACCACCTGGAGTTGGTCTCCCAACATCTGGGACCTTAAGAACCAGACAATGGTAAACACATAGTACCCAGTTCATAACAGGCAAAATGGGGAGGAGGAAAGGGGCATTGAGAGGAAGATGAAAATACAAGGGGCCAGGGAATAGAGGGCGTTATCTAAAACTAGAACACTAGTGCAAGGAAATCCCCCATGATTCCTGGTGTACTGCTGCACACTATGGCAAACATTCATGAGACCCATACAGTCAGAATCTGAAGCCTCCTCTCTTACATCACATCCTTTTCTTAATCCCATAGGTGCTCAGAAAGCCCTATGCTTTAGCAACACTCCTAAACTCCCCATCATTACTCCAACCACCTTCACCAACAATGCTCCTTGAAAATATAACTTCACGTTTCCCCAAATATCCCATGGAAAACCTTTTAGCAAGGAATCTGCTTGTTTCCTGAATTCCCAGGATGAGGGAATATGAGAAGCTGGAGCTATCTCTGCCTTAATATGACTATCAGAAACAAAGGGTATGGAAGCGTCTTATACCCTTTGTTTCTCCCTACCCATAAGGCTGAGCCATCAGTTAATGCAGCATCTTCACTGCTGGCACCTTCTGCAGCAGAGGGAAGAAGGAATGCAGAGTTTGCAACTTTTCTTCTGTGAGGGGATTCTCCCATGCAGGAGGTCGAAAATAAGGAGGGAGGCTGTCTTCCCCTTGGCCTCTCTGGATCCCGTTGCTGGAAGCACCTTTCCAGCCACAGTTCTTAGGACACACAGTACTGGCAGTGGCAGGCCTGGAGTGGGAGGAGCTGACACTCCACGGCTTGGTGAGCAGGCCACTTGACAGGAAAGCTGTGTACTGATTCCAGAAAGACAGGGGACCCACCCTCACTAGCTGGGCAGGAATGTACTGGGACATGACTTCATAGTCCTGCAGGTTGATCTGGTCATCAGAGAGGTGGCACTGAGCCCTCCATGGACAGCTGCCAGTCCCTTCGGACTAGGCTAGGCTGCAATTCCAAATGTGGGTGCTCAGGTGCACCTGGGAATGGGAGATGAAGGGAAGAGAAAGGGTTGTCCCAGGGAAGTTGGAGAGGGCTCTCTTTGGGAATAAGAGAGATAAAAAGAATCTATTTTCCTTAGGTACAATGAAGAGGGCAAAAAAATTCCTCAGGGGGCTGTCCCCCTGTGAGCACAATGATCTCCAAACATACCATGTAAGAGCTCAGAGAAAAGGACAAATAAGGGCTCATAAATCTTGGAGGTCCTTCTATGGAGCTCTGCATTTCTGCTCCTTGGATCAAAGGGGCAGCAGATACTAGAAAACAGGTTCATGGGATCGTGGGGTCATCTTTTCGGGGGAAAGGGGAGAGCCCCGGGGAAGTGAGAGGAGGTGAACAGCCTGGGACCAACGAAAGAGCAGCAATACTTTGAGGGCAATGCGGGGCAAAGGGCTGTACCTGGTGGTGAGCCAGCAGCATATGCTTCTTAAGGGTGGCTCGCTCGAGAAAGCCCTGCTTGCAGAAAATACAGGTGAAAAGAGGCCCCTCCTTGGGGTGGGTCTTCTGATGCTCTTCCAGAGCTGCTTGAGTGGGAAAGGTCTGACCACACACCTCACAGGCCTTTCTGCTGCTGCTCTCCCCTGGCTCCTTTCTCATCACCTCCTGCATGCCTAGCCCCTCCACCAAGGTGGTACTGGTGCCTTCCCCTTCTGGGGTGAGCACTGGCATTGGGCTTGAGCTCCTCTCTGGTTTGCTTCCCTCTTCCATGCCTCCTGCAACATCACTGTTTCCCTGCTCCATTGGCTGTGGTTGATCGAGGCTCTCAGGTGGTGGGGGTGGGGGTGGGGGTAGCAGAGAAGACTGTTGAGTGGCTTTCTCACTACTATCCATCTCCTTCCCAGCTGTGGCCACTGTCCCTACGTCTTCCTCTGCCCCAGATGCTTCTTCTGAATCACCTCGTACTGATATTGCCTTCTCACCTCCACTCTCGGAGCCTCTTCCTGCTAGGGAATCTTCATCAGTCACATCCTCCTCTTCCTCCTCCTCCTCTTCCTCATCATCAGACAACTCCTCTTCTGGGGATGGCTGCTGGGATTGTTGCTGGGGGAAGCTCCCTACCCCAGAGCCTGTAGATGGCTCTGAACCATTCTCCTGGGCAGCTCCTCCACCTTCAGAGAGTGTGGTACCACCATTGGGGATTTGGCCCCCCAGGTGCATGCGCACATGCTGTTGCAGAGTAACAGCGTTGGTGAATTTCTTCTGGCAGATGGGGCAGGAGTTCTGGGCTCGGGCAGCTGGACTGGCCTTGTGCCCCACAAAATGTGCACGCAGGTTGCCCCTGGTGGAGAAGGCTCTGCCACACACTTTGCATTTGAAAGGCCGCTCACCTCCATGTTGGCCATAATGCAAGCGGAGCGCCCGAGGACAGCTCAGCACTCGGAGGCAGATGACACACTGGTTAGATCCAGATGAAGCTGAGGATGAAACTGCAGGGGCAGAGGTGGTAGGGGCTCCTGAAGCAGTAGAGGTCACCGCCACAGCTCCTTGACGGTCAATCTTTTCTACCAGCTGCTGCAGTTTTGATGTCTCAGAAGGCAAAGCCCCCAAGGGCTCTAGCACATAAGGAAAGGGGAAGCTGCCAGTGGACTTGAAATGGTTGGTAAGCAGTGCCCAGCTGGGTAGCGAAGTCACCAGCTTACTTAGCTGCATGCGGGTTGCTGTACCACTTTCTGTCACACTGGTGATGGCTGAGCCCTCGCTCCCTGGAGGAGTGTTTTCATCAGCTTTACTCTTGGGCTCTACAGCTTTCATGAGCACAAATTTATTGAAAGCAGGGAGCCCAGGAGCCGTGGCTGTGCCTGCACTGGTGGAGAGCAGCGTCAGGCTCTCTGTAGCACTAAGTGCTGTGGTAGATGCCACCAGAGGCTTGCGTTCAACTGCTCCACCAGGTGTGGCCTCCTCCTCAGCCTTCTCTGGAGGCACGGACATACCGTAGGGCAGTCCACTGCTGGTGATGACGTAGTCTAGGTGCTCTGGCACCGGGTGTGGGTTCATCTGCACGTGTGGATATTTCTCACGGTGCCGGTGGAAGTGCACTTTGAGGTTACCGCGGGTGGTAAAGCGGTTGCCACAAACATTGCACTTGTAGGGCCTCTCACCTGTGTGAGAGCGCAGGTGGATCTGCAGGGCACTGTCACTGCCAAACACTTTGGCGCAGAAGCGGCATTTGTGCCTTCCACCAGGCTTTTCCAAGGGACCCATCACCTCCCCATAGCCCAGCTCACCACTTCCGTTCTTTGGCTTCAGGAGTCCAGGGGAGGCAGTGGCTTCAAGGCCACGGGCTGCCCCAAGACACTGTGCTGCCAATAGTCCAGTGGTTCCTGGAAATGCCAAGTGAGGCGAGGCAATCAGCTGATCTGTGCTGCCTGGCAGGGCCGGAGAGGGGGCAGGGGTGGGCTTGTGGCTTCGCCCAACGCCTCCAGCAGAGAAGGGGTGCTGTGTCCCCAGTGGGTGGTAGAGGTGGAAGAAAGCCTGCTTGGGCGTTTCTGCCCCTGAAGAGGAAGAGGAGGAGGAAGGTGCCAGTGTCTTGCCAGTTTGGACTGGCTTGATGGGGCTGAAGAGTGGTAGCAGGGGTTTGGTGGAGGGTGGGGTCCCAGTCCCTGGTAGCTCTGAAGGACTGGCAGGGGCACCGACCGTCTGGCCTAAGGAGCCGAGCAGCAGCACCTGCCGACAGATTTGCTCAGTCATCTGCATCTGATGAATCTGCCGCTGCTGCAGCACCCTTAGCTCTTCCAGGATCAGAGGGATGTTCAAGTGGCCGCTGCCTACGCCTGGGGGTGGAGGAGGCGGTGGGGGAGGAGGGGGTGCAGAGGTCGACTCTGGAGGTAATGGGGTTGCACCCAGTTTGGGACTGGCCAAGATGAGGCCCCCACCTCCCCCGGCTGCTGTACCTGTGGCAGCGACCAAGAAGTGCCCCGCAGACTCCTCTCCTCTTCGCTCAGGGCCCCAGGTGGGATCCGTGGGCACGGAGGAGCCAGAATCCGGAGGATTGCTATGTTCTGCGTCCATGACCTGGGGACTATTGTGGCCTTCCGGCCGGGGCTCAGAAGAGGAAGACGACGAGTTGTTGGGGTTTTCCTGGCCCCCAATTATCACCATTACAGGGGGATCAGTAGAGCATGCGTTCTGGTGGGCGAGGAATTCAGCTGGATCAGTAAATTGTGCACAGCACTTGGCACAGACTTGGGGGTGGTCCTCCTCGCTAGCATCACCTGGGGAGAAGACAAGGAGAGAGCGCGTGGGTGGTGCAGTTGGGATGGTTTACAGAGAGGCTCTCATTAACAACGAGCCCAGTAGCGGCCATTTGAGGGTGGGGAGATGAGCTCATCAGGCCATGCAGAAGGCTAGACCTCAGTCCAGACCCGCTCCGACACGAGACACCCCCCGCAAGGGGGGGCGGGGCACGAGCACGCTGTGGTCCTCCCCCTCCGTCCCCCACCCCCCTCCATCCTAGGCTCCCGGGGAGTGCAAAGGATGGGTGTGTGGATGGGGGCCTATGCAGAGAATCATGCATTTTATCCCTTCCATCGAAAGTCCTTACCCCGCGCGTCCCCTCCCCCACCACCTCTGCCCCAGCCCGGCCCTACCGCACCTCCGAGCTCCGCAGGCTCCCCGCAAGGCCCCCCCAAACGAGAGTTCCTCCCGGCTTCGTGCGCCATAGCTGTGTAGGAGGTGGAGGCCCGGGTGGGGTAGGAAACAATGGGGAACCGGATTAGGAGAGGCGGTGGTGGCCGCCGGGGCTGCAGCAGTCTCTGCACCCAGCGGCCCAGACTGCGGAGATGGAGATCGGCGGCGGCGGCGGGGGCAGGGAGCAGCGGAGGAGGGGGAGGGGAGCGAGGAACGCGGAGGAGGGGAGGAGCTGGAACTAGAAAGCCGGGAGAGGGGACATGGGGGGAGGAGCTGCCAAGGAGAGGAGCGTGCAGGGAGGTGCAGCAGGAAGAGAGGGGAGCTGGAGGGGGGGTGTGGGTGCGGGAGTCCAGAGCCTAGGAGGGTTTCCGGAGGTTCAATGACAGGTGCTGTAGAGCACTGTAGGTCCCACTTTTCCTTGCCCTCTGCAAACTTCCCCCCTTCCCGGATGTTATTGCCCACGCCTACTCCCCCCTCCCGCACCCCCCCCCCATATTCATCAGCAAGCTCAAGGGGGCATGGTAGGAAACAACAACCCTGCACAATGGAGCAAGGCGATACGCTTCTGTTATTTTCCTTTGGATAAAGGTTCGCTTGAGCTTGGAAAATATGTACTCCAAAAAAGGTGGTCTGATTTCAGAGGTCTGAAGGAAAGAGAGCGCCGCGCCCTTCACTAACACACGCACAGGACCAACCAACCTCCCAAATCCTCCAATTTTCAGTCTTCCACACTTCTAAGCCAAACCTTCATCAAACTACCCTCATCCCCTCCACCAAAAAAAAAGTTTCTCAAGGTGGTGGGTTGCAAGATAGAATTACTGAGGATGTCATTTTAGGACTTCTTTCTGCAGACGACTAAACACCTTCACTCCCCATCCTCCTATCCCAGAATCTGCTCAAGAGACCCTGCAGAGGGTTTCTGAGGAACCCCTGGTGGCTTTGAACGGACTCTCATCACGGGCTAGCAGTCTAGTGCTTATCTGCAGTGCCACACCAGGACTCCCCCCATAATAATAGTAGAATGCAAATTAACTCCACAAATCATTTGACCAACACCTAGTTTATAGAGTTCAAGCTTACTTAAGAAACCATCTCTTACTCAATATCCTCTTCTTTAACTCCCTCCCCACCCCCACACTCCTTCTTTTGCATACTGTCATTACTAAAGACAGTTGGATTTGGGAAGATGCTAGCCTGACAAGGCCTACAGAGTCCTAGCTCTAACCTGGAGGAAGAGGGACTCCTGAAACAATTGGAAACATGCAGTAGGAGCTATTAGGAAGTGTCTGCACTCTAGATTTCCATTATTCCAACAGAGCTTTAATGTCTAGAAATGACCAACACTGTTTCACCACCTAGTCACAGAGGATAAGGTACGCCTGAGCTGGGTGCTCTGCATTTCCTTCATACCTTCATTTCCCACTTCCTAAAACAGTGTATCTTACTTGCAGAAGTAAGTGACCACAAAATCCTTGGTTTTGTGATTTGTTTGGTCATCAGCAAATCCATGTTGTTCTAATCTCAATTCAGTTCTCTGGCTGGTAAATTGAGACAGGGGGGTCAATCACACCAACAATTTGCCACCATTTCCCTTTTTTGTAAAGTGGTAATGTTGTAGTAACTCTATTTTCCTCAGTGAGATATTGTGGGGACAAAATATTACAAAGCTTTTGACAAAATTAGTATGCACATATGGACTTTAGACTGTGTTCCATAGGGTTTTCAGATGCTGATTTTTCAGAAGTAGGTCACCAGGCCATTCTTCTGATGCACACAAACTTCCAACATTTCAGTAAACAGTCAAGCATGTTAACCATTTGCATTTTCACACCACGCAGGAACACCATATCAAGAGACCACCATGAATTGAGTCCATTACTACTTATACAACCCTCTAGGACAGATAGAGTAGACCTGCTCTTTTGCGTTTCTGAGACTGTAAATCTTTATGGGAGCCTTATCTTGCTCCTGCAGAACAACTGGTGTATTTGAACTGCGGATCTTTCAGTTAGCAGTCCAGTGCTTAGCTCACGGTGATACTGGGCTCCTCATACCAAGGATGAGGAGTCTTTTTTTTTTGAGGGAGCATGGGCTAGTGGGAAATATTTGAAACAACAAAATTAAAATATTAGAATAGCTACTGTACTTTTCATTATCAATTTGCCAGTCTTTTACATTTGAAAAGATTTTACTGAACTCTCAGATAATCATAAGAACCTTGAGATTATGGTTCTAAAACAGATGGCTCTGGGCCTGACCCTTCCAATGAAGGAGAGGAGGGTCTATTTCAACTATGGCAAGTCATAGGTTAGTGCAGTATGGTTTATTTTTACAAATAAGGACATTGAAGTGTGGCGAGGTTAAGTAATTCAGTGAAGCAAGCATTCAGGTTTTGGACTCCTCTCCAGTGTTTTCTCAAGCACATCAACACTGTATGGCTTCCCTGATACTGGAGAAAGGGCCCTGTGTGGCTCCTACCTGCCATTTGCTCTCTGGTCTCAGTAAGGGAGAGGGAATCAGATGGAGGCTTTCTACTGAGCATTTGTTAATTAGCATTGAACATTTGATATCAAGTTGCTGTTTTGTCAAGTCTTCCGACAAGAAAAGAAATCCTTTTCTTTTCATCTTCTCCTGGGAAACACTGTCCCCTTTCTTGCTCTTTAATGAAACTTGCTTTCTGATGTGTAATTTGATCTGTACTCTTCTTTAAGGTAAATTTAGTCCCTGGTGAAAGGTGAGGGATCAACAGCCACCTGTAAGAGGAACCCTCTATTTCTCAGCACTTTGCACTCATTGCCTCTTCTGAAAAGGGGGTGGGGGAAGGATTCTTAGGCAGCCATGAATGAAGTCACAAACAGAGGAATAAACTAAGCTGGTAATGGTGTCCCTAGATAGCAGATAAGGTGAGGTAAGCTATCCTAGGTCACATGCAAAGTCTGGGATGGATATAGGACTAAGACCTATATTTACAAAGACCTGAAAATGATCAGGACAAAGAAAACCAGGTGGCTTCCCTTCCAATACTGGTGCCTATCACACTTTAGACTTGGAAGAGAATGGTTGGGGAGAACAAAGAGAAAAATAGGTGGATTGGAGTGCAGTGGTAGGTTTGAACAGTAGTTCTCAAACTTCGTTGCAAATCGGAATTGCTGGGAGAGCTTTTAAAACAGGTGATGTCCAGGACACACCCCTGACCATTAATTCAGAATCCCTGAGGGTGAGATCAGGATCAGTATGTTTTTGAAGGTCCCCAGGTTATTACAATATACAGATAAGATGGAGAATCACTGTATCAAAGGGCACCCCTTCCCATCAATTCTTCCAGTCTACTCCTGTCAAATCTTTCCTGGGCTAAACCCACACAAAACTGAGACAAAGGCAAAATTAGCTATGCATTGTTAAATTTTCCCATCAAGATCACTCTCTGCTTTGCCCCAAACCACACTTTAGTTCTGTGAAAAACCTGCTTCCAAGTAGAACTGTGCTCCACAGAATTTGATAGAACTTTTACCTGACAGTGAATGTAAGTGACTATATTGCCCTTCCTAGGGCACGTGGACAGACATATCTATGGAAAATAGCACCTATGGCAATTAGTTTGGAATTGCTGAATAATCTCTCACAGCTTATGATGGACACTGCATTGGTGAATACAAAGTAAAATTGCTCTTCCCCTAGCTCCTACTTCAAGTGGTGCCCCAGACATACCTGCTATCCAACCAGGTAAATCTCTGCAGTGCATCTTAAGCCATATTTCTAATTGTGGCATGAAAGGCTTTGTTCTACATAGACAAGTAGCATTGTCTAGCTATGTCCAAATTTACCCTACGAATAACATTGGTTGTGTAGTAATTGGTGGTTGTTTTTGTTAAGTGCCATCGAGTTGGCTCTGACTCATCGCATCGTAACCCTGTATAGAGTTTCCAGGGAATATAGTAAAAGTGATTGGTGTTGTTGTTGTTAAGTGCCATCAAGTCGGTTCCGACCCACAGCAACCTGAACTGATTCTGTTACTTCTGTCATAGATTGCTTCTAAGGGACCTTGTCCCATCTTTTCATCCTCACTTCTTTCTCCTAAATGCACACACGTTACTCCTTTGCCACTCAGATCTACCATGCATATAGCCTGGACTACACAATAGATATAGAGGTACAATGAGTTTGTGACCTGGTGATAAGAAAATATCCAGAATAGGAATATTTTAGATCACACAGAAATAGATCTCCTTTTAGACATTTTCTGCTATCAATGGATACAGCATTTTACATGGAATTCTTAATATTTTGAAGCTAGAAGGGATTGTAGAGTTCGGACTCCCTTAATGAGCACAGTGTGTAAGAGCTTTGAATGAAACAGACCTGAGTTAAGGTCAAGCACTTACTAACCTGTGTAGTCTTGGAATAGTGTCTCTTTTTTTTTAAAAAAAACAACTTTTTATTGTGAATGGAGTGAAGGTTTATAGAACAGATACCAGTTTCACATTCAACAAATTATATACTTCATGTCATTACAAACGACTGCAATCCACTCTATGTACTATCAGTTAACAGTATTTACCTCTGTTCATTGTGTTTTTCCCTCTCCCCAACTCCCCATTCACCCTGTAACCATCATTTGTTGTTTTTAAGTGCTGGTGTGGCCCTGTTGGATAAGCACTGGACCACAAGGTTGGTTTGAACCACAAGGTTGGCAGTTCAACCTTACCAGTCATTCCTTGGAACCGATTCGATGGCACTTAACAACAATTCCACTCAGCTTAGAAAAGTTTCTTGATCTCTTTAAGACTTAGATTTCTCTTCTTTAAGATGGGGGAGATGGCAAGGATAAATGAGAGGAAGTGCATAAAAGGCCTACTATAGGGGCCCTAGTAGCACAGTGGTTAAAGCACACAGTTACTAACCAATAGGTTGGCAGTTCGAACCCGCCAACTGCCCTTGCTCTGAGGAGAAAGATGGAGTCCATGGCAGTAGGTTCAGTGTTTTTTCCGTTTTTGTTTTTGTTTTTAAGTAATATCTGGCACACAGTAAATGTGCCATAAGAATTAGCTTCACCCCCCTCCAAAACTGAAATGCAAAGGGAACACATGAGCAGGCATGTGAGTTTGCTGGTGACCAAGCTGATCTACTGGTGAGTGAGTGGAAGAGAGGGAAAGGCAGCAAGGAAGAAATGGGCTGAGTTCAACCACGTTCCATAGACTCCTGTTGACCTGGAGATGAGAGAGAAAAGAGGAAGGGCTGGTTGGTCTGAAGTGTGGTGAGACCTGGGACCCCTGAGCCCATGGACAAGGATATAGCCACAGAAGGTTGGAGCTGAGAGGGAAGCATCCAGCTGATATGAAGTGAGAGGAGATGTACAAGAACACCCAAACTTGCAGACAGTACCCATTTGACCTAGCCTCGATGGCTTGATAATCAGAACTTGACTAGAGGAAGATTAAAAAAAGCAAACAATTTTTCATAAAGGAAATGAGTATAAATTGCTACAACTTGATGAACTTGACCTATACTTAGTAGCTCAAGGTACTAACTGAGAGGGAAGTATGCAGCGTAGATAGGGACAGGCAACTTAAGACATTGGCTACCTAAAATGAGGGGGCAATGGAGGCACTAAGTGACTGGCTTATAAGTTTCCAAGAGGGAGTTTAGTTTAAGAGTGTGCGGGTGTTATAGCGAGGATCATTCCCAACCCCTCAGTACACAGAGTTGACAGTGATGGGCAACTTAGACACTAGCTACCCAAGATGGGGGAGGGGGGGCACAAAGGCAAGAAGTGACTGGCTTACAAGCTTTCAAGAGGGAGCCTAGTTCCAGAGGGTGTGGAGGAAGGTAGAATCTCTGCTGAATAGTATCCAATCTGTCTGGGCATGGCTGATGAAAGGAGATGGGGATAGGTCTCTTGTGGTACAATAGTGAATAATTGTTATCAGGGCTGATTATGAGGGTTGGAATTGTAAAGGTAGTTGTTTTGTAACAAAAGGAGGGGAGTGGTTGATTTTGCAGTCCAGGAGCAGAGGTCCCTGGGACCATCAAGCAAGAAGAGTAGAGTGCAGGATCCTACCCAGAGAAGTGGAGTGCCAGAAATGGAGGCAGAGAGGATGATGGGGAGAGATGGAGCAGCTGGGGACTGGACTCAGGGAGGGAGAGGGGCTGTATGCTGATGGCCAGGGGTCAGGCTTGTGGGGTGTACCCTTTGATTGTTTGATGATGCATGGAGGAAATTGTAATCATTGCAATGAAACTAAATATGATAGGATGAATGTAAAACTGGTGTTCTCCTGTGTAAATGATCGTAATTCACAATAAAAACTTAAAACAAACAAACAAAAAAGTGTG
>NW_006408535.1:31427601-31442338 GCF_000296735.1 Chrysochloris asiatica | reverse complement strand
TTGTCTAGATGGGTCTGGTGGAAAGAGATGGGGATACGATTCTTATGATTCAATAGTGAGTAACTGTTATCATGACTAATTTTGACTGTCACAACTATAAAGGTAGAAGTTTTATAACAAAAATGGGGGAGTAGTTAGTCTTACAGTCCAGAAACAGAGGACCCTAGGACCATCAAAGGGAGAAGTGCACGAGCAGTGGGACCCTATCTAGAGAAGCAGCAATACCAGAGATTGAGGTAGAAATGAGGACATGGAGAGAGAGAGCAGCTGAGGACTCTGAACTCATGGAAAGAGAGGGACTGGGTGCTGGCGGCCAGGAGGCATGCTTGCAGAATGTGCCCTTTGGTTGTTTAAATTACTATATATTCCTGAGTGTTTCTGTGTATATCACCCCTCACTTCCCCAAAAAACCCAAACCAGAGGGAATGGAAGCAAATACTGTTGAATGATGATGTAAGGAGGAGATTGTAATCATTGCAATGAAACAATGATGTAAAGCTGATGTTTTCCCATGTAAACCATCACTCAGTTCACAATAAAAATATAAATAAATGAAAAAAAGAATTAGCTTTAAGTATTATTGTTTAAAGATTCAAAAGCTGAAGCCCTAGGAGAAGGGACTTGCTTAAGGTCCCATAACTTCAAAGTCAGAGTTGAACTAGAAACCTGGTTTTCTGTTCCCTTATCCAATCCCAGCAGTCCTGGTGTGGCACTGTGGGTTAATGCGTCAGACTGCAAAGCCTTTTGAACTGCAAGGTTGGCAGTTTAAGCTCACCAGCTGCTCCTTGAAACCCTATACAGGGTCACTATGGGTCAGAATCGACTCGACGGCACTTCACAACAACAACAACAAATCCAATCCCTGGAGTCCTGGTGAGGTGTGGTGGGTTAATGAGCTGGACTGCAAAGTCTGTTTGAACTGTAAGGTTGGTGGTTCAAACTCACCTCCTCGGAAACCCTATATACTTAACAACAATAATCCAATCCTTACCATACCTGGATTATTTCTATCTACTCTGAAATATGTTCTTTCTGACCCAGGGGTTAAGTAGTCTAGGACTTAACTGCCTGAGAGATGAACAGAGAGCAAAGCCCTCAAAACTATTTTTGCCTTCTTTCCTTTTTTGTTGTTCTCCCTATCTGCTAACCTCCATCTAAAAGACTCTCCTCTCTCCCTCTAGGTCTGCTTGACTGTTGTCCTGGTTTCTCCTTCTCACTAAATATCTGGGTTTCTGATCATTGCATTTGGTTGCCAAATGTACTAGTTTGCATTTCCCCCAGTCACATCCCTTAGGTTCTTTAATCTAGATTTCTAGACTCTGTAGGGAGAAATTTTTTTCTCTCTCCAGAGTTTTTAAGTGAATAGACTATTTCCTGCTCATCACTTATGTGTAATACCTATTCTGTTCGATTTACCAAAAGTCTGGTCAGGGAAGCTGAACGAAAATAGGGCTAGGAAACAGGTTCTTTAGATTGCTTCTTGGTGATGTCTTGGTAACTGCAGAGATGAGGCTTTAAAATGTATTAACAAATTAAGTAAAAATGTCTAACAAAGCTGAGCATTTACCCTTACCCCTCAAACACCACTGTTGCTGAGTCACTTCTACAAATTTGTTAGAGCAGAAATGTTCCACAGGATTTTTTGGCTGTAATCTTTATGGAAGGAGATCACCAGGCCTTTCTTCTGGATGAGTTTGAACCACCAACCTTTAGGGAGTTGTTTAAGTGCCATTGAGTAGGTTCCAACTTATAGCAACCCTGTCTAGGTTTCTGGGGAGCAGCTGGTGAGCTTGAACCACCGACCTTGCAGTTCAAACTGACTTTGCAGTCCAGGGCATTAACCCACAGTGCCACACCATTTGTGCTACCCAGGAACCTACCTACCAACATATGTGTATGGTAAACATTGATTAATGAAAAGAAGGCAAAAGCCACTGCTGTGGAGTCAATTCTGACTCTTAAAGATCCTATAGGGTTGCATAGAATTGCTCCCTAGGGTTTCTGAGACTGTAAATCTTTTACAGGAGCTAAAAACCTTATCTTTCGCCACAGTAAGAGCTGATGGGTTTGAACTGCCAACATTGTGATTAGCAGCCTGATGTTAAACCAACTAGGCCATCAAGGTTCCATAAAGGAGGCAAAAGTTTCCTGGACATATTAGTGGTACCCTAGCATATTGAATAATGTGTGTCCATGCTTATAATTTCACAGGTATAGCAAAGGATACAGTGTTTCCCAAATAAGAACCCTACCTACCTAATTTTAGGGCATACAGAAAAGGAAAATGCCTTTGGTGTGCTCAGAACCCTGAAGATCACATAAGCAAATAGAAACCATGTCTGGGCAAAAGTTAAAGCTTATAAAAGCTGGATGGAATTTTAGATATGATAGCAAAGTATAGCAAACTCATCTTACAGATGAGACCCAATGATACTTCAGCCCTGGGTCATTCACAGGGGAATTCTGAGGAAGCTCCTAGACTTTCTTAAGGCAGAATTTAAGAAAAGTTGTTAGCTGCTTTCTTGCTCCTTACATATATGTTTCTTCCTTTTATGGTTCAAAGGTAAAACTTCTACTGACATTTGTTGCTACCATTGGGTTCAAGCCTATACTCTTTCTATGGGGATGGTTTTGTCACAACATCTCCACGCCCCTAAGTATTCATAGCTCCAAGTGGGAGATATTCTCAATGGGTTTGAGAATACATTTAGGGTAATTGCCAAGGATTCCTGTTGGCCCTTTCTGTCACAGCCGTTTTTCCTCAGCTGTGGTATGGGGAATGGGATAACAGATTTGGGAGGAAAGGATGGGAAGGAGAGGAAAGGATGCCTTAGAGGGTTCAGCATTGTTCCACAGTGAACCAGCAGGGGAGCAGGACTGTGAGGCAACTCTGAGGCTCTAGGGGAAGTCTCCTGTACAGCACAAGGAAGAAACATCCGGTCTGTAGCAGCTTTAAGGAGGGCTAATGTTTCCTTGGAGGGAAAGATGCCACTAACAGAACCTCTAAATATGGGCACAGTGGGATCTGAGCAAAGCAGTAACTTGGGAGAGGTTGTGTTCTACCCCAAACACAATCTGTCTGTTAAGGCTCTTCATAATCCATGGAGCACTGATTTGACCTTGTCTTTTTTTCTTTTCTTTTAACAAAGTCCTAGTGTGGCGCTGCAGGATAATGTACTGGACTGCAAGGGCAGTTTGAGCCATGAGGCTGGTGGTTCAAACCCATCAACCACTCCTCAGAAACCCTAGACAGGGTCGCTATGAGCGACTTAACAACAGCACAAATGTGTGATCCTAGAGCTTTATCAAGGAACACATCTCATAAAGAAATGCTGTGTGAATGAAGTTCACCCAGTGTTCCTGAACTTTGGTCACATTCGAGCACTTGTAGTGAGTGTCACTGCACTCACATAGCATGACAGTAACAATACCCCTATGGGTAGTAAGTTCTGTATGCTAGGTATTTTTCTAAGTGTTTCACTCGTTTCCATTTTGGTAAGTTAAGTGGAGGAGCCAGGGATATGAACCCCAAATCTGGCTTCAGAACCCTTGTGTTTAACTCTAGACCACATTGTTGCATACACCAACTGTTTGCTAACTAGATAATTGATCTCTGAGTTAGGACTTCCAGACTTTCACAGGTGTACACATATATACCCACACCACTGCCCACTGTGCCCAAAACTTGCTCGGTCCTAAGAATTATCAGGACACTTGACACAGAACTAGATTCCCAGGCCCTAGTCACAGTGTACTCATAATTAAGCATGTTTTAAATATTAATATAGTGAAGTGGGGACCCGCCCTGAACACTATGAAACTTAAGTCTTTGTACTGATGAAGGAAGGTTTTGCCTCTGAGATTTTTGGGCATGTCATTGCTCAATTCTGTAGTTGGTCATGGGACTGTCATAAGAATACATGAAAAAATTTTCCTTCATAAAGGAAATCTACTTAAACAACAGATTATGTAACAAACTCATAAAATACTATGTGTGTATTTATGGGTATGTCAATGAAAATATATTACCTGTATAGGTCAAATTTCTGGGTTTTCTTTTTGAGCTTTGTTTCCCTTGCAGCACAAACCTAAACTCCTCATCCAGATTGTCACCAAATCCTCCAGCATCTATCCCAGGTGACTTACACACACCCCAAACCAGGCAGCATTCTGACCGACATTAGCTCTCTCCCTCTGGGAGCGCTCATCCGCTCTCAGCACAGCTCAACAATGAGAAACTTTTTCTCTTCTCCCTCAGGGGAACCTTCACATTTATCCAATTCATTCTCTTGCAACTCAACTCTCCAGAAAGAAAAGGGGGGAAAATCCCACCCCTAAGAGACGATCTTCTGGTCTGAGGACGTTACTTAGCAACGGCACAAAGACCAGTGAGCAAAGGGGGACCTGGGGAGAAAACTCTTGGGTGGGGAGACAGAGCCAGTTTGAAAACTCCATTTCATCCAGAGAAAAAAACAAGGAAAACACAAACAGAATCATTCCTCACAAAAGCTGACCGGGGCTTCTCCCCTGCACAGGTCGTCTCCTTACCCCTCTCATATCAACTCCTTCAAGACCCCAATGACCAAGTTCCCCCTCCCCTGCTTTCGCCCCCGGCCAGGGTGCCCTCCCCTTGCCCTGGCCTGACCCACACAGGGCCCTCCCCCCCGCCCCCCAGGCACCCACCGTTCTCAGACGCGCTGGGACCTTCGCAGTCCGAGATTAACTGTTGGGGTTTCCGCTGCTTTCGCCGAGACATTCCCAGGCAGAGAGGTGGGAGAGGGAGGGGCAACGCTCACTTAGTCTTAACTGGGGTGACCTGCCCCGGTGTCCCCTTGGGTCTAAAGCCAACTGATGCTTTTCCCCTAGTGCAAATCACTCTAAAGCAGAGACGGTCTCCCTTCCCAGAGACAGTCAGACTCTGCTCCCTCTCCCTGACTCTCTCGCTGTTTCTCTCTCAATCTCTGCAAGTCTTTAAAGGGGAGACGCCCCCTTTTTTTTTTCTTCAGCTTCTTCCCTACGCTTCTGCAGCTCCCATTGTAAAAGCAAAAATCCTAATCTTTCCGCACACTCTTTTCTTTTGTACTGCAGA
This sequence comes from Chrysochloris asiatica, assembly GCF_000296735.1. Classification (NCBI taxonomy): domain Eukaryota; kingdom Metazoa; phylum Chordata; class Mammalia; order Afrosoricida; family Chrysochloridae; genus Chrysochloris; species Chrysochloris asiatica. Next base: position 31,437,249 of record NW_006408535.1, on the reverse strand, counting down.
GGAAAGGATTTAACCCTCTCCTCCCTGTGAGGGCTCCAGGTCTCTCTCTGCTGTCTGCTCAGAGACCTTCCTTCACTTGCTTGTCTAACTCTCCTTCCAAGCTCTTCACAGCGCTTTTTGGTTCTTTCACTATTCTATGTCATCTCCCCCTGCCCCCGCTTGATAATGTGGCTGCTTCTGAAGTACAAGCTGAAATAAGAATTTTAAGGTATATCTTGATTATGAGGCCCAGAAGTCAACTACCTCCAGTTGAAAACGGGACTATGAAAGGCTAACAAAAAGATTGAGTGAAAATCGGCAGTCATTATAATAACTTAATATATGTATTGTTGTAGTTGTAAAGTGTCATCGAGTCCCTTTTGACTCACAGTGACCCTATATAGGGTTTCCAAAGAGCGGCTGGTGAGTTTGAACCACCAACCTTGTGATTCAAATCAACCTCTCTGTCCAGTGCATTATCTTGCAGTACCACACCAGGAGTCAGATGTATGTATAGCTTTTTATAATTTATAGGATATTTTGCTGCACATGACATCTTTTTGACTATTATAAATCTGGGATTATCATGGCAGATTTTACTTTCCCATTTTTAGATAATCCCATTTATAGATGAACCGAAGGTTAAGTGAGGTTAGGTAATTTACCCAATGTTGCACAGCTATGATGTAACGAAGACTGACCTGGGACCCAGGTATTGCTGATAGTAGCCTAGCATTCTTTTCTCTATACTCCTGAAGGCACAATATGCCATCATACTGATAATATTAGTGGGGGGAAGGGGGGAGTAAAGGACTGATCTAAAGGAGTCTCATTTAAAATAGGAATGGGCTCAGTGGATTTTCTCTCTCCCATTCCCTGTCCAGCTCTAAGGGTTGAAGGAATGCCTCTGAGAAGATGAATTAGATGAGTTTCATGATAGTTCAGAATAGACACCACAAAGAGACATTTTCAGTTCAATATAAAGGAACTTTCTAATAGTGTGTTGGACTGTCTAGTGAATTTGTAAGATCTCTGTAATATGTTCACACAGAGGCTGGAAACCATTGTCAAGCATTGTGTGGCAAAGATTTGCCTATGGATAAGGAATTGGATCTTTAAATAGTCTTTCATCTTTCAATTATATCTCTTGTTCACCAACCAGGTCTTTCCTGTTCCGACCTCACACTTAAGGATAATTCTTTCATTATTCTTTAACTTCTGGCTGTGCTATTCCTACTAGGCCGAGAATATTCCAGATGAGCCCTGTCCTCTAACTAAAATGCCTGGATTCCCTGCTATTAGTCCTGTTTACCTTTTACTTTTCTGTTTAAGATGAGAGAGCATATGAAACACCGTTAGTTGGGAAAGTGGAAATTATTTTCTGCATTCAGGTTAGTGATAAAAGTTTATTTGATAGCTGACTTTGTCTTCAGAAAAAGCAAAGCAAAGCAAAGTTCATTCATAGGATTGGGTACAATCTCAAAGTTCTTTACATTTCCTCCATTATGTAAGTCTAGGCTGGTGTTCTAGTGTGGCTCTAGAGGTTAATGTGCTGGACCGCCACTTCAGTTTAAACTGCAAGGCTGGCGGTTCAAGCTCACCAGCTGCATCTCAGAAATAGCACTCAACAACAACAAGAAGCCTAGGCTAGTGTAGCAATACTAAGAAAGGGAGCAGACAACAGATGGTAGTTGTTGGACTGTTGGTGATCACTGAGGCAGGTACCCACATCTGAAGAGTTTGGGGTAACATTATGATTTTTGCTTTGGAGTTACTGACTTCATTATTTTCCCAATCTTTTGGGGTCAGGACCTTCTCCTTCCACTGTTGGATTTCTTATTGCTAACTTTGTCTCATTCATCCTGGTAACTTCACTGTGGTAGGCAGGTGCAGTTATAATTAGGCAATTGTAGGAAAATTGGAGACATTGAGGCAAGGAAAGCTTATAATTCCTCCGCCAGGGTCCTGTCACTCTCCCATCCACAGTTTTCATCTCTTATGTACCTTTTTGAGGAAAAGAAAAGTGGATGGGAATATAGTGGGGTTCTGGTTTTTTTTTTTTTTTTGCTTTTCTCAGGAGTCTATTATGAAACCTCATGGGCAAATTTGAGGGTCCACATTTGTCTCTTTCCTGTGTCTTGGTTGTCTTCATCTTTTACATTTTTTTTCTCCCTCCTGGTAGTTGCCCTTATTGTGAAAGGAAGGGCTTTTTCCCCTCCTCTCCTTTCTTCCGCCCTCACCAGTTTACCATTTTTTTCCTTTTACCTCTCCACTGTGGCCTCTTGACCTCCCCACAGAGTTACAAAAGTAAAATCCTTGAAGAGATGCTGCTGTGAGAATGTTAATGAGCCTGCTCCACAAAGGGGCAAAGACTTTACTTCACTGAGTTGGAAAAAAGCCCCTTTGAAAAGGGGTTTCTGTGTGTGGTGAAGTGGAGAGGGGAGGAGAAGAAGAGAGAGAAGGGAGGAAAGAAGGGAGAGAGAAAAAGTCAGAGACAGATGAAAGAGAGAAATTAAAGAGGAGAGACTTAAACTTAATACTAGAAAAGAATATTAAGATAACACTTGTATTTCTTCAATTCGTGATCTAATTAAAAAAAAAAATGTTCTATGGTCTTTTGACTTTGTAGACTGGAGTAAGTGCTTATATTCCCTAGAAGCTGAAGAGGCATTTAAGGGCATTGGAGATAATAAAGGAGCAGGAAAAAGGGACTTATCCTGGCACCCCACCCCCACATGTGGGAGCCTGACTGGCTCTCACTTGAGGAATAACTTAAAGTACTATGGAAGGGTTACATCATGAAGTCAATTTTTAAGCCATAAGACTGAACATAATCTCTCTATCCTTCATTTGTGTGTACAGGTTACCTGTGGATTGGTTAAAATGGATGTTATAGTTCATTGGTGAGAAAATCAAATCCTTAAAAAACAAAGATATGTTGTTGGTTTTTAAAGAAAACCAGATATCTTGTTTGAATCTCAGAATTTAGTACAAATTATTTTGTGTTTTTTTAACACAATTATAGTTGCTTGTTGCTAAGTGCCATCGAGTCGGGACCCTGTACAGGGTTTCCTAGGAGCAGCTGGTGAGTTGGAACTGTAGGCCTTAGCCCAAACTGACTTTGCAGTTGACTGCATTAACCGGCAGCACCACACCAGAAGTCCTTTAACACAATACCACTGTTAAAGAAGCCCTGAACTCTGTGAGGAACAAAGAGAAGGTGATTTGGAATGAGATCTCTGGAAGAGAAAGGTTGACGAGCCGGTCAGGAATGCTAATTCCCAGAACCCTGAATCTCCCCTGGACTAGTGTTTCCCACACCCACTGCTTCACAGTAATCACATGAGGAATTTATTCAAAATTCGTACTTTTGGGCTCCACCCCAGCTCTACTTAATCAAAATATGTGGATGTTGTGGGGTGTGATCTGTACTTGGGATTTAAAAATTTTTTTTAAACCCTGCAATCATTCTTTTGCAGAGTTAAGACTGGGACAATTGTGTTCAACTGGTGATTTCTAAACCATGGCCTCTAGAATCCTAGGGGACTGCAGTGTTGTTGCAAGAGAATCCATGTACCCTGTTGACAGAATAAACAACGTGTCTCTCAAATGTTTGTACTACTGTTTGCTAAATATTTGTTGGTATGGTTAACACCAATACACTGTTAAGTCATTTAAAAATATTTCTCTACACATAATGACTTTTGCTCTAAAAATACAACTATTTGTTATGTGGGGGTTCAGGAAACTTTCTGGCATTTCATCATCACCCTTTCTCTCAGGACAATGTTCTGCTCTTCCTCTTTTTCTACTTTGTAGAAGAGCAGGCCTTGTGGAGGTACTTTTCCTCTCCTCTAAAGAGTTAGAATCCTTTGAGGAATTTGGCTTAATAGAAATAGAACTGAATCAGGAATCTAGAAACCCGTGTAATGCTTCTATTGATAGCAATAATCATAGCTGCAGTATATTCTTATGTTCCAGGCCCTTTGAATATATGATATCATTTAACCCTAAAGCAACTTTGCAAAGGATGCTTTTTATTACATATTTATAACACACTGTTGTTATGCGCCCTTTAGTGGAGTCCAACTCACCGGTACCCTTAAAAGAATAGAACACCTCAGTTTACAAATGAGGAAACTGAAGTTTAAAGAGGCAAAGTAGCTTTCTTGCTCAAGTTCTCATAGTTGATAAATGGCAGGGTTGAATTTTACCCCAGGAGTGCCCTACTGGCTAGCCTACTTTTGCCATCCTGCTGATGACTGTCTCTATTATGGGCTTCACTTTCTGTCTGCAGACCTCATGTGTGACTTAAACTTTCAACTTCCAAAGAAAATTTAAAGATTTACAGTAAATATCTATAGCCAATATGGGTCTTATATATAGTGCCACGTGTTTTTTTTTTGTCTTGCTAGCATTAACGGAATAAAGAGTAAGGAAACATGTCCTTTGCAAAACTTTACTAAACAAGAAAGCATTGGCAAACAATCCCTGGTCTTATTAGATGATTTCCGCCTGGCCTCATTCAGGTGGCAGTTGCCATGGTGTTTTAGGGGAAGAGGGAGGGAGAAGATCAAGGAGGGTCATTCAGACTGAATCTTGTCTGGTGTTTCTTTTCATAGTTCATTCTGCAAAGGATGGCAGGGATTTAAACATTCATATGAAAGAGGATAGAACTTAGTGTTTTTGCTTTTCTTTATTTCTCTATGTTGCACAAGTTAAATATAGGAGAAATGGAGTTTGTGAAGAGAGCAAGGCAGTGAAACAGGAAAGGGAGGTGGTGGGGGAAGGACCCTGATCTTAGCAAACAGTGAGAGAGAAGGCTGGGGTGGGGGGTGGTTAGAGAGAGAGAGAGAATAAGAATGTTTTCTAGGGAGACATCATAGGAACAATTTGTTAAAGTTCTGAGGATTCTGAGGTTGATCTTTTGAAAGAAAACAATCATTCTACCAGATGGGGGTCAGGTAGAAACAATGGGGTGGGGATTCAATGAGAAAAGAAAAGGAAAAAAACAGAGCAATAAGAAAGGAAAACAGATCAGAGAGATTGGAAGAAAGAGTTAAAGTTGCATGGGTAAATCTTTGGAGGAATAGAGACATATGGATTGATGTTTATCAGAAAACGTGTGGAGATGTAGGATAAGCACTGGAGTACTAAACCTTCCATCTGTTCCTCAGGAATCCTATACAGTGTTGCTATTGAGTGCACCTAACAATAACAACCTAATAGAAAAGTAGTGAGTCTTCTTGAAGAAACTTTAAGAAGATAGGTGAATTCCCAGTGTTGTGATGCTGGAGGAGACCTTAGGGTACATACATCTCCAAATCTCTCAGTGTTCTCTATAAAACTCAGAGACGTTAAGTGACCTTTTAAAAGATTATCCAGAACCAGGTTTTATCTCAGAGAATGGCTTTTTGTCTACCATGGAAATGTGGAAGAAACTGGGAAATAATGAATGGTAAGTCAAATTTTAAAAGATAGATCCTAAATTTCTCCACCTTCTCTACATTTATGACCTTTTTTTTTTTTTTTTCTTATGGGGACCACTGGGGTTTTAGGAGCTAATTCCATTCTCTTACCTTCATACCCCAAAGTATTTTAGTCAGATAATAATCTGTTCTTCATTTTACAGACTATTCCCGGGAAAGTGATCCCTCAGTGACTAATTTAAGTACTGAGAAAATTCTTGTTGTTGTTTAATTGATTCCTAATTATATTTTAAGCACAAATCTTTAAAATTTGTCCTTGGTAGAATTTATTCATTTATTCAACAAATATATTTTGGCACCTCTTATGCTAAAGGAGCCCTAGTGGTGCTTCAGGATAAGCACTGGACTTCTAACTGCAAGGTTGGCAGCTCAAACCCACAAGCTTCTCCATGGGTGACAGATGAAGCTTTTGGCTTCTGTAAAGATTTACAGCTTCAAAAACCCCATACAAGGTACCTATGAGTCAGAATCTATTAATGGCAGTGGGTTTAGTACTTAGTACACAGCAAGAAATAAGACAGATTCTGTCTAGGTAATTACTCAGCTATTTTGCCTCATAGCCACTGATTTATCGCCCTGGTCAGACTGGAATGGAAAATATACTTTTTCTCCTTATTCCTCATAGTGTCCAGCAACCAAAGCATAGCGGCTATGTGTGATCTCATGAGATATATCAATTTGGCTAAGAACATTGGGTGGTTGGTTACTTAAGGATGAAGAAGGTAGGCAAGAAGACTTGTATTAATACCTACTCCACTCTTCCGGCTCCAGGTTCCTGTCATGGCCCACAGCTTAGGCTTCCCCTAAACATGACTTGATTTAATTGTATATTTGATTCACATTTAGTTCTATGCTGGGTCTCACTCACCCACTGCCAGTAGAGTCAATTCCAACTTATAGAAACTCCATAGGACAGACTAGAACTGCTCCATAGGGTTTTTGATACTGACAATTTTTATGGAAACAGACTGCATCACCTTTATCCCATGGAGCAGCTGGTTGGTTTGAACTCTGAACCTTTCTGTTTGTTGTAAGTGGAACATTTCACTCACTGTGTTACCAGGACTCCTTTTCTGTATTGGGTAACTATGTCGTCATTAAGTACCATTGCATCGGTTCTGACTCATAACGACCCTGTGAACAACTGAATGAAACACTGCCTGATCCTGAGCCATCCTTACAATTGTTATTCTTGACCTCAATGCTGTTACCACTGTGCCAATCCATCTCCTTGGGAGTCTGACTCTTTTTTGATGACCCTCCACTCTACCAAGCATGATGTCCTTCTCCAGGGACTGGTACCTCCTGATAACATGTCTGAAGTATGAGAGACAAAGTCTCACTGTCCTGATTTCTAAGGAGCACTCTGATGTATCTCCTCCAACACACACTTGTTTGTTTTGGCAGTCCACAACATCTTCAACGATCTTCTCCAACACCTCAACTCAAATGCATCAATGCTTCTACAAGTCTCCTTGATTCACTGACCAACTGTCACAGCATATGAGGCTATCTAAAATACCCTGGCTTGGGTTAGGCACACCTTAGTCTTCAAATTGATATCTTTGCTCTTTAACACTTTAAGGAGGTCTTGTGCAGCAAATTTACTTAATGCAAAACGTCGTTTGATTTCTTGGCTGCTGCTTACATGAGTGTTGATGGTAGATTTAAGCAAAATGAAGAGTTTGACAAACTTAAATCTTTTCTCTATTTATTATGATGTTATTTATTGGTCCAGTGGTAAACATTTTTGTTTTCTTTACATTGAGGTACAATCCATACTGGAGACTGTAGTCTTTGATCTTCATCTGTATTTTAAGTTCTCTTTGCTTTCAGCAAGGTAGGTTGTATCATCTGCACATTGCAGGTTGTTAATTGCAGTCTTCCTCCAATCCTAATGCCAAAATCTTCTTCATATAATCCAGCTTCTCAGATTATTTGCTCAGCATACATATTGAATAAGTATGGTGAAAGGATACAACCCTGGTGAATGTCTTTCCTGATTCAGTATCCTCATGTTCTGTTCTAATGACTACCTCTTGAACACAATTAAGTGTTCTGGAATACCCATTATCCACAGTTTGTCATGATCTGTATAGTCAAAAAAGTCTTTGCATCCTCAAGAGCACAAGTAAACATCTTTCTGATATTGTCTGCTTTTAGTTAAGATGCACCTGACATCAGCAATTATATCCCTCATTCCATGTCCTCTTCTTAATCCAACTTGAACTTCTGGCAGTTCTCTGTCAGTGTACTGTTGTAACTAACCATTTGTGAATTATCTTCAGCAAAATTTTACTTGCATTGATGATACTGTCTGATGATTTCCACAGTCCGTTGAGTTACTGCTCTTTGGAATGGGTACAGACATGAATCTCTTTGAATCCATTGGCCAGGTAGCTGTTTTCTATATATGTATGTATTGTTGTTGTTGTTGAGTGCCTTCAAGTTGATTCTGACCCATAGTGACCCTGTATAGGGTTTTTGAGGAGCAGCTGGTGAGCTTGAACCACTGACCTTGCAGTTCAAACGGCTTTGCAGTTTGGAGCATTAATCCACAGCACCATACCAGGACTCCAAATATGTATATGTTGTTGTTGTTAAGTGCCATCAAGTCGATTCTGACCCATAGCGACCCTGTATGGGGTTTCCAAGGAGCAGCTAGTGAGCTTGAACCACTGACGTTACAGTTCAAATGACTTTGCAGTCTGACTCATTAGCCCATAGCTCCACACCAGGACACCTAAATATGTATATAGGTATATACATTTGCTATTTTTGGTAAGTGCCGTTGAGTTGATTCTTACTCATAGCAACCCTACATAGAGTTTCCAAGGAGTGGCTTGGTGGGTCTGAACTACAGGCCTTGTCATTAGCAGTCCAGTGCTTATCCTACAGCACCACACTAAGACTGCATGGTCAATTCCAACTCATAGTTGTATGGGTTTCCAAGGCTTTAAGTCTTTATGGGAGTTGTGCAAGAACATCCAAACCTACAGGTAGTACCTATTTGACCTAGCTTGGATGGCTTGATGATCAGAACTAGACTAGAGGAAGATAAAGAAGTTTGATACAGGAAGCAAGTGTAAATTGCTACAATTTGATAAACTTTACCTTTACTTATGGATGTAGTAGCTCAAAATACCAAACGAGAGGGAAGGAATCTTCAAATCAAGTATCAGTCCTATCCCCTCAGTACACAGGGTCTGTAGGGATGTCTACCTAAATAGGAGGGTGTGGGGGGCGCTACTAAAGGCACAAAGTGCTGGTTTACAAGTTTTCAGGAGGGAGATTCGTTTCAGAGTGAGCGGGAGAAGTTAGAATCCCCACTGAATACTTTTCTTCTTATCTAGATGGGTCTGGTGAAAGGAGATGGGGAAAAAGATTCTTTTGATTCAAAACTAATTATTATCATAACTAATTGCAATTGTTACAACTGTAGGTAGAAGTTGTGTAACAAAAAGGGAGAGGGGGGAGTAGTTAATCTTGCATTCCAGAAATAGAAAATCCTAGCTAGGGCCATCAAGAGAGAAGAGTATGAGCGGAATCTGGGATCCTAACCAGAGAAGCAGAGACACCAGAGATGGAGGCAGAGATGATGACATACAGCAGCTGAGGACTCTAGACTCATGGGAAGATAAAGACTATGTGCAGGCGGCCAGGAGGCTGGCTTTCAGAATGTGCCTTTTAGTTTTTTAAACAATTATATATTCCTGAATGCTTTTGTGTACATTAAAAAAAAAAAAAAAAGAGGGAAAGAGGCAAATACTGTTAACCTATGGTGCATGGAGGGGATTTTAATCATTGCAATGACACAAAATACAATTGGTTGAGTGCAAAACTGATGTTCTGCCATGTGGAAACTATCACTCAGTTCACAAATAAAAGCTTTAAAAAAAAAAATCTTAATGGGAGCAGAAAGCCTCATCTTTCTCCTAAGAAGCCACTGATAATTTTGGTTACCAGTCCAGTGCTTCCTTCCTTTCTGAAAAATAGTATTGGCTTTGTAATATGTTTGTTGCTAAATAAGCTCAGCAAGCAGGCTTTTTTTTTTTTTTTCTTAAATGTTTTATTGTGAATTATGTGATAGTTTACATGGGAGAACATTGGTTTTACATTCATTCTATCCTATATCCTCTCATTGCCATGGTTACAATCCCCTCCATGCAATCCTTCCCCC
>NW_006408535.1:31417892-31420651 GCF_000296735.1 Chrysochloris asiatica | reverse complement strand
GTCACTATGAGTCGGCACCTAACAACAACACCAGTACACAAATCATGAAGGCAGACAGTGACATTATGGAATTGCTGTAGGCAGTGAATGTGGTGTCAGAAAGTTTCATTGGAAGAAGAAGGAAAAGAATGCTTGGTAATAAATATGGGCAGGGAAGAGAGAAAGGGAGACTCAAAGGGTGAGTGAAGGGGATCAGTGGATTTAAGAGTAGAATTTGCAGATAATGGAGAAGGACTTAATGACCAAATTGTATGTCCATGAGGTTCAGGTCTTCTTTTGCCCCTTCTGGTTTAGCTGCCTTTCCTCTTGGTCAGATGATTGTTATCAGGGGTAGTGTGTGTGTTTCCAAAAGTTGGATGGAGGTCTGAAAGCAAAGGGAGGATAAAGAGTGACTGTCACTCAAGGGGAGGAGTCCTGCTGGCACAGTAGTTAAGTGCTTGGCTGCTGACTGAAAGGTCAGCACTTTGAACCCCCCAGCTGCTCCGTGGAAGAAAGATGTGGCAGTTGGCTTCAGTAAAGTTTGCAGCCTACTCTGTTCTATAGAGTTACTGTGAGTTGGAATTGACTCAATGGCAACACTTTGTGTATTTGGTCACTGAAGGGGAGTTATTCTTTCCATCACGTACTACCATCTCTACTCTGTGTACCTTACACCATCTTTCCTCACAGTTTTGTTTTTTTTTTAACTTTTTATTGTGAGTTGGGTGAAGATTTACAGAGCAGATCATCATTTCACACTCAGCAATTCATGCACATTTTGTTTAATCTCATTGCAATCCCGTCCTTCCCTTTTCTTTCCTAACCCTTCTGAACTTTGTCCTTGGGTAAACACTTCCCTTTTGATCTCAAGTGGTTGATTAGTTTAAGGTGTGTATACTTCTCTAGTGTTATTGTTCCCCTTACAGCCCTGTCTATTGTTTGGCTGAAAACTGAGACATGAGGGTGAGTTCAGTTTCAGGTCTGAAGGGTGACTAAGGGCTATAGTCTCAGTCTCTATCTGACCAGCAAGCCTGATCTTCTTTATATCTTGGAGTTTTGTTCCACATTTTTCTTCCACTCTAGTGTGATCATTTTTCTTCACACTCTAGTGTGATCCTTTTCATAGCAGTTGATAGTGGTAGTGCCATCTAGTTCTTCTCATCTCAGAGTCATAGACACTGACTATATGTGATCTATTGATTCATTGGATGAATTGTTCCCTTATGTCTTCGATTTTCATCACTCTTCTTTCCTCCAAGCAGGGAGAGACCAATATTTGCACCTTAGGTGGCCTCTTAAGAGGTTTTAAGACCTGCCACTACTTACCAAAGTAGAATGTAGAACATTGTCTTTGTGGTTTATATTATGCCAATTGATTTTGGTGTCCCCCAAGACTTTGTCCTGAGCCCAGGAACTCATTCCCTCATATGTTTGGTTACGTCTTAGAAGGTTTCATAACTTTGGCCCTTGTATGTTCTACAACATTCACATATATATTTGCAGCAAAGGTCAATACCCATGGACAGATATCCTGTCACACCTAAATATATTTGTGGGTATACTCCCCCTCCCATACCCATTCAGTCTGTGTGTCTATCCAGGTATCTATTTGTAGAAAACTATTATTGTAGGATTGCACACACAGCATTTTTAAGCTGCTCATCTTTATAGGGTCACCCTGAAATCCTAGTATTAACTTAGTTTTCTTGAAATGGAAAATGGATAGACTCTGTCTTCCACCAAAAAGTACCTGAATCATAGCCTTAGAAAATCAACTCAATAAAATCATAGCATATTATTTAAAACTTTAGAAGAACAACTAAAAAGTGTCATACCCATTATAGTATATGAAATCTCTTCTATATATAAGATATTTAAAAAGAGAACATTAAAAATGTATAATGTAATTTTTGAAATAAAAATAACCTCACATTTATATGAAGCTGTGTTTTATGAAGATTGTTGTTGTTGTTAAGTGCCATCGAGTCAGTTCTGACCCATAGAGACCCTGTATAGGGTTTCCAAGGAGCAACTGGTTTGCTTGAACTGCCGACCTTGCAGTTCAAACGGCGTTGCAGTCCAGTACATTAACCCACAGCACACCAGGACTCCTTCATAAACTTTATGAAGTTTAGCCATCCTTTAAAATCCTCTGAGTATCCACTCTATACCAACTGGGCATGATGTATGTGAACATAACCTCATGACCTTTCTACACTCCAGGGACTTATACATTGAAAATCCACTTGAGAAAGAGAACTCATATGACACATCCTTGCATTTTTGGAAAATCACTCAACTTAAGTTCTAGTGAGGCACTTTCATTTTCGGATTAAATCATCTTGACAAAATAATCATCCTTACCTCTCTAGACCCCAGTTTCTTTCTTTGCAGTAATACAGATGATTTCCTCAGTTCGTTTTTTTTTTTTTTTTTAATTTAAGTTTTTATTGTGAATTGAGTGACTAGTTTATATGGGGGAAACATCAGTTTTATACTCATTGTTTCATTGCAATGATTATAATCTCTGTGCATCATCACTTAGCAGTGTTTACTTCTATTTCCTGTTTTTTGTTTGTTTGTTTTGTTTTGGGGGAGTGGGTGAGGATGTACCCTAAACTTTCAGGAGCATATAATCATTTAAACAACCAAAAGATGCATTCTGCAAGCCGGCCCCCTGGCCACCAGCACCTGGTTGCCAGCACACAGCCTTTCTCTTGCCATGAGTTTGGAGTCCTCAGCTGCTCTCTCTCTCCATGTTCTTATCTCTGCCTCCATCT
>NW_006408535.1:31387112-31416922 GCF_000296735.1 Chrysochloris asiatica | reverse complement strand
ATCAATGGAGAAAAGATTGAAGTTGTCAAGGACTTCATTCTTCTTGGATTAATTATCAACACTTATGGAAGCAGCAGTCAAGAAATCAAATGATGTATTGAATTAAGCAAATCTGCTACACAAGACCTTTTTAAAATGTTGAAGAGCAAAGATGTCAACTTGAAGACTAAGGTGTGCCTGACCCAAGTCATGGTGTTTTCAATAACCTCATATGCATGTGAAAGCTGGACAGTAAATAAGGAAGACCATAGAAGAATTGATGCATTTGAGTTATGGTGTTTCTCTGAAAGAAAAAAGTTGCCAACCAAGAATCATATACCCAGCAAAGCTGCCTCTCAAATATTATGGTGAAATTAGGATATTCCCAGGTAAACAGAAATTAAAGGAATTTGTAATAACCAGACCAACTTTACAAAAAAATAGTAAAGGGTGCTCTTTGGACTGAGACCCAACATCAGCAGACAACAACCTGAGATTATCATACAGACAACACCACCTATAACTCAATACAGATATAGAAATATTAAAAGTAAAACAAATCTGTAAGTTTGTTATAGGTTTAACAAACTTGAAAAACTGAAAATAGGGAATCAGAGACATCAATTTATAATGAAGTCAATTACAAAGCGAAAAGAGGGAATAGTGTAGATATAGAACTTCCAAATGATGAGGAAGTCAAGTAGATTTAAAGATAAAACAGATTGATTTAAATGGAGAAAAATTGATAAAGTATAGGGTCATCTCAAAGAAAATTAATACACCTTCACATCAAAATCAAAAGAGGAAAACCAGAAAGATTTAGTAAACATTAACATAACAGAAATGAAAATTAAAAGAAAATCCACAAACAAAATGAACTCAGGGCAAAACATTAGGTGGAACAATGAACCAGCAGCACCACGAACAAACAAACAAACATCACATAGCAAAATGACAGCAATCAATTAATTGTTGTTGTTGTTAGAGGCCATCAAGTCGATCAGTGTCCAATGTATCAAATCTGTTCTTGAGATGATCTTTAAATTCAGGTGGGATATGTTCAAGGTCATATTTTTGCTCTTGTGGACTTGTTTTATTTTCTTCAGTTTCAGCCTGAGCAATTGATGGTCTGTTCCACAGTCTTCCCCTGGCCTGGTTTTGGCTGATGATTTGAGAACTTTTCCACCTGTCTCTTCCCACAGATGTAGTCAGTTTGATTTCTGTGCATTCCATTTGTTAAGGTCCATGTGTACAGTTGTCTTTTATATTATTTAAGAAAGGTATTTACAATGAAGAATTTATTGGTCTTGCAAAATTCTATCATGTGATCTCCAGCATCAACTCTTTCATGTTTTCCAGTGACCAATCCTCTTTGTTTCTAACCTTTGCATTCCAAGTGCCTGTAATTATAAATGCATCTTGATTGGATGTTTGATCAATTTTAGACTGAAGAAGTTGGCCGAAGTCTTCAATTTCATTATCACTGGCTTTTGTGGTTGTATAAATTTGAATAGCAGTTATATTAATTGATCTTCCTTGTAGGCGTGTGGATATTATCCTATCACAGACAGCATTATACTTCAAGATAGAACTTGAAATGTTCTTTTTGATGACAAATGCAATGCCATTCCTCTTTAATTTTTTATTCTTAGCATAGTAAAACATGTGACTGTCTGGTTCAAAATGGCCAATACCAGTCCATTTCAGTTCACTAATGTCTAGGATATCGATGTTTATGTCTTCCCTTTCATTTTTGACAACTTCTGGTTTTCTTAGATTCATACTTCATCCATTCTATGCTCAGATTATTAATGGATGTTTACAGCTGTTTCTCCTCATTTTTAGTTGTGCCCCATCAGCAAATGAAGGTCCCCAAAGCTTTACTCCATTAATTTCATCACAGTCAACTTTACTTTGAGGAGGTATCTCTTCCCCAGTCATATTTTGAGTGCCTTCTAACCTGAGGGGCTCATCTTCTGAAACTGTATCTGACAATATTCTGGTGCTCTTCATCATGTTTCAATATTCAATATTCTGGTTCTGACAGTGTTCCACTGCTATTCATAAGGTTTTTTCCCAATAACTAAATACCTGAAAGTAATCTTTCTCTCCTTTTTCCTAGTCTGTCATAGTCTGGAAGCTTAGCTGAAACTTGTCCACCATGGGTGACCCTGCTGGTATTTAAAATACCAGTGACATCTCTTCCAGAATCACAGAAACACACAAGCCACCACAGTATGACAAACTGACAGATGAGTGGTAGAATCAATTAATACCTATTGATAATTATACTGAACGTAAATGAATTAAATGCACCAGACAGAGAATAGCAGAATGGATAAGACAACATGCTTTCTATAAAAGACACATCAAAAAGATGGAAACAGCCTAAATGCCCATCAACATAAAAATGGTTAAGTGAACATTGATATGTACACACAATGGAATACTATGCAACACTGAAGAATAATGATGAATATGCAAAACACTTCATAACATGGATGAACCTGGAGGACATTATGCTAAATGAATTTAATTACAAAAGGACAAATATTGTATGAGACCACAGTTATAAAAAGTTAAGGAAAGATTTTCTTGTTAAAAGAAACATTGTGTGGGGCAGGGGAAGGGAAAATTGGGAGGGGAGGGCAAATTATTCACTGGCTAGTGGGTTGACGCATGCTAACATAGGTGATGGGGCAGGCAATATACAACAAGAGGGAGGTTGGCAGAAGAAAAATGACTTAGGAAGGAATGCAAGAGTTAAAGTGAATAGAGGTAAATATTGTTAACTGATGGTACATGTGGGGCATTGTAATCACTGTAATGAAGCAAAATATATGATTTGTTGAATGTAAAACTGATGATCTGCTCTGTAATCCTTCACTCAATCCACAATAAAATAAAATAACATAAGACTCATTCTGTGCTCATTGAATGGATCTATCTGTGCTCTTTATATTGTTGTTTCTTTCTTTTATTCAGCTATAGTGAGCGTTGAATTTGCATATATAAATTTAATTTGAATTTATTTAAAATATTGAAGCCTTTCAATAGCCCTCAGACCTGCTAATCTTGGTAAGCTGCAGAAGTAAGTTCCATCAAAAGTAAAAGAATTTAAAGGCTCTTGATTTCACATCCCAAAATGGTAGAATGACCTCAGGATTTAGCCCAAAGTTCAAACCAGAGAAAGCTTTTTCTTCTTTTAGGATCTAAGCACCAAATTAGATCTCTAATCAGGTATACTCTCAACAAACATTTGTGAAGTGTGTTCTGTGGTTCAATCACTGGGTTTGCATTTATGTTGCAGGTAGAATTTAAAAATATATGCATTTATCAACAATAAATCACACTCATGCTCATATTATATAAAGGACAGGAGAAGCAGGGTTGCCGAGGCTACAAAGGTAAATAAAACAGGGACATTGCCTCTCCCAGAGAATAATTTAAACATAAGCACAATACAAACAAACAAAAAAACACCAAAAAATGAAACCAGTGCTGTGGAGTTGATTCAAACTCATGGCAACCCCAATTCAGAATAGAACTGGCCTCCTTGGGGTTTTCATGACTGTGATCTTTTGGAAGCAGATCCCTAGGCCTTTCTTCTGAGGTTCGAACTGTCAACCTTAAAGGTTCATAGTCAAACAATTATTTGCACTATCCAGGAACTCCTGCTATATAATGTGAAAAACTTTCATAGAGATATAGGTTAAGTCCCATGGGAGGAACAGGACAACTTGACTGACATTGAAGACTTTTTAGAGAGTAGGTCACATGTAAGGTGTGTGTTATGGATGATATAGTTTAGCTGAACAGAGAAATGGGAAAGACATTCTAGGCCAAGGAAACACAGATATGAAAGCCCAGAGATGTGAAAGAGGATGGTGTGCACATGGTCATCAAGAATTTGTGTGGAACTAAAGAACAGGAAGGAGCTCTGGTAGCATAGTGGTTACGAATCGGGCTGTGAACCTCAGGGTCAGTAGTTCGAAACTACCAGCTGTTCCGTGGGAGAAAGGTGAGGCTTTCTGCTCCTGTAAAGATTTATAGCCTCGGAAACCCTGTACTGGGTCGCTATGAGTTGGAACCGACTCCACGGCACATAACAACAACAACAACAAAGAACAGGAGGGAAACGTGAGGAAAAAAAATTTGAGGGGAAGTTTGGGGCTAAATTGTGAAAGACCATATATGGTATAGTAAGAAATTGGATCTTGATGAGGAGACTTGTTCAGGGAAGGATTAAAGCTGCATTTCAAAGATCAGCTATTGAAAACATGGAAGAAGGCTTAGAAATGAGAGGAGACCAAAAGGAAGGAAATGATATTAGAAATCTAGGCAAGAGATAATGATAGGCTGACCTAAGAGGAAATGAACTGGAGTGAACCTATTCCAGAGATTATTAGATGGGAAGTGGGTTTAAAATATTCATGTCCAGTAAAGTATTCATTTGTCCTTTCCTCCTTCCATCTCTATGTCCCTTCAACCCTCCAGTCCTCTATGTCTCTCTCTTCATTCCTCCATAAACAAATGTCTAAGACAGACACTTCTTAAAGGAATGTTACTCTGCTAATAGGATATCAAAACAGCAAAGTAAGCACTGTTTACAGCGACTGTTAATGGACTGTTTCTTTGCGACAAGTCCTAAATGAGGCGCTTTACTTACATTATCCTGTGAGGTAGATAGTATTATTTTCACTTTATATGTGAGGATGGCACAGCCTGGGCAATGTTTTGTCCTGTTTATGTAGGGTTGGTATGAGTTATGCAGGCCAGTGAATTACTTCATATGGCTCTTCTACCCATAATCTTTATAACTCCCACCAAAGGAGATCTGGTAGCATAGTGGTAACGAATCGGGTTGCTAACTTCTGACGTTCAGCATCAGAAGTTCAAAACTACCAGCCATTCCACGGGAGAAAGATGAGGCTTTCCGCTCCTATAAAGATTTACAGCCTCAGAAACCCTATGCAGGGTCGCTATGAGTTGGAACCGATTCTACGACACACCACCACTAGGTCTGGATAAGAGAAGATGTTGATAGGATGATATGATTCTGTTGCGAGTGATTGTAAAAACTTAGAATGCTAACATGGACATTAAATTAACTCAGAAGTAGGAATGGAGGAATTTCACTATCATCAAGAAAGAAGAGTCAGGCATGGAGTATGTCATTTGAACCCTGAGATCCCTGCACACGGAACCTCCTTGATCCTGGAGACAGAGCTCTGACACCCGAGAAGCACAGAGGAGTAACAGAAGTAGAACACAGAACCAGAGCATGAAACAGTGATGAACTTTCTGACCCACAGAGCAAGTACAGCTGAGTGCCTTTGAACAGGAGGCTCATTTGTACGGTGGAGTGCTTCCAGGTACTTAATCGGAGTGCTAGAACCAAACGCTGAGGCTTATGGTTGAGTGGTGTGCCCTGTGAACACTGATCAGCAGCCCTAGAAAAGCTTGGTAACATTGTCCCAGCAGAGAGGCCTGCCTGTGGGCATGGCTCAAGAAAGGCTCTCCTGACAGGAAGCACTGTGCCCTGAGTATTTCTAACTCTGAATTGAGACCTGTTAACTTGGATTCCCTACCTGAGATGATTGTGTCTGAGTTCTGAGTGGCCACTGCAATGAATCACCGAACTCAGCTGAGTGCTGTGGGAGGAATGGTTGGTCCATTTTTTAAAAATTTTTTTGCTGGAACTGACACCTAACAACAACAAACCTGTGAGGAAACAGCTTTAGAGAGGCTAGCAATCCTAGGTCATGCAGCCATAACTTAGGGAATTGATGCTTGAACACATTTGTTTTACAACAAATCTATGCTCTAGCAACAGTGTGAAATCTGGGGTATGACTTTCAGGTTTAAATTGCCTTTACCACTTATCAACTGCTTGACCATGGGCATTTTACTTCACTTTTCTTTGACATTTTGCTCAACTTCTCTGAGACTCTGTTTCCTCATATGCAAAATGAAGATAATAATAGTAGTATCTGCTTAATGGAATTGTGGTGAAGAGTGAATGAAACTCAGTTAAAGCATTTGGCCCAGTGCCTGGCAGAACTTTTGAATTCAGAGTTTGTTGTGAAGTGCCATTGAGTAGGATATCCAAGGAGTAGCTGGTGGGTTCGAACTGCCAACTTTGTGGTTCACAATCCGGTGCTGATCTTACAGAGCCACACCAGGAGACTTCGAATTCAGTATGCTTGCTAGCAATGACTACGATGCTGTCCTGCATAGGTATCAAGTGGTGCAGACTAAGTGTGTTTATGGTAAGAGGAAGCAAATCAGTTCCAACTGTTGGGTGTGCTAAGGCAAAAAAGACCCCAGATTCAAACGTTTTAATCCTTAAACAGGGCAGGGACAAACATAGTCATCTGGATGAGGGAAACCATCAGTATGCACACAGTGCAAGAGCCTGATGGAGTCTACCAAATTATAGTCATGCAGTTCATTACGTACCATAGAGAACAAAGGAAATCATCACAAGACCAGGCATGGTGGCAGCTCAGTCCATAACTGTTGCAGGTCAGACAATAGAAGCGGGGGAATCATGATTGAGTTGTGAACGTAATTGCTGGTGAAAAAAGGTTATGGATTGGCTCTGGGGTTTCAGTGTGGTGGTCAGGGTATGATTCATGATCATGTGGCCCTGAATCATAGTCCCCAGGATCCCAACTTTTGAGTCCAATTAGATGTTGTTGTTAAGTGCCATTGAGTCGATTCTAACTCATAGTGACCCTGTACAGGGTTTCTTGTGATTTGCAGTCAGTGCTGATCCTATATAGCCACACCAGGAGTCAGAGACAGATAGCATGTGTCTATTTTTTGGAAAATTATTAAGAACACACCCAGGCACGTTGCCTCGTTCTTTGTGTAAGCCTAAGGGCAAACTGTTCCTCTCTGGGTTTTCCTGGGAGTTACAATTTATTTTTAACTAGTCTTCCTGAAGGCAAACTGCTCCTCACCGGACTTGCTCAGCATTTGTCTAAGCATAGCCACATTGCTGGTTTAATGGTCAGCAAATAATGAGGAAGTAACAAGGAACTCAAACGCATCTGAAGTTAAGTCAAGTCTCAAAATGAACTTAGGAGAAGCAGCGACACCAGAGATGGAGGCAGAGATGGGGACTTGAAGACAGGGAGCAGCTGAGGACTCTAGATTCATGGGAAGAGAGGGACTAAGAGATGGTGGCCAGGAGGCCGACTTGCAGAATGTGTTCTTTGATGGTGTGAATTATTATATATGCCTGAGTGTTTTAAAAACAAAGAGACAGCTAAAGTGAATAGAGAGAAATACTGTTAGCGAAATACTGTTAACTGATGGTACATGGAGGAGATGATAATCATGATAATCATTGCAATGAAACAAGGTGTATGATTTGTTGAATGTAAAACTGATGATCTGCCCTGTAAACTTTCACTCAATTCACAGTAAAAAAAAAAAAAAAAAAAAGAATTTACAGCTCTATTGTAGATTAAAGCCTCCACAAACCAAGTGCTTTCGAATTTAGTATCTAATACAAATGTGGCAGAGTCCGTAGATTAAAGGAGGTCATAAAGAATTTACTTCATTTGGGTTTTGAAAATTTAAACTTGGACTTGAACATTTAAACTCTAAACATTTAAACTTTAAATTCATAGTAGAAGGATGTATAAGGAAGACAAAAGGAGTTTGTCACCTGTGGGAGGTACAGTGGCGTCACTAGGTAGATGTTGTTATTAAGTGCTGTGGAGCCGGTTCCAACTCACAGAGACCCTGTGTAGGGTTTCCAAGGAGTGGCTAGTGAGTTTGAACAGGCAAACTTGTGGTTCAAACTGACCTTGAGGTCTAGCGCTTTATCCCATAGCGCCACCCCAGGGCTCCTAGGTAGATGTAAGGGATACTTAATTGGACACTGTCAGAAGGTAATACACAAATGAGTGACTATAAACTTTCTGTGCAGTGTTTCAGCAGAAATTTATTATTTTTAATAAAAATATCACTGTACTTAATTATAACAACAAAAATATTTTCATCAGCTCAGCTTATGTGTAGCAACATATTTATAAGGCTAAAATTCTATGCAAATTTACTTTTTAAATCTTTTATTGTGGTCCTGTCATTATTACCCAATTACAATGCTGCTTCGCATCACATGATTTTGTCTGCCTGCGCTACAAGCATGCTTTGTTGTTTTTGCTGCGGCTGCGGCTGCGGGTATTTATATAATTGCTGATTTTGTTAGTTTTCCGTTGTCTTGGCTATAATATTATGGCAATTAGTATCTGTAAACCTCTATCAATAACTTTTTTAAAAGAATGAAGCAGTACTTAAAGGAAAAGGAGAAAAAGTTAAAACGGCTTCTCAGTTATCTCATAATGATGCAATTCAACGTGGAAAGATTTTACAAAACAGTTTTATTGTTAGTGTTCATATCATCTAAGAAATCTTACATTTAAGCAATTTACAATTATACTGATCACATATTATTCTATGATTAAAATTGATGAACGTTTTTAAGAATTCTTTATGGTCTGGTACAGAAGGTGCTTCATGGTGGGGTGAGTGTGTGGTGACATGAATTGCCACACTCAGTGACACCAATGTTAGTGACACCACCGGGGAGGTGCCAACAAATAAAAATGCAAGCCAATAAATTAGATAATTACTGGCAAAAGCTACAAAATAAATTAAATAGTGTAATGTCCAAGAAAATGATGAAGAAGGGTAGGGTATGTAGGTAAAGAAAGTTAAGCGGGTGAGACTTAATTTTATCTTGATGAACAACATTGTTCATCTTGTATATCGAATGCCTTCTGTGATTGGATACAGACTATTGGCCCAAAATAACTGATATGGAAAAGAATATTAGTAATGTAAATATGAAAACTTCTGAATATTGAACTCTAATTAATCTTTGTGAGAAATTCATGTCATCATGGCTTTGATATAGAGTTGTTTTTAAGTGCTGTTGAGTTGGTTCTGACACATAGCAACCCTGTATAGGAGCTTCCAAGGAGTGGCTGGTGAGTTTAAACTGCTGACCTTGTGGTTCAAACCGACCTTGAGGTTCAGTGCAGTGCTTATCCTACAGGATGGTGGTGGTGGTTATGTGCCGTGGAGTTGGTTCCAACTCATAGCAACCCTGTACAGGGTTTCTGAGGCTATAAATCTTTACGGGAGCAGAAAGCCTCATCTTTCTCCCATATGAACAGCTGATAGTTTCGAACTGCTGACCTTAAGGTTTGCAGCCCGATTCGTAACCACTACGCTACCAAATAGGCAAGCATTATTCTAGCATTAAACTAAAATTAAGTAAGATTAACCAAGGCCATCCTGTTCTTATTGCTACTTCATTCATTCAACAAATCTTATGTGTCAGAAAATATGCAGTGCTCGGTGAAAACAATGGATGGTCTCTCCCTGGAGTGTTCATCTCTTGTTCTAAGAAACAGGAGGACACATCCAGAGAACTTCAGGCAGGTTCTTTAACACTTGTTTATAGACATTTTTAGGCCAGGGATGGGAAAGAATCTGGTAATTTATAGGGACCAGAGCCTGTCCTGAGATGATCTGTAGAGAGAGGGGCTGAGGACAAAGTACCCTTGAATGAAAAGGTTTTGAAAATATTTTAATCCCAAAAAGTTTATTCAAACTAGAAATCATTGAATGCCATTCACATTCCTCTGCACAGCTGACCCCACTGGCCCACTTTATTACACCCCTCTTCCTGTACTTGTCCTCATCTTTTACTGTTCAAACTGACCAAGGAAATCTCCCTCTTGCAGCCTATTCCAACTGAGGCTGTTCCTTGCAACAACATGTCTCTGGCCTCAATCCCAAACCTGGTGGGGCAGTAACTGGGTTCAGAATTGCTGCTCAAACACAGATCCCCTTGGAAACCAAAGGACAAAGAAAACAAAAAAGGGAGAAGAGGCAGCCACTACCTGAAACTCTTATGCTTGCTTTCCAAATTCTTTTCGCTCTTGAGCATGAAGGCAAGTATTTATCTGTATAACTTGTCAAAGAAAATCTTCTGACCAAAAAAGAAAAAAAAAAAAAAAAAAGAAAAAGCTCTTAAGAACCTCTTAGCCCTTTGACATGAGTTAATAAAGGGCAGTGGGACATCGCCACCTGGTGGTAGAAATACCAAATTACCGAGCCTGCTGTGTGGTGGTGGTGGTTATGTGCTGTGGAGTCGGTTCTGACTCATAGCGAATAATAGTAATAATAAAACCCAAACCCACTGCCATCCAGTTGATTCCGACTCATAGCGACCCCTATATAGGATTTCCGAAACTGTAAATCTTATGGGAGGAGAAAGCTTCATTTTTCTTCCGTGGAGTAGCTGATAGGTTTGAACTGTGCTCATCTTATAGCACCAGGACTCCTTTAATGCAGTCTGTTACGTTGCTGCAAAATGACGAGGCTGAAAAGATGCAGTATTCAAGAGCCACTCCTAGGATAGTATTGTTTAATGTGATGCATTTAGTATTGCCCCTTCCTACACATTTTCTCCATTATGTTGATGATTCTATTTTTTGTGTTCCAGCTGAATATGGGGATATGTGCTGTAGTCTAGTGTCTTCCAACTCCATACTAGATATTTTCTACCTGAATGTCTTCTTGTCACCACAGAGTCAGTGTAACTGAAGAACTGATGGTGCTCTTCTCTTCCCTACTTGGATGTAACTTTTCTAAGTTATGTAGGGATGTCAGAAGGTTTGGTTCCACTGGCATTAATAAAAATAATAAAAACATTGTGCTTTCCATGAAAGTTGGCACAATAAATTAGGTTCCCATTTAATAATCACTCACTAAATAAATTGTTTGGTAGTCCTGGTGTGGTGCTGTGGGTTAATGTGCTGGACTGCAAGGTTGGTTTGTGAGGCAAAGTCGGTAGTTCAAGCTCACCAGGTGCTCCTTGGTAACCCCAAACAGAGTTGGGACAGATTTGATGGCACTTAACAACACACAAATTGTTCAGTGACAATAGTTATATTTTTCACAATGTGTCAATAGTCTCATAAATTCAATGAATTTATGAGACTATTGACACATTGTGAAAAATATAGTTTCCCTGCCACCTTATAATTCTATTTTTGCTTTAGAGTAATTGTTGATCCTTTGGTCTCAGGTAGATGATTTTTTAAAGTTGTGCAGTACTCATGTTGTTGTTGTTGTTAAGTGCCGTGGAGCCGGTTCTGACCCATAGTGACCCTGTACAGGGTTTCTGAGGCTGTAAATCTTTACAGGAGCAGAAAGCCTCGTCTTTCTCCCGCAGAGCAGCTGGTAGTTTTGAACTGCTGACCTTGCGGTTCACAGCCCAATTCGTAACCACTACGCTACCAGAGCTCCTTGTGTAGTACTCATGGATGATGCTTTTTTTATTTTATGAACTAGCCTGTTATTTAGCTCAAAGGTGACCTCAGGGAATAGTGCAAAGAATATTTTAGGGCAATAGTCTCAGGGAATCCTCTAGTCTCAACTGGTTTGGTAAGCCTGGACTTTTTTTAAAGAATTTGAGTTCTTATCCACATTTTTCTCTCTTTCTCTTAGGATCTGTTGTGTTCCTGATCAGAAAGGTCAGTTATGGTAGCCCAGCAACATCTAGTTCTGGTCTCAGGGTAGATGAGATTGTGGTTTGTGTAGAATATTAGTTCTGTAGATTAGAGCCTTTGGTCTTTTCTCTTTTGCTCTGGTCAAGTAGAGACGAACAGTTTTATCTTAACATTTCACAGTTTTAATAGCTGACTCTCAGTCATATGTGTTCCAGTTGACACTGTGTCCAAAGTACCATAGACTATATCTTGCCATTGTTGCTTCCAAGGAGCAATCTGTTTGTACTTGTTCCTTGTAAGTTGTTGTTGTTAAGTGTCGTCGAGTTGGTTGTGATTCATAGTGACCCTGTATAGGGTTTCCAAGGAGCAGCTGGTGGGTTTGAACCGCCGACCTTGTGGTTTATAGTCCAGTGCTGATCCACAGTGCCACACCTTAATACATTCCTGTTTACTGATGAATAAACTGGAATTTGAATCCAAATAGGTCTTGAAATCTGTTCTGAACTAGTCTGATACACTATCTCTTCAAGTGTTGGAGACATTTAACCTGTGGAAGGTTCACAATATTGATGGAGACAGCAAAAACTGCAGATCCACATCAAACTGCCTGGAGACATTTGCCTGAGGAGACTCTGAAACAGATAAAGGCATCAGGAGACCAGAATTTGCTGAGGAGGTAATCTGGAAGGTGCTTGTAACTAAGAAAAGAAAGCCTAAATTATATGGTTGCATTGAAGAATTCAGCCCTTCCCTGGGGAAGGATTTTGTAAATACAAGGGGAGTGGTCTTTTTGGAGTTTGAGGAAAAAAGGTCAGAGGTTAAGATTCTTTTGTTGAACCAGCTCTCTCCCAGGAGAGCAATTGTAGCTACAGCTACACCTGGGCCTAAGTAAACTGGTTCACCAGCCCACTTTTTTCTACTTTGGTACTCAGAAAGTGACCTTCTAATGTTAATTACACTTCTTAGGTGTCCGGATTACAGAAAAGGGGTGACTTGGATAACGTATCTAGCTTTGCTAGCCACTGATGAGGAATTTTCCGTAATTATTAGAAAAGAAAAAGTGTTCCACATTTGGTCTGGGAACCATTTTGCATGATATAAATCATACTTAATTGAAGGAAATTAGAGTGAAAATTAGTTTCAACAGTTTTCTGGTGAACTTTAAAGGCATTAAGACTCGTTCTGTGAAATCAGTGCCCTATTTAATCTATTCAACAACTGTCTTGAGAACAAAGTTTAGTGACCTTTAACCAGATTTCCTTTTCTTTCCAGGTCCTCTCTGACAGTGATCACTTAATCATTCTTGTTTCTTATAAATATCCAGAGTAGCTCTGGTAGCGTAGTGGTTACGAATCGGGCTGCGAACCTTAAGGTCAGCGGTTCGAAACTACCAGCTGCTCCGCGGGAGAAAGATGAGGCTTTCTACTCCCGTAAAGATTTACACCCTCGGAAACCCTGTACAGGGTCGCTATGGGTCGGACCCGACTCGATGGCACTTAACAACAACAACAACAAAGCTGCTATAGATAGGCCTCAGGAAGAATTTGTTAATGACATCATAGAGCTATCTCTAATAGAAAATCAGGTTCTGAAAGGAACCAGAAGTGCCCAAGGTTATTATTTCCATTAGGAGTGGAGTCAAAGGAAGAGGACCCTGGTGGTGTAACGGTGAAGTGCTTGGCTGTAACTGGAAAGTTGGTGGTTCAAATCCATTCAGTGGTTCCATGGGAGAAAAGACCCGGTGATCTCTCATAAAGATTACAGCCTAGAAAACCCTATGGGGGGTGTTTTACTATGTTATATGGGGTCAAACAACAATGGCACCAAAGGGGGGAGCTTCTTCGGTGATGCAAACAGTTAAGCACTGGACTACTAATTTAGAGGTTGGGAGTTTGAGTTCACACAGAAGCACCTTGGAAGAAAGTCTTGGCAATCGACTTCTGAAAGGTCATAGCCACTGAAAGCCCTGTTTAGGAGTTCTATTTTGACACATGTCAGATTGCCCCAAGTCATAATCGACTTGACAGAAACTAATTTGCTTTTGGTTTGGAGTTAAAGGAATGTATTTTTATCTTATTGTATTGAGAAGAAAATTAATAATCTCAGTGTCAGTGTGTGCTTGCTCTTGTTCAGGAAGAAACCAACTGCAGTTCTGGCTAGCGGAGGAACGGAACAAGAATTGGAGTGCGTGCTCTCATGTTCCTTGCCATGGAAACAGAAGCCTAGACTGTGGCAATAATTATGGCAAGCAGATACTGGTCTCATTGGAACCCCAAGGTGATCACAAACAGATTCTAGGGAGATGTGATAAGTGGGTGTTAGGGTCTTAAGTCATAGTTTTGTTGTTGTTGTTGTTAAGTGCTGTTGAGTCAGGTTCTGAGCCATAGCAACCCTGTACAGGGTTTCCAAGGAGTGGCTGGTGAGCTTGAACTGCTGATTTTGCGGTTCAAACCAACTTTTACAATTCATCATGTTAACCCACAGTGCTATACCAGGAATCCTGTCATAGTAGTTAGGCCATTAAAAATAGAGCAGTTGCCAACATCATCAACTTCCCATTTACTCCCTTAAACATCAGGTCCCGAAGCTTTCTCTTTAGGATTACTTAACACTTCCTCACTTAAAAAAATTTCATTGTGATAAAAAATATATGCAACAAAACATTTGCCATTTCAACCATTTTTATGTATATAATTCAGTGACATTAATTACATTCACCATGTTATACAACTATCACCATTATCCATTTCTGATTTTTTTCAGCACCCTTAACAGAAACTCAGTACCTCTTAAGCAATACCCCCCACATTCTCCTTCATCTGCACTTTTATTGTTGTTGGTAAGTGCCGATGAGTTGGTTCTAACTCATAGCGACCCTATGTGGTGTCTGAGTTTTCAAATCTTTGCGGGAGCAGGAAGTCTCTTGTTTCTCCTATGGAGTGGTTAGTGGGCTCAAATCATGGACCTTGTGGTTAGCAGTCTAGTGCTTATCATTCAGAGCCACCGTGCTCCCTTATCTGTACCTGGTAACCACGAATAAACATAGTTCTATGCATTTACCTGTTACAGCCATTCCATATAAGTAGGATCACACAATATTTGTCCTTTAGTGTCAGACTTAATTCACTCAGAATAAGTGAAATAAAATTTCAAGGTTCATTTATGTCATAGCATGTATCAGAACATCATTTCTCTTTATGATTGAATTCTATGCCATTGTATGTGCACACCGCATTTTGCTTACATGATGGTGGACACTTGGGTTGTTTCTACATTTTGGCGACTGTAAATAATGCTGTAATGAACATTGGTGTACAAGTATCTGTGTGAATTCCTGCTTTCAAGTCTTTTACTTGTATTTTACTTGTATGAAAGCCAGTGATGATGAAATTGAAGACGTCTACCAACTTCTTCAGTCTGAAATTAATCAAACATGTAATCAAGGTGTATTGATAATGATTGGTGATTGGAATGCAAAGGTTGTAAATAAAGAGAAAGGATCAGTAGTTAGAATATATAGCCTTGGTGATAGAAGTGATGCTGGAGATCACATGACAGAATTTTGTAAGACTAATGACTTATTCATGGAGTCCTGGTGTGGTGCTGTGGGCTAATGCATTAGACTGCAAAGTCGTTTGAACTGCAAAATCAGTGGTTCAAGCTCACCAGCTGCTTCTTGGAAACCCTATACAGGGTCTCTATGGGTCAGAATCGACTCAACGGCACTTAACAACAACAATGACTTATTCATAGTAAATACCTCTTTTAAACAGCATAAAAGATGACTATACACAAAAGCCTCACCAGATTGATTATATAGACATTAAACTGACTACATCTGTGTGAAGAGACAGTAGAAAAGCTCCATATCGTCAGCCAAATAAAGCCAGGTGCTGACTGTAGAATAGACCATCAGTTGTTCATATGCAAGTTTAGGCTGAAGCTGAAGAAAAATTTAAAAAAGTCCACAAGAACAAAAATATGACCTTGAACATATCCCATTTGTATTTAGAGATCATCTGAAGAAAAGATTTGATGCAGTAGACAATAAAGACCGAAGACCAGAAGAGTTGTGGGATGTCATCAAGAACATCATACAGGAAGAAAGCAAAAGGTCATTAAGAAGACAAGACAGAAGGAAAAGACCAAAATGGATGCCAGAAGAGACTCTGAAACTTGCTCTCCAGCAGAGACGCTAAAGCAAATGGAAGAAATGCGGAAGTAAGAGAGTTGAACAGAAAATTTCAAAGGGCAGCTTGAGAAGACAAGTCAAGTATTGCAATGAAATGTGCAAAGACCAGGATTTAGAAAACCAAAAGGGAAGAACATACTCAGCATTTGTCAAGCTGAAAAAACTGAAGTAAAAAAATGGAAGCCTTGACTTGAAATGTTTAAGTGTTCTATTGGCAAAATATTGAATGATGCAGAAAGCATCAAAAGAAGACAGAAGGAATACAGTTACTGTACCAAAAATAAATGGTCAATGTTAAACCACTTCAAGAGGTAGCATATGATTAAGAACAATGGTACTAAAGGAAGAAGTCCAAGCTGCACTGAAGACATTGGCAGAGAACAAGGCTCTGGGAATAGATGGAATACAAAGTGAAATCTTTTAATAGACTGATGCGGCACTGGAGACACTCATCTATGCCAAGAAATTTGGAAGACAACTACCTGGCCATCTGATTGGAAGAGTTCCATATTTGTGCCCATTCCAAGGAGAGGTGACTCAATAATATGCAGAAATCAAAGGACAATATCATTAATATCACATGCAAGTAAAATTTCGCTAATGACAACTAAAAAAAGAATTGCAACAGTACATTGACATGGAACTGCCTGAGGTTCAAGTGGGATTCAGATACAGACATGGAATGAGGGACATCATTGCTGATGTTGGATGGATCTTGGCTGAAAGCAGACAGTACCAGAAAGATGCTTACCTTTGCTTTTTTGACTATGCAAAAGCTTTCGACTGTGTGGCTCATGACAAGCTATGAAGAACATTTCAGAGACTGGGTATTCCAGAATACTTAATTGTGTTCATGAGGAACATGTACATAGAC
The DNA here is from genome assembly GCF_000296735.1 of Chrysochloris asiatica. Taxonomy (NCBI): domain Eukaryota; kingdom Metazoa; phylum Chordata; class Mammalia; order Afrosoricida; family Chrysochloridae; genus Chrysochloris; species Chrysochloris asiatica. Next base: position 31,400,334 of record NW_006408535.1, on the reverse strand, counting down.
TGTTTTTCTAACAGAATAAAGCGACACTGAATCATTTTAAATCAGGAAAGATGTATACCAGGGTTGTCTATTTTCATCCTACTTATTCAATCTGTATGCTGAGCAAATAATCTGAGAAATTGGATTATATGAAGAAGAACGTGTTATCAGGATTGGTGGGAGACTCATTAACAACCTGCGATTTACAGCTGATGCAACTTTGTTTGCCGAAAGCAAACAGAACTTAAAATGTTTACTGATAAAGATCAAAGACTATAGTCTTCAGTATGGTTGCACATCAGAGTAAAGAAAACAAAAATCCTCACCACTATAGACCAACAAATAATATCATGATAAATGGAGAAAAGTTTGAAGTCATGTTTATTTTGCTTGGATCCACTATCAACACTCTGTGGAAGCAGTAGTCAAGAAATCAAACAATATACTACATTAGACAATTCTGCTGCGTAAGATCTCTTCAAAGTGTTCAAGAGCAAAGATGTCAGTTTGGGGACTAAAGTGTGCCTAATCCAAGCTATGGTATTTTCAATGACCTCATATGCAAGTGAAAGTTGCACACTGGATAAGGAAGACCACAGAAGAATTGCTGCATTTGAGTTTATGGCGATGAAGAAGAATATTAAAAGTACCATGGAGTGCCAGAAGAACAAACAGAATCTGTGTTCAAAGAAGTACAGCAGAATGCTCCTTAGAAACCAGGATTATGAGATTGTCTCTTAGGCTTTGGCCATATTATCAGCAGGGATCAGTCCCTGGAGAAGGACATCTTGCTTGGTAAAGTAGAGGACTAACGAAAAAGAGGAAGACCCCTCCCCCCCCACCCCAATGAAATGGATTGGTACAGTGGCAGTATCGATGGGCTCAAGTGTACCAATGACTGTGAGGTTGGTGCAGGCCTGGGCAGTGCTATATTCTGTTGTGCATAAGGTCACTATGAGTCGTAATGGACTTGCTGGCACCTAACAACACCAACACCAACAACCATAGAAGCTGGGCCATTTTTCATTTCCACCAGCAATAATGAGGATTCCAGTTTTTCCATATTATCACCCAAACTTGTTAATAACAGTCCAAGTGAATATAAATTGTTATCTCATCATGTTTTAATCCTAGAGCCCTGTATTAGCCTATTAGGCTTTCAAAAACCTCTTCATTATGGGAAATTTTAAGCATATACTATTAAAGAGAATAATATAATAAACTTCTATGTTTACTCAGTTTCAAAAATTATGAGCATATGTTCATCTATATCCTACCTGACCCCTCACTCCACTCTCAAACTCACTGGATTATTTTAAAACAAACCCCAGACTTTATATAATTTCATATGGTTGAAGCTTTATTACCTGAAAATAATATTTCTCTGGTGGTCAAAATTCCTTGCATGGGGTGGTGGTGGTTGTGAGGTCATAGGAACTTCAGACAAGTGAAGCAGGAGCACTGATGGAAACTTACTGGTCACTGCCTTACATTTTCAGAAAATCAAATAAACTCTCATTTTTAAAAACATCAGTTTTGAAGTGTATTTTCTGTTTTTGTGATTGAAAGCATTCCTGTTTTATTTTCTTCATGGCATGTGATGCTACCTAGCATTTTTCTTGTTTACTTATTTGTTATTGAAGAATTATCTGTTTGTTTTTTTCCTAGACTATGTATATACTTCATGATGGGAACACAGTGGCTCTGTAGGATAAGCACTGTAGTTTGAACCACACGGTGTGCTGTTTGATCCCACCAGCTGCTCCATGGAGAAAGATGAGGCTTTTTTGTTCCTGAAAAGATTTACAGCCTCAGAAACACTGGTAGGGTCATTATGAATCAGAATTGACACAACGGCATACAACAATAGCAACAACAACATAGCCTTCTTTCATGTTTACCATTGCATTCCCAGTGCCAGCAACAGCACCCAGGACATAGCAGTCACTCAGTAAATATTTGTTGATTGAGTGAAACAAGGTGTATTATACACTTTAAACAAAAAATTAAAGTGGTTATATCACCCTAATTTGGAGTCCTGGTGTGGCGCTGGGGGTTAATGTGTCAGACTTGCAAAGCCATTTGAACTGCAAGGTCAGTGGTTCAAACTTACCTCAGAAACCCTATACATGGTTGCTACGGGTCAGAACTGACTCAATGGCACTTTACAACAACAACATCACCCTAATTAAGCAATCTTTTTAATGTAAATAAGTTAATCTATAACTCTATTTAAAACTTTTTCTTATGCTTAATAAATAACAACTGAATTAGGGGAGTATTAGAAAGAAGAAACAACTTTACCATTTACTGCTTTCATTTAATCTCTTTATGATTTAAAAGCTAAATTATGATAGTGAGAAAAGCTTATGGGGTTACAGTTATATTTTGTGTTTGATTTACTGCAAACATTTCTTGGATAAAATTATATAGCATAAAATTAACTTTTATTTTACTTTAGTTTTTATGGGTGGAGGGTTGTTGTTGCTAAGTGCCACCCAGTCAGTTCTGACACATAGCAACTGGTGAGCTTGAACCACCAACCTTGAAGTTCAAACAACTTTGCAATGCGACACATTAGCCCATAGTGCCATACCAGGGGGTGAAGGGTAAGAATAAACAATTAAGGTTAGGAGTATGGTTGGGTCTAGGCTAGACCTAGTAGGACTTCATTTACTGTCAGGGGTATGGTTAGGACTAGTGTTAGGGGTAGAGATTGGGCTAGGGCTAGGAGTACGCTTTGGTGTGTTGTTGTTGTTAGGTGCCATAGAGTTGGTAAGGACTCACAGAAACCCTATGCACAACAGAACAAAACATTGCCTGGTCCTGGGCCAACCTCACATCGTTGCTACTCCTGAGCCCAACGCTGCTTCCACTGTGCCAATCCATCTCTTTAGGGGTCTTTCTCTTTTTCGCTGACCTTCCACTTTACCAAACATTATATCTTTTGCCCATGACTGGTTCTCCCTGATAATATGTCCTAAGTATGTGAACCAAAATTTGGTCATCCTGGCTTTCAGGAGCACTCTGACTGTACTTCTTCTAACACAGATCTGTTTATTCTTTTGGCAGTCCATGATACTCAATATTCTCCCCCAACACCATAACTCAAATACATCAATTTTTCTAGAGTCCTTGGTTTAGTTTTAGGAAAATTGACCATTTAAAAATGTACCACTCAGTCACCTTTAGTCCATTTACAATGGTACGAAACCATTGTATACACCTAGTTCTAAAACATTTTCATCACCTCAAAAGAAAATCCTTCCTTCCCTCAATCCCTGGCAACCACCAACCTATTTTCTGTTCCCATAGGTTTACCTACTCTTGATATCATACAAAAATCACACAATATGCTATGGTTTTTTTTTTTTTCACTTAACATAATGTTTTTGAAGTTCTACATTATAACCTGTATTAGTACTTCTTTTTTGTATGGCTGAGTAAAAGTCCATTGTGTGTGTCTATCTATCTATCTATCTATCTATCTATCTATCTATCTATCTATCTATCTATCTATCTATCTATCTATCTATCTCTATATCACAACCTGTTCATTCATGTTTTCCTGGACATTTGGGTTGTTGCCATTTTTTTTGTGAATGCTGCTGCTATGAGCAATTTGTGTTAAAGTGAGTACCTCTTTTTAAGTCTTTCATATATGTTCTTAGCAGTAGAGTTTCTGATTCATAGTTTAAGTCTATGTTTAAGTTTTTGCGTAAGCTTCAAACTGTTTTCCATAGCAGTTGCTCCATTTTACATTCCTTCTAGCAACGTATGAAGATTCTAATTTTCCCACATCTTCACCAACACTTACTATTTCCCCTTTTTTTGAGTATGTCAAAAAAAATGTGGGTGTGAAGTGCCAACCAATTTAAAACATTAAAAAAAAAATAGCAAAGTAAATATTATAAGCCATTTAACATTTCAGCAATTTTTAAATATATAATTCAGTGGCATTAATTATATTTACTATGTTGTGTAACCATCACTAGCATTCATTTCCATATGGCTTCATCACTCTAAAAGTAAATTATTATAATGAAATATTCAAAGACTTGGAGTTAGAAACCAATAGAGAAGAACTCATTTGACATTTCTCAAGCTGAAAGATATGATGAAAATATTCAAGTCGTGAGTTATAGTATTGAAGAATTCTATGGGCAAAATGGACTCCTGTTGTGGTGCTATAGAATAAGCACTGGACTGTTAACCACAAGGTCAGTGGTTCAAATCCACCAGTCACTCCTCAGAAACCCTATATAGGGTTGCTATGAGTCTGGACCAACTTCACAGCACTTAATAACAACAACAACATGAACAAAATATTGAACAATGTAGGAATCATCAAAAGAAAATGAAAAGAATACAGTCATTCTACCAATAAAAATTGGTAGACTTTAAACCTTTCAGGAGGTAGTATATAATCAAGAACCAATGGCATTGAAGGAAGACATTTAAGTTGTACTGAAGTCATTGGTGAAAAACAATAATTCAGGAATTGACAGAATACCAACTGAGATGTTTCAACAAAAGGATGCAAAGCTGGAGGTGCTCACTTGTTTATGCCAAGAAATTTAGAAGACAGCTACCTGGCCAACTGACTGGGTGAGATCCCTACTAGTGCCCATTCCAAAGAAAGGTGATAGATTTCAGAATTTGTCAAAAAACATTATTAATATTACATGCAAGTCATAGTTTGCTGAAGGTAAGTAAAAAAAAATGATTGCAACAGTACACTGACTGGCAGCTGTCAGAAATTCAAACTAGATTTAGAAGACATAGAATGAGGGATGTCATTGCTGTCATCAGATTGACCTTGGCTGAAAGCAAGAATGCCTGTATTTTATTGACTATGCAAAGGCATTTGACTGTGTGGATCATAATATATTATGGGTAACATTGCAAAGAATGAGAATTCCAGAACACTTAATTGTGTTCATGGGGAACCTGTACAAAGACCAAGAAGAAGTCATTTGAACAGAACAAGGGAATACGCAGTTTAAAATCAGAAAAGGTGTGTGTTAAAGTTGCATACTTTTACCATACTTGCTTAATCTGTATGCTGAGTAAATAGTCTGAGAAGCTGAATTACATTAAGAAGAATGTGGCATTGGGTTTGGAGGAAAACTCATTAACAGTATGTGATATGCTAATGACACCATCTTGTTTGCTGAATGTGAAAAGGACTTGAAGCATTTACTGTGGAAAAGCAAAGGCTATAACTTTTAGTACATATTATGCCTCAAAATAAAGAAAACAAAGATGTGGACTGATGAGCAACATCATGATAAACAGAGAAAGATTGAAAACGTCATGGATTTCATTTTACCTGGATCCACTATCAACACCTAGTCAAAGAAGCAGCAGTCAAGAAATCAAATGACTTATTGCACTGGGCAAAGCTGCAAAAGACTTCTTTAAAATGTTAACCACGCCAAGATGTCACTTTGAAGCCTAAAGTTAGCCTTAGTTGTTGTTGTTGTTAAGTGCCATCGAGTCAGTTCCAACCCATAGCGACCCTGAATAGGGTTTCCGAGGCTGTAAATCTTTACGGGAGTAGAAAGCCTCATCTTTCTCCCATGGAGCAGCTGGTAGTTTCGAACTGCTGACCTTGTGGTTCGCAGCCCGATTCATAACCACTACGCTACCAAAGTTAGCCTTAGTAAGTTGTGGTATTTTCAGTTGCCTTATCTGCATACAAATTCTGGACAATAAATAAAAACAGAGTGAATAAGAAGTGGCGCATTTGAATTATGATGTTGGAGAACAATATTGAATATACCATAGGCATACATTTTCAAAACTTATTCTTAGTCCCCGGGCCTCTTATCATTCTCTTTAGGGCCAACTTCACCTCTTGGTTCCGTAGTGTGTAGATAAGGGGGTTGAGGAAAGGAGTGATGGCTGTGGGGAATAGGGCAGCTGCCCCATCCAAGGGGCTGTTAGATTCAGGTCTCAGGTAGATGAAAGCACAGGGCACGTAGTACACGGTGACCACAGTTACATGGGCTCCACAAGTTGAAAAGGCTCGTCGCCGCCCATCAGCTGTACGAATTCTCAGGATGGCTTGAATGATCTGTATGTAGGACAGCAGGATCAGGGAGAAGCAACTGGCAACCACCACCCCAATGTCCACAAAGGTCACCAGCTCATTGACTGTTGTATCTGCACAGGCCAGTCTTAACACCGCAGGGATGTCGCAGAAGAAGTAATCTACCTGGTTGGGCCCACAGTAAGGCAGACGGAATGTTAGGATGGCTTGGAGAGCCCCATGAATGGACCCTGCTACCCAAGCTCCAGCCACAAGTAAGGCACTTAGCTTAGCAGTCATGAGCACAGGGTAGTGCAAAGGCCGGCATATTGCCAAGTACCGGTCATAGGCCATTATAGTGTAGAGGAAGCATTGGGTGCTGCCCAGGAAGTGATAGAAATAGAGTTGGGCCACACAACCACCAAATGGGATGGGTTTGTTGTCTATGGTGAAGTTTATCATGAGACGAGGGACAATGATGGTGGAAATGCCCATGTCAATGATGGAGAGAACACCAAGAAAGATGTACATGGGGCGGGCATGGAGCTGTGAGTCTGTCCAGACAGTGATTAGAATAAGCAGGTTCCCCAGCTGAGTCAGGATGTAGATGAGCAAAAAGAACTCAAAAAGAAATGTTCTTAGTCTGATTGGGTAGGGAATTCCGGTCAGGATGAACTCAGTCAACAATGTGCTGTTGACTCTTTCCATCCCTTGGAGAGATCTTACCTAGAGAATGAACAACGCAGGAGTTAGCATGGAAGTGAGGGTAAAGTGAGAAGGAGCCAGAGAAAGAGACTATGAAGACCTGGGGCAGTGTCAGAGACATTTCTGTCTTACGTGGAGAGAAGACAAGTAACGGAAACTTATATTCTATCACAGTGGCTGGCTATTTTTGTGAATAAAGTCTTATTTGAATACATCCAGGTTTATTCATTTACATGTTGTCCCTGTCTGTTTTGCTGTTATGATGGTAGAGTGTTTGTCCAGCAAAGCTTAAAACATTTACTCTCTGACACTTTTCTGAAACAGTTGGCTGGCTTCCATTTGCATCAAAGTACTCTTTCCAAAAAGTAAGGGTTTCCTAGAAACAGGATGCATTCGTTTCACTGTATGTTTTGCCATTTCAGAAAGTTCCAGAAGCTCATTCCTATCTCTACTATGACAGAAACTTACAGTAAGTGGGGAGTATGCAGAAAGGAACATAGGAAAATACTACCTTTTGGTGTAGGAAGCATGGAACAGAATTTTCATTAAATGACCAGTTGTAAGTGACAGTTGTTGATGCTGCTATACAAATTCTTTCCATGTTCTTTACAATTCAAAGGAAGAGAAAGCCCAGGAGACTTCATGCATTCAAGTGGGGACTAGCAATCACCCTGTATTGTTGTTGATACTATGCATTTCAGTTGCTTTGTATGCAAGAATTTAGCCTAGATTTGTTGTTGCTGTTAAATCGAGTTGGTTCCGACTCATAGTGATCCTGTGTAGGGTTTCCAAGGAGTGGCTGGTGGGTTTGAACCACCACCTTGCAGTTTAAATTGAGTTTGCGGTTCAGTGCTTACTCTATAGCACCTTGAGATGTGGTAAAGGAAGAAAGGAAAAGAGGAAGAAAAGAGGGATGGCCACTGTGAGAAAGAAGTCAGAGATCAAAGAAACACTCTTATCCTGATTGGACCCCTGGTTACTTGTTGGGCTGCTTGGTTGCAATTTCAGTAGTTGAAGTTACCAGCAGCTTAGAGGGAGAAAGATGAGGCATCCTGCTCCACTATAGATTTACAGCCTTGGAAACTCTGCATGGAGCCATTATAAGCCGGAACTGGCTTGACAGCACACTGCCACCATCACCACTTTAGCCTGGTTGGGTAGGGAACAAGAATGACTAGAGAAGATAAGACAAAATGGTTTTCAGTGTGTAAGTTATCTTAAGTTCTTAGTCCAACCCCTTGATCAACATTTCCCCATCAGAAGAAGAGGATTTGATTTAATGAGCTTTAAAAATCCTCTCTATTTCTGTGATTCTGGGCTTTAGGTGGCATGTCAAAGAAATTGAAATGGTTTAATTTCACTTTAGAATATTTCATGTCCACTAAGAAGCAGGAGCTTGAGATATATCAGGAGCTACATTGTACAGGGTACCTTTCTGACTTGGGTCAAGAGACTACAAATAGCAGGAAAAAGGAAACTTTTGTGGAGGAGTAAAACACCATGGCTGAAAAGTCCAAATGTGAATACTATAATAGATATTGGTCATCTGGGTTTTGATATATTCACTGAGACCATGAGGTAGGGAAATAAAACATTGACCCCCAACTCTGGCAAACAGTGAAGAATAATGAGTAACTGTACGCAATAATCTTGATACTAAACACTTAATTTTACCCCATTGTATTCATGCTCTATCCAAATTTGTTGTTGTTGTTAGGTGCCACCAAGGCGGTACCGACTCATAGAAACATTACGCACAACAGAATGAAACACTGCCCAGTCCTGCACCAACCTCACAATCGTTGCTACCCCTAAGCCCATCACTGCCACCACAGTGCCAATCTCTCTTTGGGGGGCTTCCTCTTTTTTTCCTCTACTTTAAAGCTTAATCCTCATGATTTAATAAATTCTGTTATGGCAGTTCAAAAAGAAGCAGCAAATCTTCCGATCCCACTTCATGCGATCCTCATCCAGGTAATTACTCAGCAATTTTGATTTTTTTAGACACTGATTTTTTTTTTTTTAGATATTGAAATATCACAGAAAAATAGTAATACTTGAACTTCAAAAACTTGACCAGAGTTCTTCCAGATGCTGGGGACTGTAGACATTATAGACCTTCTCCTGCTTCCAATTTAAGGATGAGCAGAGGATTTAAGAACACACACAAGTTCCCCAAGAAATTCAGGATCATGCCGAGTAGCAGTCTTGGCCTGAATGAGCTCAGGTTGGTACTCTGATCTGGGTGTCAAGGGATACTGATATTTTCTGGGGTCTCAAAGATCTGATGTTTAACTCTGCAGATTTAGCAGCCTGATTTGGTCAGGTCTCTCTGGAGAAATTAGGCTCTGGGAAATCAATGACACTAGTCAAATACCTGAGAGGATGATATATAACAAGCAATTTAATTTACAATGGGACATCTCTTTTCTGGGACTGCAAGGGTGTGTCTACTACTTATGACACCCACTTACTGATGCCATAAAATCCAAAACCATTGTCCCTGAGTCCATAACATTTACAGCAACACTATCTATATGAGCAGACAGCCTCATCTTTCTCCCAGGGAGCCTATGATCTTGTGATTAGCAGTACAGGGCTTATTTTACAGTGCCACCAAGGTCCTGGGAAATAAAATTAGGAATCAGATGAATAGTCTGAGTTTTGAATCAGAGCAAAGAGGATTTGGTGGGACACACTTAATTTAGGTCACTATAGGTCTTGATGAATTATACCTGGTAAATTACACAGCATCTTCAACTAAGAGAACACTTGAATCTTCCTTTCAGATACAATATAGGTACAACTCAGAGATATTGATGGTTTAGTCTCAGCCCACCACAATAAAGCGAATACTGTAATAAAGGGAGTCACAAGAATTCTTTGATTTCCCAGTGCATATAAAAGCTTGTTTATACTATACTGTAGTCCATTAAGTATGAAATACCATTTTATAAAAGCTTGAAACATTGTGAGAATTACCAAAATGTGACTCAGAAACATGATGTGAGCACATGTGGTTGAAAAAATGTCAGTGATTGACCAGCAGGGTTGCCACAAACCTTTAATTTGTTTAAAAAACAAACGAACCCCTCAAATCAAGCAAACCAATATCTGCAAAACACGATAATATGTGCAATAAAAGTGCAATGAAATGAGGCATGCTGGTGGTTTTCTCTCTTTGGTAGTGGGACTACGTTGGCAAAGTTTTACTCTTTAATTATTTCTTCCTCGGTCTATATCATGGGAGAAAGATGAGGCAGTGTGCTTTCCTAAAGATTTATGACCTTGGAAATCCTACGCGGGCAGTTCTACTTTGTCGTACAAAGTTGTGATGAGTCAGAATTGACTTGGTGGCAATGAGTTTGGTTTTAATTTTGGGGTGTATATCCCTTTTCGATTTCCTTTGTTATCTCCAATGGCTCTCGTAACATGATTTTACAAATTTGATGGTGCAGTCTGTAGAAGATTCTAAACTAATGTTGCTGTTCAGTTTCAAAATCCAGATGTGTAGAATTAAATGTGAATTCTAAAATCATACTAAAGTCAAACTTGGTTGCCACAAATCTGTAAGGTTGTCCAATTTCTTTCATTGTCTGATATTACATTATAGACTATTTAGAATTTCTTGAAAAAGTAGACTTGTTGGGGCTCAGTTGTATTTTCATTTTACAGAGACTTAGACTGTGAAAATATTTATGCAATGTGTTTTTTTGAATTATGATCTGATAAATACAAAAGGTCATCTAGTACAAGCATGTTTAAAAAAGAACATCAGAATCACAAGTGGATCACAAACTAATGTATAAATCTATACAGTATTCAGAGTCCTGATGGGGTGCTATAGGAGCAGCATTGAACTGCTAACTGAAAGGTTCAAATGCACCAGCTCCTCTTCCGAAACCCTATACAAGGTCACTGTGAGTCAGAATCAACTCAACAGCACTTAACAACAACTGTGTATATAAATCTATAAAGTTGATCATTAAACACTTATCATTAAGATTACCTAGGGGATTAGGTACGTTTTCTAATGAGGTAAAGGACACTGATTTGCCCAGGGTATTAGACACCTATTTTAATGAGGCAAACAACATAGGCTTAACCCCATTTCAGCAGGTTGGTTTAGCTTAATTCAGATCCTAAACTATATTCATCCATGCCTCACTTGGCTGCGGAGAAAACTTAAAAACATGATCATTACTTTAAAAAAATTTTTTTTATGATCATTACTTTTTGAAAATTAACTTAACCATACTTTCTTTTCTTTATTTGTAAAGAATATTGAGAAAGCTAATATAATCTTTCTACTCCCGTAAAGATTTACACCTTCGGAAACCCTGTAGAGGGTCGCTATGGGTCGGAACCGACTCGATGGCACTTAACAACAACAACAATATAATCTATTATCATTCTCTGAAGTTTATAATAAGACATGGAAAATTGAAGATCTTCTAAAGAGGAATGAATATATATACATAGATATATTTTCATGTCATTGTGTGTATATATATGTATGTTGTTGTTGTTAAGTGCCGGTGAGTCAGTTCCGACCCATAGCAACCCTGTATAGGGTTTCCAAGGAACAGCTGGTGAGTTTGAACCATGAACCTTGTGGCTCAATATATATATATATATATAGAGAGAGAGAGAGAGAGAGAGAGAGAGAGACCTGGTGTGGCGCTGTGTGTTATTGCACCAGACTGCAAAGCCGTTTGAACTGCAAGGTTGGTGGCTCAAGCCACCAACTTGACAGCACTTCACAACAACATATATATAAAATGATGTGAAAAAAATTGAGTTACCAAGTCTAAGAAATGATCTAAAACCCTATTAGCAATGACTTGAATTGCTTGTTTAGAACACTCACTAACATAGAAGTCAGACTAGAGCCTAATTCACAGCAATTCCTCAAATTTTGGGCAGAGAACCTATCTTATAAGTAGGGGAAGGGACTTGGCATGGACTATATGTGGTGGTGGCGGAGGTGTGCCATGGAGTCGGTTCTGACTCATAGAGACCCTGCACAGGGTTTCCAAGGTTGTAAATCTTAAGGGAGCAGAAAACCTCATCTTTCTCCCACGGAAACACTGGTAGTTTTGAACTGCTGACCTTGAGGTTGGCAGCCTGACTTGTAACCACTAGCTACCAGAGCTCCTTATGGACTAAATAGTGACGAGCAAAGGTGGAACACCACAGAACCCAACATGCTTTTACCTTCTGTGGATGGTATTATTAAACAACAACAACAACAACGTTTTTATTATGAATTGAGTGGAAGTTTACAGGAAGATGTGGATGGTATTATTGAAGGCGGGCAGCAAATGAACCTGTGAGGATGTTTAGCATTAGAAAAAGATGAAGCCAGTTAAAAGCTTGGGGAGATGTGTCATCCTGACCTAAAAAGTCAGGATGACACTATAATTATAATTAGACTTGCAGAGCAGTAGAAGAAAACTTCTGTGAAACTAGGAAGAAAAACATCGAATAATTAAATAAAGATATTGAGAAACAAAGTGACTGAGAATAGAGAAAACCCCTTGCACAGTATTTGGACCCAACATTTACCTGCATTCATAACTTACTCTGTAGCCATCTGTATTTGGGAATATCTTTTTCTCATAAACTTCTCTCCGCATTAGTGATCAAGTTCTGTAGGTGACATTTAAGTCTAGAAAATGGGATTATAGAGTGGCAGCAGCTACTTGGGGGAAAGAGAATCACCTTCACATAGAGGTGTTAGCATCCACTGAAAATCCCTTTGACATCTGAGAGAATGGGTATAAATCCAGTCTTAGATTTTCAATTGGATCCCACAGAATCAGCAGTGTTGTGAAGAACTCATAGCAGAAGACCCAGTTAATCATTTCTGGCTGGGTCAGAGTAAAGGACCAATCTACTGAAACCTGAATTATTATTTGCCTGCATATTTCTAGTTACTCTTCTAGCTTCCTTATAAACTGGGGGAAGAATGGTAGTTCCCACTGAAAGTAACTGAGGAAATTTGTGTCTCCTGAGCTCTGTTACTTCTTTCACCCTCCCTAGAGTCAATTAGGATGTGTGAGACCTTTAGCTCAGGGAATATTGTGATTGCACCCCTATAATAAAGCAAGACTAATAGCTATAGTCTCTTTTCTGAGAAACTCCCTTAGTTTCTAGATTTTTCCAGTTTTGTAATCATAAAGTGAGACAAAGTCTATGAGGCTTAGCAGGGCTTGTGAGTACTTTCAGATCTATAGTTGCCCTTTTTCTCTCCCCCCTCAAAAAATTAATTTGGAAGAAAAAAAAAGAATAAAAAGCTAATGTGGTTGTTACTGGTTAAAAGGTATTTTCTAATTGGCACAATTACATTTCATAGAATTCATATTTCTTAGAATTATTAAGGAGGTAAAATAGAATCTCTTTAACTAGAAGAATCATACAAGCTCAAAGTTAGAAGAGATCATGCAATCCAGCTATCTTCTACAATATTTTGATTCATACTTCCTCAGCAATGATTTTTTT
>NW_006408535.1:31375098-31385202 GCF_000296735.1 Chrysochloris asiatica | reverse complement strand
TTCCATTGTGTGTATGTACCACAATTTGTTTATCCATTCTTCAGTTGATGGGCACTTTGGCTGTCTCCATCTTTTTGCTATTGTAAATAGTGCTGGCGGAGCAATGATTTTGTTAGCTTTTCTTGTTCCTGTTTCTTACGAGACTTAAACATATTTATTTATATTTTTTAAAGCCTGGTTATCTTTGGAAATGGCTGAGCCTTTTCCCCAAACTTTCTTCAAAATGTGTATAAATGGTCTATTCTTGACAGAATACCTTGAATGTGGTCTTGTCTCTACCCCTCAAATTTTCTGTGGAGGTTTCCATAGCTTCCCAAGCCAATTTTTCTTTGTAAAGGACCAGACAATAAAAATTTCAGATTTGAGGGGCATATGTAAGTATTCTCTGTTGCAACTACTAATTGCTGCCTTTCTAGTGGGATGGTGGTTGGTAGTTATGTGCAGCGGAGTTGGTTCTGACTCATAGCGACCCTGTACAGGGTTTCTGAGGCTGTAAATCTTTATAGGAGCAGAAAGCCTCATCTTTCTCCCGTGGAACAGCTGGTAGTTTTGAACTGCTGACCTTGTGGTTCACAGCCTGATTCGTAACCACTACGCTACCAGAGTTCCTTTCCAGTGGGATAGCCATCGTAAATGATAAACATACAAATGGGTGTGTCATGATGATACTATGTATAGAAAAAAATGTGAAAATTCATATAATTTTCATGTGTCACGAGGTATTATTTTTCTTTTGATTTTTTTCAACTATTGAAAAAATGCAAAAATATATTCTTACCTTGTGGGTTATTAAAAAAAAAAAAAGGCTCATCAGGGGAAATGTGAGCCTCATTTGGACTAATCAGTGAGGAGAACTGGTTGAAAGGGGTGTGTGGCCTTTGTGTAGGACCAAAGTCCCATACTGATACCCACAACTTACTTTAGGAATTGCAACTTAGATTTGAGATCTGAACTTCCAGTTAATTATGGACTCATAAGTCTGTTTGTCATCTGTACCCTGATTGTACACTAGCTTGTAAATGGCCAGGAATTAAGTTGGAAGGCATATTTCTCTGAGACCAATTTGAAGAGTGTTGTCAGATCTCCTACACGGTAAGTTGGTCTGAACCATGAGGGTTGACAACTAACCAGACTCATGGTATGACACATGTGGAGGCAAGAATGCTACAGGCGGTAGGGTAGAGTTGGATGAGAGGGTTGCTATTTACTCTTCATATTCTAGTCTTGTTTGTTATTTTTATGCTACTCCCAGGAAGCATGATTTAAGCAAGAAATTGAAGTTTATCCAATCATGTATCTAGACTCCAAGCCACAATTTGGGGAATTTAAGCTGATTCTTGTACGGAGGAAGATAGACATACCTCCACTCCCTAGTTTTTTTAAATTTTTTTTATAGCAAGTCTGACATCAAATGTCCTTCTAATGCACTCTCTACTTCTTTGCTGAGTTTGCAATTGCCACATAGAACTCACAGACCAAGGATAAGTTCCTCTTGGAACCCCCAGGACAGGGTCTTCTTCATCCCTTCAGGACAGAATCCTCTTGGTTCCCTGAAGACAGGCTCCTCTTGGTCCCCTCCAGGACTAGCTTCTCTAGCCCCATTCAGGACAGGTTCCTGTTGACCTTGCTGTCTCTCACTACTGACTCTTCACAGGATGCCTTCTTGGCCTGTTGCCATTGATTCTGCCCTTTCTGGGTCTGTCACTCTCTTCAGTGTTACAGCTCATGTTATATATAGTTGGTTTAGAAGTTCCTTGTCTCCTTTCGCTATGCTTCTTTCAGCTACTTTTCTTCTTGCTTCTTTCTGTCTCTCAAACCTCTGTAGGATTGGCTGCTTATCTACACAACTCCTTGTAAATTTACAGTGGGGGAGATACTTCATTTGCATAGTCTGTTGACTAATTCCTGCAAGGTGTATACAATCACAAGACAACCTGTAGCCCAGGACCAGACAAAAAAAATAACAAATCACAAGTTGTTTACAATTTACCCAGGATATGTCAATCAACCTTGACAACTAGAACACTAAGGTAAATGTAATTTCTCAGGGACTAGGGGAAAGAATCTCTCAAGTTGTTTTTCCAAAGAACTAAAACAAAAGCCCACATAAATTTCACCATAACTCCTGATAGCGAGACTGCCTAGACAGGATCTGCAGCAAAGCCAGAAGTTAATAGAGAATTGGGAGTGAATTCACATGACAGAGAAGCTCTGGTGACTGGGATATTTTTTGTTCCCACCAGAAGGAGACATCATTGGGTTCAAATTGTGTGTTGTGCTATTATCATGGTAAGTCAGTGGGTCTCCTCCTGGTTCTTCCAGGCTTCTCTTGACTGATACACTGATGTCATTTATTTTTGCATCTTGTTTGTTTGGCTAATCACCTCCAGTAGAATGGCTCACTCTGCCACTTTTAGGGGACTGTGGCTTCTTCCATCAGAGAGAATTTTTCTGGTTTCATAGTAATCCAAGCTTGGCAATCACAATTTATGGCTCTTCTTCTCAAATTTCTGTCACAGTATATTTTAGAATCTTCAGATATTTGTTGTTGTTGTTGTTATGTGCCGTGGAGTCAGTGCTGACTCATAGAGACTCTGCACAGGGTTTCCAAGGCTGTAAATCTTTACAGTAGCAGAAAGCCTCATCTTTCTCTCACAGAACAGCTGGTAGTTTCGAATTGCTGACCTTGCAGCTCGCAGCCTGATTCGTAACCTCTACGCTACCAGAGGTCCTGTATACTACTATTAATAATTAGGGATCCTAGTGTGGCACTGTAGGACAAGCACTGGACTATTATTAATCACAAAGTCAGCAGTTCAAACCTACCAGCCACTCTTCAGAAATCCTATGCAGTGTTGCTATGAGTCAGAACCAACTTGACAGCACTTAACAACAATAATGATAATTTCAATAAGGATAATTATGTTCAGTGTCATCTACTGAGTGCCTATCATGTTTTGGGAGCTTTACAAATGCTAATTTATTTAAATCCTTATTTAAAAATATTACATAAATGTAGATATTCTTATTTTACACAAGGGCCAATTAAAGTTCAGAAAGTTTCCAGAGCATTTAGCACAAGGTCACCTACTCAGTAGGTGGCAGAATCAGGATTCAAATTCAGTGCCTTTCTCAAAAACCAGGC
Organism: Chrysochloris asiatica; assembly: GCF_000296735.1. Classification (NCBI taxonomy): domain Eukaryota; kingdom Metazoa; phylum Chordata; class Mammalia; order Afrosoricida; family Chrysochloridae; genus Chrysochloris; species Chrysochloris asiatica. The sequence continues at coordinate 31,382,057 of NW_006408535.1, read as the reverse complement.
TCTTTTCTGTCTACTACATCATAAAGTCTCTCTAATGGACCTACTGGAATTTAATCACAGAATATTTTGTTCAAAGGCAAGTGAACCTGCTAGCAACAAAAAAACCCTCCCCCCAAACAGTCACTAAAGCCAAACCTCTACCATTCACCAGCAATACAGTGGCCAAATAACTTTGAAAAGACAAGGGGTCTACAGGGGTCAAAGTTAAGAAAACTTCTTGGTTGTTGTTAAGTGCCATGAGTTGGTCCCAACTCAGAGCAACTCTGTATAGGGTTTCTGAGGCTATACATCTTTGTGAGTAGAAAGCCTCATTTTTCTATCATGGAGCAGCTGGTGGGCTTGAATGTCTCACCCTGGGCCACTTCTGTGGTTCACAGGCCAGTGCTTATCCTACAGAGCCACAAACACTTTGAGGGAATGAGTCGCTGGACCTGGGAACTCAGGGGACACCAGGCCAAGTGGCATAACATTGTTCACAAAGACATATTTTAAATTTTAGTTTGGTGAGTAGTGGAGCCTCTGAGACTATGCCCTTAGCCACTTTCAGGTCTGGAACTGAACTCACCCAATCGCTCAACGTTTAGTCAAATAATGGTGGTGGTGGTTGTGTGATGTGGAATCAGTTCCGACTCATAGCGACCCTGTCTAGGGTTTCCGAGGCTGTAAATCTTTACGGTAGCAGAAAGCCTCATCTTTCTCCCATGGAACAGCTGGTAGTTTCGAACTGCTGTCCTTGAGGTTAGCAGCTCGACTCGTAACCACTACACTACCAGAGCTCCTTCAAATAATAGACAGATTTATAAGGTGAACAATAGCACTAGGGAGGTACACACTCCTAGAATAATCAACCATTTGAGATCAAAAGGGCAGCATCTATTCAAGGACGAAGTTCAAAAGAGTTGGGAAAGAAGGAAGAATGGAAATAGGAAATACAGTGGGAATTGCAGATCAATGACATGATGTAAAATGTGTATGAATTGTTGAATGGGAAACTGATTTTCTCTGTAAGTCTTCACCAAATTCACAATTAAATATTAAGAGAAAAGAAAAGACTAGACTAGGGATCATCAGTTATTTCAACCTTGTGTGAATTAGTTAAATTAGTTGTATAGTAATGCTCAAACTTACCAGCTGCTTCTTGGAAACCCTATATAAGGTCACTGTGAGTCAGAATTGATTTGACAGCACTTAACAACAACAACAGAAAATAATAATGCTTGTTGAAAAGATGGAAGTCTTCTTAATGTGGGTGAGGGAAGGAAAGACGATAAAAAGAAGTTGAAGAAACGGAGAAGGTTTCAGTGAAATAAGTTTCAGAAAGGAAACTATTGAATCTTATGGGTCCAGGTGTGTGAGAGGAGGTACTTTGTGAGAGGAGGCAATGTACTGGAGCAGATCATGGTTTTTGAGAGTTGTTTGCAGCTTGATCTAACTTCATGGTCTGAAATGACACCTCTCTGTGCATTGAAACTGACTGAGTATCTGTAAGCAGGTCTGTTCCACAAAGATTGTTCTGTATTTTACATGAGTAGTGATGCTTTATTGTATTAAACAAAATTCAAAGTGGTATAGGAAACAGGGAGGAGGATATAAATTAATTGGTTGAATCAGGGAAAATATCTTGTAAAAGTAAGATTTTTTCCCTGGGTCTTGAAGGAAGCATAAAACATCCATTTACCAATATGTAAAAGGAGGAAAGATATTCAAGCGAATAGAATAGATTATACAAAGGGTCATGGACAGGGAAATATAGAAAATGTTTAAGGAATGGAAGGTAAATTAATGAGGCTGGAAAAGGATAGGAGGCAGAGATATTTGGAAGATGAGGTATGTTGGAGTCAGATTATGAGACACTTTGAATTCCAAGCAAAGGAGTATGGCTTTATCTATCTGCAATGGAGAGCCACTGAATATATGCAATAAAAGTAATGAAGTATTTAGTTCCTTGTTTCAGAAAGAAAATTCTGGTAGCAGTCTGGATGGGGATGAGCTGACAAGGAGACCACTTAGTAAACTAGATAGATATTTCCAAGGCAGAATGAACAGAATTTGGTGGATTTTTGTATGGGGTAGAGTGAGGGGCTGAAAGGCACTTACAGAAATATAAACCAACTTCTTGGGAGGATGGATTGGTGTTGAGGTCAGCCAAGAAACCCCTAACTCCTGAAGGCCTGGAAAATTAGGAGTGAAGTGAATGGAGGAAAATGAATGAAGTAGTATGGGCAATATTATGGCATTCCTCCCCCCCAAATTTGCCTAGAATAAGTCTCTCTTCCTAGGTAGAGCATTCAGTCTTCATGTTGAACATTTGTGTAGAATGTTTTTTCCTGACAGGTGAGTGAGAAAAGTGTAAAACAGTCTGGCCAATTTAATTGACTATAGCACCAGAAACTTCTGCCCAGTAGAATTACATTAAATTTAAATCAATATTGATTATGAAAGCTTTGTTACATGCAATAGTAGCTGACAAGAATGGAAGCAATGATAATACACATGGACCATGAGCTTGTGGTTACTTATCTTCATTTGTGGCCCAGTGACCTGCTGTTATCCTCTTCAGAGCAGATTTCACATCCTGGTTCCTCAGAGTATAGATGAGGGGGTTCAGTAAGGGAGTGACAACAGTATAAAACACAGCCACAGCCCCATCTAGGGGACTCTTGGAGCCAGCTCGAAGGTAGATAAAAATACAGGGGACATAGTAGACTGTGACCACAGTTAGGTGGGAACCACATGTGGAGAAGGCCCTTCGCCGCCCATCGGCAGTGTTTATCTTCAGGATGGCATGGACTATGTTAGCATAGGAGAGCAGAATTAACATGAAGCAGCTGGCGGCCACTACACCAATGTCCACAAAAGTCACAAGCTCGTTAACAGTTGTGTCAGCACAGGCCAGTCTCAACACTGCTGGGATGTCACAGAAAAAGTAATCCACTTGGTTGGGCCCACAGTAGGGCAGGCGGAAGGTCAGGGTGGTTTCGATAGAGCCATGGATGGAGCCACCTATCCAAGCTCCAGCTACAAGGATTGTGCATAGCCTCCCATTCATGAGCACAGGGTAGCGCAAGGGCTGGCATATTGCCAGGTACCTGTCATAGGCCATCAAGGTGTAGAGGAAGCACTGGGTGCAACCCAGGAAGTGAAAGGAATATAGCTGAGCCACACAGCCACCATATGGGATAGCCTTGCTGGCAGGAGTGAAGTTTAGAATAAGTCTAGGAACAATGACTGAAGAGAGCCACATGTCCAGAAAGGAGAGCACTCCCAGAAGAATGTACATGGGGCGAGCATGGAGCTTTGGGTCAGCCCACACAGTGAGCAGAATGAGCAGGTTCCCCAGCTGAGTCAGGATGTAAATGATGAAGAAGACCAGGAACAGGAGCATCCGTAGATTTGGAGGGTGAGGTAAACCCAGGAGAATGAACTCTGTCACCATAGTGTTCAGGGATGTATTGGTCTTGCTCATGTCTTTCTGTGATCTGCTAAAATGAATGGTAAAATAAGACAAGAGGAGCCCAGCCCAATGAGGTGATAAGAGAATGCTTTTGTCTGACCACCATAGTCTAAACAGAGGACTTTTGTATTTTAAGTAGGGTAAGCATTTGCCATCAATCTTCTTAGCAAGATAAGCTCTCAGAGGCTGATTGGTGGTGGTGGTGGTTATGTGCCGTGGTGGAGCTGGTTCCGCTCTTTCATAGTGACCCTCTGTAGGGTGTCCGAGGCTGTAAATCTTATGGGAGTAGAAGGCCTCACCTTTCTCCTGCAGAATGGCTGGTAGATTTGGACTGCTGCAGCCCAACATGAAATGCTCCGTCAATGGGAGACACTACATACTAACACTGGAAATAAATCTAGGAACAGAGTTGTGTCTGAATGATCATGAAAGTGAATATGGTGTGTCTATACTTCAAAGCTCGCTATGGGTCGGAACCGACTGGACGGCACTTAACAACAACAACAACATACTTCAAAGCTGTGTCAAGATTCCCTTCCTTAGAGTGTATTTTCTACACATCTCAACTTAATCACAGTGGGAAACTGCTTCTCAGTTTGATGACTTTTAGCAATTAATATACCTAGACAACAGGAACAGGGGGCAAACAGGATTTCCAGTCAGGCATACCAGGAAAACAAAACAAAACCACAGACCAATGCAGCAAGCATTAGGTTAAATTTAAGCATGTGGTTTTGGTCAAAAAGGCTTTGTCAGACATGTGCTCTGACTGGTGACCACCTTGGTCACCGATAAGGGGAAGTGAGGAAAAAATAGTAATGAAGCTGTGAGCTAAGTCCAACCACATTCAAGACACTCCTGTGAACCCAGGTGGAGACCTGGTTGGCCAGCAATTTGGCAAGACTTGGGGATTTCTGGGCCCAGAGTCAGTGACATAGCCACAGAGGATTAGAGTGGAGAATGAAGCATCCAGCTGATAAGAAGAGAGGGCATATGCACATGAACACCCACACTTGCAGGCCTATAATGGGAAATATGGCCTTGGTGATAGAAACAATGGCAGAGATACCATGATAGAATTTTACAAGAATAATGATTTATTCATTGGAAGTAAAATTTTTCAGCAATGTAAACGACAACTATATACAACTTTGCCAGATAAAGTACACAGGACTCAAATTGACTACATCTGTAGAAAGAGACAATGGAGAAGCTCAATATCATCAGTCAGAACAAGGCTAGGGACTGACAGCAGAACAATCCATCAACTGCTGAAGTTCAAGTTGAAGCTGAATTAAAACAAGTCCACAAGAGTCAAAGCATGACCTTGAGTGTATCCATTCTGGATTTAGAGGGCATCTCAAGAATAAATTTGAGAACTAATGACCAAAGACCAGACAAATTGTGGGATGATATCAAACTGAACATTCACTACCACTGAGTCAATTCTGACTCATAGCGACCCAATATAGGGTTTCCAAGGCTGTACTGTAAATCTTTATGGGACTAGAAAGCCTCATCTTTCTTTTGTGGAGTGACTGGTAGGTTTGAACTGCCAACCTTGTTATCCTTCAGTGCCAAACCAGCATCAAGGACATCATATATGAAGCAAGGAAAAGATCATTAAAAAGATAGCAAAAAAGAGAGACCAAAATGGATGTTAGAAGAGACTCTGAAACTTGCTTTTGAATATGGAGTAGCCAAAGTGAATGGAAGAAAGATGAAGTAAAAGAGCTGAGTGGAAAATTTCAGAGATTAGCTTGAGAAGATCAAGTAAAGTATTCTGATGAAATTTGCAAAGATCTAGAAATTAAAAAACCAAAAATGAAAAACATACATGGTATTCTTATAGTTGAAATAACTGAAGAAAGAATTAAAGCATGAAAAGAAGATGGAGGGAAGAATACACACAGTCACTGTACCAAAAAGAATTGACTAATGTAGCATATGATCAAGAATAGATGGTACTGAAAGAAGTCCAAGCTACACTGAGTTGGAACCAACTTGATGGCACACAGTCAGCCAACAATCATTAATATCACATGCGAGGAAAATTTTGCTGAAGATCATTTACAAATGATTGCAGTAGTCCATCAACAGGAAATCAAGCTGGAAGAGGATGTGGAAAGAGGGATATTATTGCGGACATCCCATGGATCTGGGCTGAAAGCAGAGAATGCCAAAAAGATATTTGCCTGTATTTTTTTGACTATGCCAAGACATTTGACTGTGTGTATCATAATAAATTATTGGTAACATTGAAAAAATGGGAATTCCAGAATATTTCATTGTTCTAATGTGTGATCTGTACATAAACCTAGAATCAGTTGTTTGGACAGAACAAGGGGATAGATAGTGTGTGTTAAAATAATCAGACTTATACCCTTTCACCATATTTACTCAATCTGTATGCTCAGCAAATAATCTGAGAAGCTAGACTATATGAAGAAGAATGCAGCATCAATATTGGAGGAAGACTCATGAGCAACCCGTGATATGCAGATGATATAACCTGGCTAGCTGAAAGTGAAGAAGACTTGAAACACCTACTCATGAGGATCAAAGACTTCAGTATGAATTGTGGTTGTTAAGTGTTGTTGAGTAGGTTCCAACTCATAGGGTTTCCAAAGATTGGCTGGTAGGTAATTAGCAGTCTAGTGTTTATCCTATAGTGCCACACCAGGACTCCTAAGTATGGATTACAACATTGGATTACAGTTCAATGCTAAGAAAACAAACATCCTCACAACTGGACCAGTAAACAACGTCAAGATAAATGGATAAAGTATTGAAGTTGTTAAGTGTTTCAATTTACTCGGATCTGCAGTCAATGCCCATGGAAGCAGCAATGAACAAACCAAAGGACACACTGCATTGGGCACGTCTTCTGCAAAAGACCTCTTTAAAGGGTTAGAGAGCAAAGATGTTACCTCAACAACTAAGGTTCACTTGATCTCAGTCATGATATTTTAAATCACGTCATATGCATGATACACATGCGAGAATTGGATGATGAATAAGGAAGACCAGAGGAGAACTGATGTATTTGAATTATCTTGCTGGTGAAGAGTATTGAATATACATGGCTTTCCAGAAGAACAGAGAAATTTGTCTTGGAAGAAGTATAGCCAGAATTCTCTTTAGAAGTGAGGATGGTGAGACTTCATCTCATCTACATTTTTTTTTTTTTTAAAGTTTTTTAGTGTGGATTGAGTGAAAGTTTACAGGGTAGATCATCAGTTTTATACTCAACAAATCATACACCTTATTTAATTACAGTCTTTATAATCCCCTCCATGTACCATCAGTTAACAGTATTTCTCGCTATCCACTTTAGTTTTTTTAAACAAAACAAAACACTTAGGCATATATAATAATTTACATCTCCAAAGGGCACATTCGGCAAGTCAGCCTCCTGTCCACCAACTCTTAGTCCATCTCTTCCCATGAATCTAAGTTCTTAGCTGCACCTCCTCTCCATGCCCTCATATCTGCCTCCGTCTCT
>NW_006408535.1:31344923-31346683 GCF_000296735.1 Chrysochloris asiatica | reverse complement strand
ACCGTGGGGCAGGCTTGTAGTGAATACCCTTTGGTTGGTTGATGATGCATGGAGGGGATTGTAATCATAGCAATGAAACGATATACAATAGGATGAATGTAAAACTAATGTTCTCCCATGTAAACTATCACATAATTCACAATAAAACATTAAAAAAAAAAAAAGAATTTGGTGTTTCTGTAAAAAATACCAACACACGTCATTTTATTGTGCTCTACTGAAGGTTTATGGCAACCCTGTGTCAAGCAAATCTGTCCGTACCATATTTTTGAACTGCATATACTTACTTTGTGTCTCTATGTTACATTTTGGTAATTCTTGCAATATTTAAACTATTACATATTACTATTGTTGTCATAATAGACTCAATATAGTACAGCATAAACAAAACTTTGTATGTACTTGAAAGTCCCAAAATTTGTGTGCCTCTCTTTATTGTAATAATCACTTTATTTGGGCCACCTAGAACTGAGCCTAATATTCCCAAGGAATGCTTGTGCCTAAAAATGTGAAGGTGGCTTTGAAATTGGGTAACAGATAAAGGCTGAGAGAGTTTTGAGGCACTTAATAGCAAAAACTGAGATTACTTTGAAGAGAGTGTTGAAAGAATTATGGATGTTAAAGGCGATTCTGATGAGGGCTTACAAAGAAGTGAGGAGGACTGTGTATAAAGCTTCTATTATCTTAGAGATACATGTCTTATCACGAATAGAATGTTGCTAAAATGTGTATATAAATATATGTCTGCTGAAGCCCTAAAAGAAAATGAGAAACAGGTTACTGGACACTAGATGAAATGTGATCCTTGTTATAAAATGACAAAGAACATGGTTGAAATATGTTCTAATGTTTTGTGGAATGTAGAACTTATAAATGAAGAAGTTGGATATGTAGCCGAGAGATTTATAAACAGAATGTGGAAAGTATAGCCTGGTTCCTTCTTAAGATGGAAAGATAAAATGGGAGAGGTAAGAGACAATTTGGGGAATGAACTGTTAAGCAATCTAAGTATTCAAGGAACCAGGACTTGAAGATTTGGAAAACTTTCAGTCTATCCACATTGAAAAAATTGAGAACATGTGCTCTGGAGAGAACACCAAAAATATATTTGGGCATCTGTTTGCTAAAGAGAGTAGACAGATGAGCTATGGATACAGTCAACCATTTCAGAACAAGATTGAAAATTTAGACTGAAGTGGACAGAGATAGAATGTAATGAAGCAAGGCTGTCAAATCTTGTCACTCTTCAGGCAGGAAATGGTTATCCTTCAAGAAAAGGAAACAATAACTCTGAGGGCAATTCAGACAGTGATATGGCTGCCATTGCCACCATGGACCCAGAAGGCATGGGTTCCAGAGACAGGGGCCACCTTTTTTGATTTCAAGGACATATTTTTATCCAGTTTAACATATGAAATGCCTGTCCTGGTGTCCAAAGGAGTGGGCCATTGAATGGGACTGGGGAGTACGGTTGCTGTCTCAGTGGGCCTGGAATAGAGTATGTACCCAAAGAAGACTAGTGTAAGGCTTTGAAATCTAATGAAATTTGCCTTGATGAATTTCAGACTTTTTTGGAACCTATTTTCCCCTCCAATGTCTCCCGTTTGGAATGGCAAGACATGCCAAACAAGTCCCCTATGTGGTACTAACAGTTAGTTGTACAGCTATTAACTAAAAGTTTGGCAGCTGGAACCCACTCAGAGGTTTATTGGAAGAAAGACCTGGTGGTCTGCTTCTGAAAGCTCATAAAAACCCAACAA
>NW_006408535.1:31331213-31344468 GCF_000296735.1 Chrysochloris asiatica | reverse complement strand
TGGGAACCACATGTGGAGAAGGCCCTTCGCCGCCCATCGGCAGTGTTTATCTTCAGGATGGCATGGACTATGTTAGCATAGGAGAGCAGAATTAACATGAAGCAGCTGGCGGCCACTACACCAATGTCCACAAAAGTCACAAGCTCGTTAACAGTTGTGTCAGCACAGGCCAGTCTCAACACTGCTGGGATGTCACAGATAAAGTAATCTACTTGGTTGGGCCCACAGTAGGGCAGGCGGAAGGTCAGGGTGGTTTGGATAGAGCCATTGATGGAGCCACCTATCCAAGCTCCAGCTACAAGGATTGTGCATAGCCTCCCATTCATGAGCACAGGGTAGCGCAAGGGCTGGCATATTGCCAGGTACCTGTCATAGGCCATCAAGGTGTAGAGGAAGCACTGGGTGCAACCCAGGAAGTGAAAGAAATACAATTGAGCTACACAGCCACCATATGGGATAGCCTTGCTGGCAGGAGTGAAATCTAAAATAAGTCTAGGAACGATGACTGAAGAGAGCCACATGTCCAGAAAGGAGAGCACTCCCAGAAGAATGTACATGGGGCGAGCATGGAGCTTTGGGTCAGCCCACACAGTGAGCAGAATGAGCAGGTTCCCCAGCTGAGTCAGGATGTAAATGATGAAGAAGACCAGGAATAGGAGGATCCGTAGATTTGGAGGGTGAGGTAAGCCCAGGAGAATGAACTCTGTCACCATAGTGTTCAGGGATGTGTTGCTAATCTTGCCCATGTCTTTCTGTGGCCTGGGAAGGTGAACGGTGAAGTTAGACAAGAGGAACACAGCTCATAGAGACTGTACGAGAATGCTTTTGTCTGATGATTAATGCCTAATGGTAATGAGACAAACAGAATACAATTTAGAAAAAAAAAATTAAAATAAAAAGGCTGTGTTTCCATTAATTTGTGTGTGTGTGTTTACTTGACAAGAGAAACTCATGCACGGGGAAATACTGAAAAGAAGGGCTTACAAGATCACAGAACAGTAGAATGTGTGATTGACTGGGAAGAATCAATGATTAACCAAAAAGGCTGTTAACTACAAAGAGTCTAAGGTTGATACGGAGCAGTGTAGAACAAGTACTACACAATCACACCTTCCTTTTCCTCTGTTTACCATCATTGCAATACCTTTGCCTTGCCTTCAACTAAAATACTTTCTCATTACCATTGTTGTTATTATTAAGTGCCATCAAGTCAGTTCAGACTTATAGCGGCTCTGTATAGGGGTTCTGAGGAGCAACTGGTAGATTTGAACTGCTGACCTTGAGGTTAGAAGTCCAGTGCTTATCCTACAGTGCCTCACCAGCCACTCCTTGGAAACCTTATACAGGGTCACTATGGGTTGGAACCGACTCCACGGCACATAACAACAACAACAACACATAGCAAATCTCTCTAAACGCCTTTAACTATTTTCAAGTATCTGAGCCAGATAAGGAGAGACAGCTGAGTGTGTTGTGTGCTGCTCCACACCTTTTGGTGAATTGATTATGCAGTAAAGAGCCCCCTCCTCCGCCTCCAATGGGATTTGAGAAGTATTCATTTTTTATGTAATCATTATATATATTTGTAATTTAAATGATTCGTTTCAAAAAGTAATTAAAATGCAACAAGTTAGTTGTAAATAACATGGTTTAAACTCCATCAGAAATTTCCCCAGAGATTTTATCTTACCTATTTTGTAAAACACCAATTCATATAGTTCAATTTAAGATCTAACAATAATAACATCATAATAATACTGACTATAAAGCTTCTAGGGCCGTGAAATCTAATGCCTGGAATTTATTCTGACTCTTAGTGACCATGCAGAACAGAGTAGAGCTGCCCCCTAGGGTTTCCAAAGCTGAAAATCTTCAGGGAAGCACACTGCCACACGTCCTCCTGTGGAGTGACTGGAGAGTTTGAACCAGTGACCTTTCAATTAGCAGATGAATGCTTTAATCATTGTGCCACCTGGGATCCTTTCAAGGTCCATGTTGTTGTTGTTAGGTGCCATTGAGTCAGTTCTAACTCATAGCTACCCTGTATAGAGTTTCTGAGGAGCTGCTGGCAAGCTTGAACCTGTGGTTAACACTCTAGCACTTATCCTACAGTTGTTGCTGTTAGGTATCATCGAGTTGGTACTGACCCATAGCGACCCTATGCATAGCCGAACGAAACACTGCCTGATCCTGGGCCAGCCTCACTATTGTTGCCATGCTTGAGTCCATTGATGCTGCCACTTGGCCAATCCATCTCGTTGGGGGTCTTCATCTTTTTCTCTGACCCTCCACCTTACCAAACATGATATTCTTCTCCAGTGACTAGTCCCTCCTGCCAATATGTCCAAAGTATGGAGCACTCTGGCTGCACTTATTCCAGAATGGATCTGTTGGGTCTTTTGGCAGCCCATGGGACTTTCAATATTCTCCTCCAACACCATAATTCAAAAGCATCAATTCTTCTCCGGTCTTCCTTATTTACTGTCCAGCTTTTGCATGCATGTGAGGCTATTGAAAATACCATGGCTTGGGTCAGGCACACCTTAGTCCTCAAGCTGACATCTTTGCTCTTCAACACTTTAAAAAAAGTTCTTGTGCGGCAGATTTGCCTAATGAAATACATCGTTTGATTTCCTGACTGCTGCTTCTGTGAGTGTTGATAGTTGATCCAAGAAGAATGAAGTCTTTGACAACTTCAATCTTTCCTCTGTTGATAAGAATGTTGTTTTTTGGTCCAGTGGTTAAAATTTTTGTATACTACAGTACCCCATGCTAAATATGTTATCTGTCCACCAACGAAAAACAGATACTAGATTTTTTCATCTGAGTTTCAGAAGGATCGCTTTGACTGATTTGGAAATGGACAGGAAGACTAGTTCTGTTTTCTTGGGCTACCATAGAGAAAAGGCCAAAACGGTAGGAAAACTAAGTTAGGCCAAACGTATTTGCTGTCAATAGAGACATAATAAGAGTGTGCCCTTGGATGAAGTCCCTGGGTGTGCAAATGGTTAATGTACTTGCTGCTAACTAAAAGGTTGGCAGTTCCAGGACATCTAGAGGTTCCTTGGAAGAAAGGCCTGGTGATTTACTTCCAAAAAATCAGCTATTGGATACTCTAATGAAGCACAGTTCAACACTGACTCAAAATCAATTCTACAGTAACTGCTACCATTTTGGCAAACAGTGTTGCTGAAATGTTTTATGAAAATCAATTTTTACATATTACATCAGATAGAACTGTATCACTGAGGGAGTTTTAGTAGGATTCCCATAATGCTTTTTTATGTATAATAAAAATGTTCTCCCTAATTTTTGTATTTTGCCATTCTGACATTTCCCAGTTCATTGTACTTAAATCTGGCTTCACTTCACACAAATGCTCTGTTGGAAGAAGATACGTTTTACTTGTTAAGGTTTTAGGTGCTTATCTGGTGGTTTGCAGACAGACTCAGCAGAGGATGGTGACTTTGACTTGGAGTGCATTTCAGAAAAGGGCAGTCTGTGGTGCAGAGGGGTGAGCTGACTAAATTTCCAAAATGCGAAGTATTTATTGGAGGAATAGCAGGCATGTTTCCAGAAGGACTGAATTTTTTGATGAGAACTTCAAGAAATGAAAGAAGAAACCACACTCGAGATTCCCTTTTCCCTCTTCTCTGCTCCACCTCCAGCCCTGCCTTTCGGTGCTATTTTATTTTAAGGCAGCTCCTCATATTTAGCTGTTGTGATTTAGGATATGTAAGGAAAGGAGAGAGAAGGGAATGGAAGAAAGGAAAGGGAAAGGAAACAACAGACTTAAAATTTTGAAAACGAAAATAATTTTAGCATGTCTACCCACTATTCACCCACCGAAGGAGCTCTGGTAGCATAGTGGTTACGAGTCGGGCTGCCAACTCACGGTCAGCAGTTCGAAACTACCAGCTGTTCCGCGGGAGAAAGATGAGGCTTACTGCTTCCGTAAAGATTCACAGCCTCGGAAACCCTATACAGGGTCGCTATGAGTCGGAACTGACTCTACGGCACATAACCACCACCACCATCCACCCACCCATTACCATTGACTCGATTCCAATTTATAGAGACTTGGTATATGGACTCCTGGTGTGGCACTATAGGATAAACGCTGGACTGCTAACTTCAATGTCTGCAGTTCAAATCCATCAGCCACTCCTCAGAAACCCCATACAGGGTGGCTATGAATTGGAACCTACTCAATAGCACTTAACAAATGAACACTTAGCAACATCACCCACGTACAGTCATTGAATAGATTCTAACACATAGAGACTTCCTGCTAGATCTGACTTCAACTATAGTGCATTTGCTGAAGTTTTCTGTAAATACCTGGAATAAAGGACATGGAATATCCTTCTAATTGACTCTGTACCTGAGCAGAAAAATTGTACCACTATCCCAAATTGTCCACTCCACCTCTCCTCTGCCTCCAAGACAAGCCAACAGAAGCCAGAAGGAACTCGAAGTTTCTGTTGCGGGCTGCGGGCCTGCTGTTACTTGAAGCAATCAGCATTAACCAGATCATATGACTCATCAGAAGATCAGACTGTGGAGACACAAAAATACCTCTTTCCTTTTGCATTGGAGGAAGGCACCCTCTGCTCTGGAAAACAGGTGGAGTCTCTGACTTGAAATAATTCTTATAGAATCTTCATGAGTCTCGGTGATTGCTGTTCACAAGGGCTCTTAGGCCTGGACTGCTGAGGTGTCTAGAGAGACCTCTGGGGGGCGCCAGAGGCTGCAGAAGACCAAGTTACAATTCCGAAGCCTGTGTGTTACTGGTGGTGTGTCTACCTTATCCCACAAGTTAACTCCTCCAAAGGACCAAAGACCAACATTTAAATCTATAATTAAAAACATCCCCCCCCCCAATGTTTAGCTTTATTTCATAACCATAAACATAATCCTGCAATACAGCTAGACTTGGAGAATAAGGAAAATATGGAACCCATAGAACTGGAGTGAGAGTAAAGATTAAAGAATATTGCCAGCACTCTGGGGGTAGAAGGGTGGTCCCCAAGCTACACAAGGAATGGTCTTGTGGTTAAGATAAAACATAAAATACAGATCAAACTTTTTAGAGTTGTCCACAGTCAGCAATGGGGATTTTCTTGCTGGTCTTGCCATTCCTGGACCCAAAACGCTCCATGGCTTCCACAATGTAGAGTTTTCCAGTCTGTAAATCTTTACAAGCTGTATAGGGTTTCCAAGGAGTGGCTGGTGGGTTTAAACTGAATACCTTTTGGTTTGCAGTTCAGTTCTTATCTTACAGCTCCACCAGAGCTTCTCTGGCTGATTAGATAATGAAAAGATTATGAAAAGTTCCAGGTTTTAGACTGTATTTGATGTTGCTAAAATCACCTTATGTGGCGCTTAGGACAGGCACTGGACTGCTAACCCCAAGTTTAGCTGTTTAAACCCACCAGCAGCCCCTTGGAGACCTTATACAATGTCTCTATGAATTGTAACCAACCCATTTGATAACAATTAACAATAACAACAACAGCAGCATCAACAACAACAAATCCATCTTGTAAATGGTTAGAGTTTATATAATAAAAGCACAGAATAACAGAAGAAAATTAAATTAAATTAAAAAAGCTTTTGAAAATAAAAAACTTGTGAACAAAGAAGACATTTTGAAAAAACCAATTATCTTGAAAATTCAAGGGAGAGGCTCTGGGGATGAGTGGACACTGCCATTGAGAAGGTCAGGTGAGGGATGTGTAAGAATGCCTTCATGGGAACTTCGTGGAGCCATGGGATGGGCTGGTTGGGCAGGAGAGCACGTCTTGTAGTGCAGCTCCATTTGAAGAAGCTCAGTGGGGGACAGGCTTCTATGCAGCATTTTGAAAATTTGTTTGGACTTCTGCAGTGAACTCTGGGATCGGAGCCATTAGAAAACAGTTACGAAATCTTGAGGATGAGGATGATGACTGGCCCTCTGTCACACTGAACACAGTGGTATCAAAGGGCTTCTTATTGGCTTAGGGACAAGAACCAACTTAGATGTATTTCTTGAATATGCACATTCCTGGCGCCTAACTGGAAGATTGGAAGTTCGAGTCTACCCACAGACAACTCAGAAGAATGACCTTGTGATCTATTTCTGAAAAAAACCAGCTCTACTCTGACACAAATAGGGTCACTATGTGTTGGAATTGACTTCATGGTGCTAGATTTTTGATTTGTAATTCACTCACTGGGACTGGGGCATCCTGGTATATATAGTAGGCAAAATGGATAGAGTCTGAGGATAGCATGTGCATAGTTTATTTACTACCATAAGCATAGATTCTTGTATGTTCTTCCATAAAAGGTTAAACAAAATGAGTTTGTTTAGGGAAAGATCCTCCAAACTTAGAGCCAGTCAACAGAGTATTCTCTTTAATGGATAAAGGAAAGATTCAGGATCTGGGCTGTCTTTGAGTTTGCACAATTACTAAAGACTCTTTTAAGACTACATCCCTTTAAAAAAAAAGAGAGAAAATAAAAAGAAAATTTCTTGTTAAGACAAGAAATTTCCTGTGTTTGAAGAAAAGGGAATCTTAGCAGTATAGAAAGGAGTTGAAGAAGAAGATAGAGAAAAGAGACTGATAAACATTTTGGGGAAAATAAAAGTGAAAAATCCTGAAGTGTCAAAGGTATGTCTGTCGGCTGAACTTGAATCAGTCTGGGTCAGGACTACTTTCCCACTCTCTTAGACTCACATGTATTTAGCTTCCAAATTGTGGTGAAGGCTTGCTCTCTTCTGTGCTCTGACAAACAGAGATGTCCTTCAGAGATTCAGGGTGGCTTCTTGTAAAGGGCTCATATATCTCAGCTTTGGGGAGGCTTTAGAATCCTTCTAGGAGTTTGACCTGGCAAATAAATATTCAGATCTCTGAGAATACCTGTCTTTCAAAGCTCTTTGATGAATGTGATTCCTGTATCTCTTGACTAATATTTTACATCAGTTGTTGCCTTATTGTTCTGACTGGAAGAAATAATAACAAACACTGTCAAGAGATTTGAAGAAACATTCTAATCTCTTCTCAGGGGAAATCCTACTCTGAAGTATCTCCCTAATGAGGTCTTCCCTCCCCAAATCCTCATTATTTTCTTTTGAGAGAAAACTGGAATTGTTTCTAGTAGATCTCTGGGAAGGGGTCAGTGGTGAATAGCCTAGTTAGTATAGTTTTAGATGATGTCTAATTTCTTAGAGGCTGTTATGAAGTCTCCACTGATCGCATTCTCTCCCCAAATACCCATCTGATTTTTGCTTAAATGTCATTTCATCAGTAAGGTCTCTCCTGAGCCTTTTCCTTCTCATTCCCTGTTTTATGTTTCTTGGTAGCATAACATCTGATAAACTATGTTGACTTATTGATTGTCTTCCTTCTTTCACTAGAATGTAGGCTGCATGAAAGAAGCAAGTGCCGGGCACATAGTAGGTTCTTAAGAAATACTTTTTGAATGAATGAATGGAGAAACATGTGAGGCATGTTAAAGGCTGTGAGCAGAAAAAAGGCAGTGGTTTCAAATACAAACCTCAGAGTTTAAATCATCGGGCGTTGCCTTGGGTGACACAATAGTTAAGCACTTTATGATTAACTTAAAGGTTGGTGGTTTGGACCCACCTAGAGACGCCTTGGAAGACAGGCCTGGTGACCTGTTTCATGAATATTCTATGGAGCAGTTGTACTCTGCACAGCTGGGTTGCCATGACTTGGATTTGGCTCAGTGGTAGCTAAGTAACAACAAGGAGTTGATTTACTATCAAACTGATTCTCATGTGCGTGCACAGATTTAGGTGTGGCTCTGGGGGTTAATGCACCAGAATGCAAAGCCATTTGAACTGCAAGGTCAGCAGTTCAAGCTTACCAAGCTCCTTGGAAAACCTATGCAGGGTTGCTATGGGTTGGAATTGACTTGATGGCACTTAACAACAACAACAATATGCCAGGGCGGGTAGCTTTGGGTATCCATGTGTTCATTTTACGTTAAGTTAATGCTAATCTGAGTAATAGTGGGGACCTGGCTAGACAAGAAAAAATTAAGCCTGAAGTGAAATATAAACTCCAGGAAGCTCCACTGTTAAATGATTAAACTGGGAAAAGACTGGATGTTTTCTAAGATTTTTTGAATTCTAAATTACTAAGGAATCAAATGTTTGAAGTTTGGAGTGTGTGTGTGTGTGTGTGTGTGTATGTGTGTGTATGTATGTGTTTAAAGTTGTGATGCTACATCTGGCCACAAGATGACAGTATTATCTTAATAAAATCAAGTACTATAGTCTTGCTTGGAGTAAAAGAAGTAATAAGGTTCAAGAGGCCTTGTTACTTATTATCAAGAAATTTCTTTAGGAAAGTGAATACACATGAGGGGCCCAGTAGTTTGGGAAAATTGTCAAAAAAGTTACTTTCTTGTGTCAATTGGGAACTAGTTTGAACTATAGCTCCTTTGTTTCTTTCTTCTTTTTTCCCTCCCTTCCTCCCTCCTTCCTACTCTTCCTCTTAGGTGTCACCATTCCTCTTTTTCCCCCCTTTTTACTTTTCTCAACTTCTTAATTTATTACATAGAAACATGACAAATCAAATGAAAGAGATGTATAAGAAAAGTTTCATAGTCTCGTTGTTGTTGTTGTTAAGTGCTGTCGAGTCAGTTCCAACCCATAGCGACCCTCTGGAGGGTTTCCAGGGAGCAGCTGGTGAGCTTGAACCACCAACCTTGCAGTTCAAATTGACTGTGCAGTCTAGCGCATTAACCCACAGCGCCACAGCAGGACTCACTACCCTTTTTTAATTCCAACCCTCTGAAGTAACTAATAATAATGTTGTTGTTATGTTGAGTTGGTTCCGACCCATAGCGACCCTGTATGGGGTTTCTGAGGAGCAGTTGGTGAGCTTGAACTGCCAACCTTGCAGTTCAAATGGCTTTGCAGTCTGGTGCATTAACCCACAGTGCCACACCAGGACTCCAACTAATAATAATAGTTTACTTTATTTTACCATTTCTTCTTCTATATTCATACATATACATGTGTATATAAGGAGCTCTGGTAGAGTAGTGGTTATGAGTTGGGCTGCGAACCTCAAGGTCAGCAGTACAAAACTACCAGCTGTTCTGAGGGTGAAATATGGGGATTTCTGCCTCCGTAAAGATTGACAGCCTCGCTATGAGTCGGAATGGACTCCACGGCACATAACAACAACATGTAGTATCACTTCCTTCTAAGGTTTCTTGTCTCCATTTCTCCTTCTTTCCTAGTCCTTGGAACTTTGTCCCTGGGCACTTTGTTCCTAGCCCTTGGAACTTTGTCCCTGGGCCAATGCTGCCTTTTGTTATCTAAAGTGGTTGATCATTCCAAGATGCGTAAACCTCACTAGGATTATTGTTCCCTTTAAAGATCTGTTTATTGTTTGGCAGACAATTGAACCATGGGGTGAGTTCATTTCCAGACTTGAAGGATGATTGGGGCCATCGTCTTTTTTTTTTGAAAGACATTTTAAGGAAGCAAAGACAAGTATAGTACGGAGAGAACTTGTCTGCAGCCACCCACTGCTTATGATACATATTTAAACATGTTTTGTTTGGAATAAACCTGAGTACATATGAACTAAACCCTAGTAGCAATCAAGGCTACAAATCTTTACAGAAGCTAATGGCCACATAGTTCTCCCATGGAGCAGGTGGTGAGTTCGAACTGCCAATCCTTTGGTTAGCAGCTGTGTGCTTTTACTGCTGCATCACCAGGGTTTCTTGTATGGATAGAAATGATCTGTTGCTGCTGTTGTTAGGTGCTGTGGAGTCAGTTCTGACTCATAATGACCTCATGCACAACAGAACGAAACACTGCCCTGTCTTGTACCAACCTCACAATCGTTACACTTGAGCCCATTGTTGCCACCAGTGTGCCAACCCATCTTGTTGGGGGGTCTTCTGTTTTTCTCTTGCGTATCCTCCACTTTACCGAGCATGATGTCCTTCTCCAGAGACTGGTCCCTCCTGAAAATATGTTTGATGTGTGAGAGACGAATCTTACCATCCTAGCTTCTAACAAACATTCAGGCTGTACTGCTTCCCACATAGATTTGTTTGTTTTGGCAGTCCATAGCACTTTCAATATTCTTCTCCAACACCACAACTCAAAAGAACCAATTCTCCTATAGCTCTCCTTATTCATTGTCCAACTTTCACATACATTTTTGTAATTGTTGTTAAGTGCCATCAAGTTGATTCCAACCCATAGCAATGCTGTATAGGTTTTCCAAGGAGCAGCTGGTGAACAGCCGATCTTACAGTTCAAACGACTTTGCACTCGGGTGCATTAACCCACAGCGCCACACCAGGACTCCTCACATGCATATGTTGTTGTTGTTGTTGTTAAGTGCTGTCAAGTCAGTTCCAACCCACAGCGACCCTATATAGGGTTTCCGAGGAGCAGCTACTGAGCTTAAACCACTGACCTTGCAGTTCAAACGGATTTGTAGTCTGACACAATAACGAACCCACAGCGCCACACCAGGACTCCCACATGAATATGAGGCTGTTGAAAATACTATGACTTGGGTCAGGCACACCTTAGTCCTCAAACTGACATCTTTGTTCTTGAGCACTTTAAAAAGGTCTTGTGCACCAGATTTGCCTAATGCAATATATCGTTTGATTTCTTGACTGCTGCTTCCATGAGTGTTGAAGGATCCAAGTAAAATGAAGTCTTTGACAACTTCATCTTTTTTTCCATTTGTCATGATGTTACTTATTGGTCCAGTGGTAAGCATTTTTGTTTTCTTTGCATTGAAGTGCAGCCCATACAGAAGGCCGTGGTCTTTGATTATCATTAGTAAGTATTTTAAACCCTCTTTGCTTTCAGCAAGCAAGGCTGTGTCATCTGCATATCACAGGTTGTTAATGAGCCTTTCTTCAATCCTGATGCCAGGTTCTTCTTCATATAATGCCAACCACACACACACACACACACACACACAATATGGGCATACTTTACCTCAATTACAGCCCTGTCTCTCTGTCTTGAGAAAGAGAAACACTTAGTATTAGAAAGTTGATCATTTCTGCCTTTGCCTTCATTTATTCTTCCTACTTGTCTTCTCTGTTCTTTATATGCCATTCTTTTGTTCAATGTTCACCAGAAACACTTGGAGTAAAACCTGAAGATTCCTTAGTAGGAAATGTTAATGTTAATGTAAGACATTCCCCCATGGGAAGGCATAGCTTCTCCTGTAGAAACTTAAAGTCAACCACTCATAGTAGGAGCTCCTCCCCTTGTGGTTCTTTTGGGTTTTGTTTCCTGTTAGAGCTTTCCTTTCTCACTCCCTAGGAGACGTCTGTTTTATGCAGATTCCAGTGGCTCAGAAACCAGGGATGCAGCAGTGCCAGGCTCCTGTTATCCTGCAGCAGATATGGGGAATTTTCCTTCTTTATGTTTTCCTGACAAGGGGAGGTAAGTTTCAATAGCAAACTTTGTTGTGAGTTTTCAAAATAATTTTTTTTCTAATAATAGAGTCACTGCTGACATTTGTAGATACACTAATCTTTCCTGTTACATTTTCCCCTATATTGGGCTACTACCATTAGTTTATTTGAATAGATTTTCTCTATAAATGGCAGTTTTTTGTCATCACATGATCCATATGTTTTTATTGTGGTGAATATATAAGTAACAAATCATTTGCCATTTCAACACTCTCCATATGTACAAGAAGTTCTGAGGGTGTAATAGTTAAGTGCTCAGCTGCTAATCAAAAGGTGGATGGTTCAAACCCACCAACTGCTCTGTAGGAGAAAGATGTATTCTTCTATAGATATTACAACCTTGGAAACCCTATGGGGCAGTTCTACTGTGAAGGTTGCTATAAGTAAGAATCAACAAGATGGGAATAGATTTGATTTTTCTCAGGTACCGTTCAATGACGCTAAATATGTTCTTCATGGTGTCCAACTGTTGTCAGGAATGGTTATTTCTAATGGTGATATGGCGTCCAGAATTGCTGCTCTGGTAATAGTATGTGTTTGCATCTCATAGGTGTTGTGGAACTAAAGATTCTGCAGCCCACTGAGTTGGTGGCTATGGAAGGAACCTCTATCCAGATGAACTGCACGTACCAGACATTTGGCTTCAATGGGCTTTTCTGGTACCAGCAAACTGATGGTGGAACACCCACATTTCTCATTTACAATGTTCAGAGTGGCATGGAGAAGAAAGGTCGTCTTTATTCATTTCTTAATCAATCTAGTACATACAATTATCTCCTTCATACAAAGCTCCAGATAAATGACTCTGCCTGTTACCTCTGTGCAGTGAGAGACACTGTGACTCTGAGGCCTTTCAGCTGCAACAAAATTCAAAAGGCGACCATGGCAATGAGATATGATATTTCCTGTGCATACACCTGCTGGAAACTCTGTTTGCAGAGTGAAGTAAGACTGGGGGCTTTGGATGCAGACTATATGGATTTGAATATGTTACTTTCTAGCTCGTCTGTCAGTTTGTGTACTGTGGTGACTTGTGAGTTGCTGTGATTCTGGAAGCAATGTCACCAGTATTTTAAATACCAGCAAGGCCACCCAAGGTTGACAGGTTTCAGATGAGCTTCCAGATGAAGACAGACTAAGAAGGAGTGACGAACTACTTCTGAATATTTAGTCACTGAAAACCTTATAAATAGCAGAGAAAAACTGTCAGATGATATAGTGCTGGAAAATGAGCCCCTCAAGTTAGAAGTCACTCAAAATGCGACTGGAGAAGAACTGCCTCCTCCAAGTAGACTTGACCGTGATGACACTAATGGAGTAAAGCCCCTGGGACCTTCATTTCCTGATGGGGCACAACTCAAAATGAAGAGAAACAGCTGTAAACATCCATTGATAATCAGATCATGGAATGTATGAAGTATGAATCTAGAAAAATTGGAAACTGTAAAAAATGAAATGGAATGCATAAACATTGATATCTTAGGCATTAGTGAACTGAAATGGACTGGTATTGGACATTTTGAATCTGACAACCACATGTTTTACTATGCCAGGAATGGCAAATTGAAGAGGAATGGTGTTGCATTCATTGTCAAAAAGAATATATCCAGATCAGTCATGAGGTACCATGCTGTCTGTGATAGGATAATATCCATGCGCCTACAGGGAAGTCCAGTTAATACCACTATTATTCAAATTTACACACCAACCACTAAAGCCAGTGAGGATGAATTAGAAGAATTCTACCAACTTCTTTAATCTGAAATTG
>NW_006408535.1:31301692-31303383 GCF_000296735.1 Chrysochloris asiatica | reverse complement strand
TGACTCTGGGCCCAAGAGTCCCAGGTCTTGCCACACTGCTGGCCAACCAGGTCTCCACCCAGGTTCACAGGAGTCTATTGAACATTGTAGGGCTTAGCTCGCAGGTTCATTGCTGTTTTTCCCTCATTTCCCCTTATCGGTGACGAATGTGGTCACCAATCAGAGCGTGTATTGTCGTTGAGTCTTAGTCTTGGAAGGGGGTTTGCCCTTATCCTTTTTATTTCTATTGGTTCTGTTGTGACACCAGTCATTTCATTACTTATTCAGGTTATTTGTTGCTGTTGTTCTTTTCTTTTACTTTGTTAGATTTGTCAGTGGTCTGTCAGTTTTATTAACCCTTTCATTGAATCAACTTTTTTTTTCTAATCAACTTCTTGTCTTTTTTTATTCTTTTGATTATCTTTATGTTTTCTGTTTCATTTATTTCTGTTCTAGTCTTTATTAATACTTTTCTTCTGGTGACTATAGGCTTACTTTGCTGCTCTTTTTCTGATCATTAGAGATATTGGCTAAGATTTTGATTTTTTCCCTTTTCTTAAAATGAGAATGCTTATTGCTATAAATTGCACTCTGAGCACTACTTTTGTTGTGTCCCAGAGGTTTTGGTATCATGTGCTTCATTCTTGTTTGATTTAAGGATTTAAAAATTTTTGAACTTCTTTTATTTTCCAGTAATTTATTTCAGCAGGATGTTATTCAATTTCCATGTATTTGATTTCCACCCTGATCTTCCTATTGTTGATTTCTAATTTTATAGCATTGTTATCTGAGAAGATGCTTTGTAGTATTCCAGAGTTTTCAAATTAATTGAGGTTTTCTTTGTGATATAGTATCAGGTCTTTCTGAAGAATGTTACAGTGTACTGGAAAAAAATGTGTATTATGCTTTGTTGGTCTGAGTTGTGGAGGCTAATGTGCACATGTTCCATTTAGTCTGTTGGACTAATTGATTCCAAGCATCTTTAATTCTCATCACTCTTATTTCTTCTGCACCTGGAGAGACCAATAGCTGCACCTTAGATGGCTGCTCATAAGCCTTTAAGATCCCAGACGCTACTCACCAAAGTAGGACATACAACAGTGTATTTGTGGACTATATTATGCCAACTGACCATGATGTCCCCTGTGACTCTGGTCCTGAGCCCCCAGACCCATAGGATGTTTGATAATATCTAAGAAATATTCATCATTTTGCTATATACTCCATCACATTCATAGTTGTGTTTGCAGCAAAGGTAAATACCCATGTACAAATATTCTTTTTTCAAACCTTTATGTATTTATGGGTATACTTCCACTCTTCCTCCTATAACCTGCTCAGCCTGTGTATCTGTCAATGTATCTACCCATAGAACACTGTTGTTCCAAGGTTGTCTATATAACACTATTTACTTCTATCCCCCTTAGCCCTTGCATATCTCTCTGTGTCTTCACTGTTTTTCTGCTAAACTCCCTTTTCATATCTAATGCCCTCCCTGGCAACCTGAGTTAATTTGTGTCTACCATGTAGGCAGTGAATTGCTCTCCCGTCCCTCTCACCCTGGTAAACCATTAACGAATGTTTCTTTTTAGCATGAAAACCTTTTCTTGAGTTTTTTCAATAGTGGTCTCATACAATATTTACCCTTTTGTGATTGATTAAATGCACTCAGCATAATGTCCTCCAAGTTTATCCGTGTTATGAAGTAGTTC
>NW_006408535.1:31294511-31300663 GCF_000296735.1 Chrysochloris asiatica | reverse complement strand
ATCTTTATGATTTTTTATTTTGTCAAGAGTTTTCTTTGACGTTACCTTGTATTTTATGAATTTATTTCCCAGTTTAAAACAGTCTGTTTTATTTTGAAATGTACTTGACTTCCTTGCCATTTGGAAGTTCTATAACTATACTACTTACTTACTGTTCTTATTTTTGTAGATGTCTTCATTATAAATTGATTTCTCTGGTTCCCTATTTTCAGTGTTGTAGCTTTGTTTTATTTTACATACTTCTATATTTGGATTGAGTTCCTGGTGATGTTGTCATGTATGGTAATTTCAGGTTGTTGTCTGCTGTTGTTGGTTCTATGTCCAAAGAGCTACTGCTAGTATTTTTAGTAAAGTTGGTCTGGTTATTACAAATTCCTTTAATTTCTACTTATCTAGAAATGTTCTAATTTTGTTATCATATTTGAGGAACAGTATTGCTGGTTATAAGATACTTGGTTGGTATTTTCCTGTTTTCTTTCACAGTGTTATATAATGCCATCCATTACCTTCTTGTTTGAGTGGTTTCTGCTAAGAAACTAGAGCTTTGTCTTGTTGTTTCTCCTTTGTAGGTAATTTTTCTTTTTCCCCAAGGTTGCTCTCAGGTTTTTCCCCTTGTCTTTGGTTTTGGAAAGTTTTATTATGATATGTCTTGGTGATTTTCTTTTGTGATCTATCCTATTTTGGGTTTGTTCTACTTCTTCAATGTTTATCTTCTTGTCTTTCATGATGTTAGGGGAGTTTTCTTCCTACAACTCTTTGGTATTTTTCTATGCGCTTTTTTGTGTCTTTTACTACTGTGGAATTCTGATTACCTGTAAGTTATTTTTCTTGATGGTGTCTCACATAAATCTTGGCTTTCTTCAGAATTTTTTCCTTCTTTATTCTGATTGTTCTAGCAGATTACTATCTGCTAAATTGATATCTCTGGTTCTTGTCTTCAAGCTCTAATCCTTTGTCCTTTCTAAAAAAATTGTGATTTCCTTGCTTTCATATGTAGATTTCTTGATCCTTTATAAATCTGTTGAAAGTACCTAAATATTTTTTTGAATTATTTTTTCATGTAGTTCCAATATCTTTTCTTCCTCAGAAATATTTTCTGGTTCTGCATCTTGGTCACTTATTTGGGCCACTCTGTCTTGTTTCCTCATGTGAACCGAAATTTTTTTTGAGACATTGTGGTATATTAATGGGAGATATTATTTATTTGCTTAAAACTTTTTATTGTGAACTGAGTGAAAGTGTATGGAGTAGATAATTAGTTTTACATTGAACTTGTTATATACTTTGTTTCATCTCAATGATTGCTATCCCTTCCTTGTAACAACAGTTATCCCACTTCCTCCCTTTGTTTCTTGTTTCTATTCCTCCTTCTTTTACAACCTTTCTGATTTATGTCCTTGAGTAAATGCTACCCTTTTGATCTTGAATGGTTGACCATTCTATGGTGTGTGTATATCAATAGTGTCATTGTCCCTCCTGCCTACCTATCTATTGCTTGGTTGAGTTCAGTTCCAGACCTGAAGGGTGATCAAGAGCCATCATCCCAGGGTTCTGCCATTCTCTATTTGACCAGTAAGTCTGGTCATTTTCATGATTTTGAATTTTGTTCTATGTTTTTGTCCATTGTAACCAGGACTTTCTAATGCAATCCCTTTCAGAGAAGTTTGTAGTGGTTGTTGTTGTTGTCAGGTGCCATCAAGTAGGAACCGACTCATAGCAACCCCATGCACAGCAGAATGAAACAATGTCTGATCCTGGGCCAACCTCGCTGCCACACTTGACACCATCAATGATGCCACCTGGCCGATTCATCTCGTTGGGGGTCTTCCTCTTTTTCTCTGACCCTTCATCTTACCCAGCATGACATCCTTCTCCAGTGACTGTTCCCTCCTGACAATATGTCCAAAGTATGAGAGACGAAGCTTAGCCATCTTGGCCTCCAAGGAGTACTCTGGCTTCACTTCTTCCAAAACAGATTTATTGGTTCTTTTGGCAGTCCATGGCACTTTTAGTATTCTCCTCCAACACCACAACTCAAAGGCATCAATTCTTTTATGATCTTCCTTATTCACTGTCCAGCTTTTGCATCCATATGAGGTTATTGAAAATACCATGGCTTGGGTTAGGTGCACCTTAGTCCTCAAGCTGACATCTCTTCTCTTCAACACTTTAAAAAGTTCCTGTGCAGCAGATTTGCCCAATGCAATACGTCATCTGATCTCTTGACTGCTGCTTCTGTGAGTGTTGATAGTTGATCCAAGAAAAATGAAGTCCTTGACAACTTCAATCTTTTCTTTATTGATAAGAATGTTGTTTATTGTAGTGGTATCTGGGTATATTCTACTTCTTCTAGTCTCAGGATTGTGGGGACTGTTATCCTATCACCCATTAGTCCATTGCAATAATTGTTTCCAAGTGTTTTCAGGTTTCATCACTCTCTTTTTCTCTGTACAGGGAGATATTAATAGTTGTACCTTAGATGGCCAATCATAAGCTTTTAAGATCCCAGTGACTCACTACTTACCAAAGTACCATATAGAACATTGTCTTTGTGGACTGTGTTATGCCAATTGACCATGGTGTCCCTTGACTCTCTGACTCCCTTATGTTTGGTCACGTTGAAGTAGTTTTCATAACTTTACCTCCTGTATGCTCTACCACACTCAGGATATGCTTGCATCAAAGGTAAATACCTACGTACAAATATCCTTTATCAAACTTTTTTATATTTCAGGGTATACTCCCATGGTCTCCCACAGCTGTTCAGCCTGTGTACCTTTCCAAATGTCTATCTGTAGATCACTGTTATAGTTGTTGTTGTTAAGTGCAGTTGAGTCAGTTCTGACTCACAGTGACCCTGTATAGGGTTTCTGAGGAGTGACAGGTGAGTTTGAACCACCAACCTTGTAGTTCAAATCATCTTTGCAGTCCAGCACATTAACCAGCAGCACCATACCAGGACTCAACTAGGATTGCGTATATAGCAGTATTTACCTCTGTGGCCTTCAAATCTTTAAATCTATGTCTTCCCTTGCCTTCATCATTCTTTTGCCAACCTCCCTCCTTCCAACCTTCCCTTTCACCCAAACCAACATGTGCCTGCCCTCTAGCCAGTGTTGTTTTCTGTTATTACTTATTTTATGATCAATCTATTATTTAGCTGAAAGGTGACCGCTGGTAGTGGTTTCAGTTAAAATTTTAAATGGTATCTCCAGATGATAATTTTGGGGATACCTCTATTTTTTACCAGTCCTACAAGTCTGACCTTTAAAAAATAAATTTAGTTTTGTTCTACATTTTCTCATTATCTACAAGACCTGGCCAGAATAGGCAGTAGTGATAGCCATTTAGTTCTTATCTCAACTCTGGTTACTTAGTGGTTACGAATTGGGCTGCTAACCTCAGGGTCAGCAGTTTGAAACTACCAGCTGTTCTGCGGTAGAAAGATGAAGCTTTCTGCTCCCATAAAGATTTACAGCCTTGGAACCCCTGTACAGGGTCACTATGAGTTGGAACTGACTCCACAGCACATAACAACACCTCTTTTGTATCTGTTTGGACTTGTTTTCCATTACATTCCAAAGTGTCCTCACCTCCTGCTTAAATGGGCTGATATCTTTTTACTACATTTATTATGTTCATTTCCATTTTTTTCTGGCTTCCCAGATGACTCCTGACTCCCTTATTTACATATTTTTTCATTCTTTAGCTCAATTCTCATTTTCTTCAAGTAACCTGTGGTTGTTGCTAGGTGTCACTGAGTTAACTTTGACTCATAGAGACCCTATAAACAATTGAATGAAACACTGCCTGGTCCTGCACCATCCTCACAATTGTTATGATTGAGCCCATTGTTCAAGCCACAGTGTAAATTTATGTGGGGGGCTCTTCCTCTTTTTTTTTGCTGATCCTCTACTTTGCTAAAGATGATACCTTTTTCTATGGACTGGTCCCTCCTATTAACATGCCCAAAGAACTTGAGACGAAGTGCTGCCATCCTTGTTTCTAAGAAGCATTTTGCCTGTACTTCTAACACAGACTTGTTTCTTTGTCTGGCAATCCAAGGTACTTTCAGTATTCTTCACCAACACTGTAATTCAAATGCATCAATTCTTCCCTGGTCTTCCTCATTCATTGTCCAGCTTTCAAATGCATATGAGACAATTGAAAAAAAACCATGGTGTGGGTCAGGTCCACCTTAAAGTGACATCTTTGTTCTTTAACACATTGATCAGGTCTTTTGTAGCAGATTTGCTCAAAGCAGTACATTGATTTTTTTTGACAGTTGCTTCTATGAGCATTGACTGTGGATTCAAATAAAGTGAAACCTTTGAAACTTCAGCCTTTTATCTGTTTATCATGATGTTGTGAAGACTTTTATTATCTTTACAGTGAATTGTAATCTATACTGAAAACTGTAGTCTTTGATCTTCATCAGTTAAGTGTTTCAAGTTCTCTTTACTTTCAGCAAGCAAGTTTGTGTCATCTGCATATCACAGCTTGTTAATGTGCCTTCTCCCAATCCTGATGCTGTGTTCTTCTTCATATAGCCCAACATCTCAGATTATTTTATCAGCATACATATTGAATAAGTGTGGTGAAAGGAAAAATCCTGAAACACATCTTTCCTAATTTTAAACCATTCAATATCTCCTTCTTGCTTGAATGATATCTCTGGTCTATGCACAGGTTCTGTGTGAGAACAATTAAGTGTTTTTGAATTTCTACTTTTTGAAATGGTATCCATAGTTTGTTATGATTAACACAGTTGGATGCTGTTGCATAGTCGATAAAACACAAGTAAACATCTTTTTGGTATTCTCTGTTTTCAACCAACATCCAGCTAACACCAGCAATGATATCCTTTGTTCTGTGTCCTCTTCTGAATTCAGCTGGAATTTCTGGCAGTTCCCTGTTAATGTGTTGCTGCTGCCATTAAAAAAAAAAATTTTTTTTAAGAACCAACAAATTTATATTGGATAAAATATAGTGAGAATGTTCCTTAGAAGGGAGGATGGCTGCCGACACCAATTTTAACTGTTTCAGAGTATAAAAAAGGATGGAAATTTTCCTAATGCATTTTATGAAGCAAGCATAATGCTCACACCAAAATCAGGGAAAGACATCACACAAAAAAAGAAAATTATAGACCAATATCCCTCAAGGCCAGTGGTCAAGCTTACCAGCCGCTCCTTGGAAACCCTATACAGGATTGCTATGAGTTGGAATCGACCTGATGGCACTTAACAACAAATCCCTCTTAAATATAGATGCAAAAATTCTCAAGAAAATCCTAGCCAATATAATTCAATAACATATCAAAAATATAATAGATCATGACCAAGTGGGATTCATACCAGGGATTCAAGAATGGTTCAATATTAGAAAAACAAACAATGTAATCCACCATATACATAAAAAAAGGAAAAGAACCACATGCTTATATCGATTAATGCAGAAAAATCATTTGACAAAATCCAGTACCCATTTTAATAAAATCTTAATAAAAACACTCAATAAAGTATGAATTGAAGTGAAATTTCTCAACATAATTAAGAGCATATGTACAAAACCAACAGCCAACATCACTCTCAATGGAGAAAAACTGAAAGCATGGACCAGTCACTGAAAAAGGATATCATGCTTGATAAAATAGAGATTCAGGAAAAAGAGGAACATCCCCAATAAGATGGATTGGCAGAATGGCTGTAACAATGGACTCAAACATAACAACAACAACAACAAAAAAAGCAAAGATGGTACATGACCAGGCAATGTTTCATCTTGTTCCATTGTGCAAAAGTGGATGTGAGACATAGCCATCTAGATGGCACCTAACACACAATTGTATAGATTTCTAATGCTCAATCTGATTTGAACTAGATTGCATTTAAAACAGTGAGGGTGAAAAACATCATCAGATGAGAGAATGGAAGGAGATAAGAGGACCTGGGAAGAAGAGACACCTACACAAGCAAAACAAAACAAAACAAACAAAATTGCTCGGAGAGGCCAGAAGAAGACTTAGTGGCTGCCATAATTTTTTTTTAATGATTTATTGTGAATTATGTGATAGTTTACATGGGAGAACATTAGTTTTACATTCATTCTATTGTATATCGTCTCATTGCCATGGTTACAATCCCCTCCAT
>NW_006408535.1:31290724-31292456 GCF_000296735.1 Chrysochloris asiatica | reverse complement strand
TTTTTTTTCTTAAATGTTTTATTGTGAATTATGTGATAGTTTACATGGGAGAACATTAGTTTTACATTCAGGATATCAATTTTTATGCAGTCCATTTCATTTTTGGTGATTTCTGATTTTCCTGGATTTATACATCATACATTCCACATTCCAATTATTCATGGATGTTTGTACCCCTTTCTTCTCATTTTGATTCATGTCCTATCAGCCCTAAAAGCTTTGGTCCATTCACATCATTAAGATTGACTCTATTTTGAGGAGGTAGCTCTTTCCCAGTCACATTTTGAGTGCCATCCAAGCTGAGGGGCTCATTTTCTGTTACTATATCAGACAATGTTTCACTGCTATTCATAAGGCTTTCAGGGAGTAGTCCCTCAGAAATAGACTGCCGATTCCTTCTTCCTAGTCAGTTCAGAGTCTGAAAGCCCCCCTGAAACATGTTCACTATGGGTGACCTTGCTTTCAGCATTACAACAACATACAAAATGACAGATGTAGGTGGTCAACTAACCTAGCTCATGTTAATTAATGGACATTCAGTGTTCAGTATATTGCCGGGTGAAGGTGCTAATAAATATTGTTAAATCAATAAATGAAAAACCCAGGGGGCCCCAATCTAAAATGTAGTCTCTGCTACTTTAATTCCCTTGTTGTTGTTGTTGTTAGGTGTGATCAAGTTGGCTCTGACTCATAGTGACCCAATGCACAACAGAATGAAACACTGCCTGGTCCTGTACTATCCTCACAATTATTGTCATGCTTGAGCCCATTGCTACTACCGCTTTGCCAATCCATTTCGTCAGGGGTCTTCTTCTTCTTTTCTGAAACTTTACTTTATCAAGCTTGATGTCCTTCTTCCGGGATTGGTCCCACCTGATAGATAACATGTCTGAAGTATGAGAGATGAAGTTTCACTGTCTTGGCTTCTAAACAGCACTTTGGCTATAATTCTTCCATTCAGACCTTTTTGTTCTTCTGGAAGTCCACAGTACCTTCAGTATTTTTCTCCAACACCACAACTCAGATGCATCAATTCTTTTATGGTATTCTTCATTCATTGTCCAACTTTCACATGCATATGAGGCTGTTGAAAATACCATGGCTTGGGTCAGGTGCACCTTAGTCCTCAAACCAATATCTTTGCTCTTGAGGTCTTGTGCAGCAGATTTGTCTAATGCAAATAAGTCATTTGATTTCTTGACTGCTTACATGAGTGTTGATTGTGGATCCAAGCAAAATGAAGTCTTGGGCAACTTTAATCTTTTCTCCATTTAACATGATTTTATTTATTGGTCCATTTGTAAGGACTTTCATTTTCTTTACATTGAGGTTGCAATCCATACTGAAGGCTGTGGTCTTTGATCTCCATCAGTATTTTAAGTCCTATTCACTTTCAGCAAGCAAGATTGTATCATCTGCATGTTGTAGGTTGTTAATGAGTCTTCTTCTTATCCTGATGCCACATTCTTTTTCATATAATACAGTTGCTTAGATTACTGGCCATACAGATTGAATAAGTATGGTGAAAGAATACAATCCTGTCACATACATTTCCTGATTTTAAACCCTTGTTCTGTTCTATCAACTGCCTCTTTATCTGTGTTCAAATGTCTTAAGGGCACACTTAAATGTTCTGAAATATCCTTTTTTGCAGTGTTCTCTATAGCTTGTCACAATCCACACTGTCAAAAGCCTTTGCATAGTCAATAAAGCACAAGTAAACATCTTTCTG